>NW_020838027.1:3215616-3397634 GCF_003676395.1 Aethalodelphis obliquidens | reverse complement strand
AAAAAAAAAAAAAAAAAAAAAAAAAAAAAAAAAAAAAGAATTCTGAGATGAAAACAGCCGAGCATTAAACCAGGCACGGGGCCCTGTGAGGCTAGACTTGTTTTTGGCCCAGGAAGCCAGCGAGGACCCTCATGTGGGTCACAGTTGTGGATGGTGGCCCAGTTAGGGCAGAACTAATCCTTTAAACAAGTGGGCTGGGGAAGTGCCCTCGGATCCCTGTTTGTGATTTATATCTTTGGAACATGCTGGAGGCTGCCGTTTCCTTTCCAGGCCTCCACCCTCCTGCTTTAAATCATTTACATTTTTTAAAAGTCAGCTTAGGTCATTCACTAACAGGTTCTAGGGGTTTTTAAAGGTTCAGAAGAAAAGAACAAAGGAAAGGAGTAGAGGTGGATGTTGTCCATTTCGTCTGAGGTCTGGAACAGATTGGAAAGCACAAAGCCTCTAGGAGTTCTGAGGCCCGTTTAGAGACGCTCACCAGCTGCTCCGGGTACGATTATTTTTATGCCCAAACTGAGCAGATAGGTTGGGACAGAGGAGGGAGTGGCCTAGTGACCAGGGACCCAGGGCTCTCAGGGTTGGAGAGGAGGGGGAGGGGGAGAAGGGGCCACGTGCAGGTGCCATGTGACTCCACAGTTTGGAGTGGGCTTTGCACACACAGAGGCTTAGGGAAGCCAGGAATTTTATTCCAGAAGAAAGAAACTCCTCTGTCTGTGGGCAGAGAGGGTGAGACAGGAAGTTAGAACCAGGAGCCCTGGGAGAGAATGAAATACCCAGAAGGCAGTTTGCACTTTCAGACAGCTCTGAGCACGTCGCTGAGGGCTTTTAAGTTGCTGGAAACCGAAAGTTCCAAGCAAGTTCTAGGAAGCAGGTACTGGTACCGTGAACTGGAGGAGGGTGGAAGGAAGCCCACCCGCCCCCTTTTTTTTTTAACATCTTTTTTGGAGTATCATTGCTTTACAATGGTGTGTTAGTTGCTGCTGTATCACAAAGTGAATCAGCTGTACATACACATATATCCCCATATCCCCTCCCTCTTGCGTCTCCCGCCTTCCACCCTCCCTATCCCACCCCTCTAGGGGGTCACAAAGCACCGAGCTGATGTCCCTGTGCTATGCGGCTGCTTCCCACTAGCTGTCTATTTTACATTTGGTAGTGTTTATATGTCCATGCAGCTCTCTCCCTTCGTCCCAGCTTACCCTTCCCCCTCCCCGTGTCCTCAAGTCCATTCTCTACGTCTGCATCTTTATTCCTGTCCTGCCTCTACCACCCCCCCTCCCTTTTTAATGTAGAAAGAAAAACTGGGTTAGAAAGAAACAGCGATGATAACAAGTAAAAGATTAGCGGGAGAAACCATGTTTACATCGTACGTTTAGTCCCTTTGAATCGGTCTGCCTTCTACCTTGGTTTTAATTTACTGTATGATTCATGCTGATTGTGAGTTGCTGTTTCCATCATTAGATTTAATAATTGCATAACGGGCTGTTCTCCAGGGCTCTGCAAACTGTTTTTGGATGACCTGCAAGCTGAGGATGATTTTTACCTTTTTTTTTTGCGGTACGCGGGCCTCTCACTGCTGTGGCCTCTCCCGTTGCAGTGCACAGGCTCCGGACGCGCAGGCTCAGCGGCCATGGCTCACGGGCCCAGCCGCTCCGCGGCATGTGGGATGGGATCTTCCCGGACCGGGGAACGAACCCGCGTCCCCTGCATCGGCAGGTGAACTCTCAACTACTGCGCCACCAGGGAAGCCCCGATTTTTACCTTTTTAAAGGGCTGAAACAAACAAAAAACAAAGAAGGACATACAGCAGAGGCCAGAGGCCCACAAAGCCTGAAACATTTGAACTGGTCCCATGCAAAAACGGTTTGCTGGGCCATAGCCGTCAGCCCCAGGCTGTGACCGTGGACCGTTCAGCGCACCCAGGGCTCTGGATGTGGGCACTGCGGCTGGAGGGAATCTTAGCCTCTGAACCAGGATCTCTGGGCTGCTCCCCTCTGAGATCCCGACCGAGTTCACCTGGGGTGAAGCCTGGGAATAAGGGTTTTTTACATTCCTTGGCGGGAGGGGTGGGGAGGGTGTCCTAGTGCAGCTAAGGTTCAAAATCACTGCCCTAAGGCAGTAATTCTCAAAGCGAGGTCTTCGACCTGCAGTGTCTGCAGTGTCAACATCCCCCAGCTGGTTAGAAATGCAAAATTCAGGACCCCACCTGACCTGCCAACTCAGGAACTCTTGGGGGGGAGGCGGGGAGCAAACTGCGTTTTAACCAGCCCCCCAGGGGATTCTGATGCACCTCAGGTTTGAGACCACTGCTCTTCGGCTTGGCCTTTCAAACCTAAACCTTCCTGTTTGCAGGCGAACGTCAGAGGTGGTTAGGTGGAGAAGGCAAGACAGGAGGAAGCCAGCGGGAGGGGATAGCAAGGCCTCGAAGGTTATTTCAAGGCTGGACATAACTGTAGTTGTTATTTTATACACAACCAAGGCCCTGGGAGGTGAAATGGTTGCAGGAAGCAGAGCTTGGGACTAGAATAACACTACCACCTACAACAATCATGTTATCCTTAACAGATATCATAAATAGCAATTTTAGCTGTGGGCGCTATTTTCCATTACTACAGATATGATTGTCTTTTAGTACATTAACTTATAGAAGGTACCCATGTGGTAAATGCAGGGATTTAAGCACACTTCTGAGCTATCTTGAAATCATTTGAATGAACATTATACATGCCTGGGAAGTCGGAAGGCTGTATTGCTGACCATCACCTCATAACTGAGGGTGAATTCTGTTCTCCCAACCACTTCCTCAAGGGGAGGCAGATCCCCCCAGGATACTTCGCCCCAACTGCTGGCCCTCCAACAATGTAGCCCATGGGGCATTTGTAAAAATGTCACAGGGATTAAAACCTACTGATGTCCTGCTATGTGCCAGGCACTGTGATAGGTTTTAACATACATTATCTCCTACAGTCATCGCAGTGCTCTTATCCCCATTTTATAGTTGGGAATGTTGAGGCTCAGAGAGGTTAAAGACTTTCCCCAAACCCCGCAGCTGACAAACCCGGGGATGTCTGGCCTCAAGATCGGTGGAAGTGGAGGGGAAGCTTGCCCGCAATCAGGCATGATGTGGCATTTCAGTAACTCTAAGCTGGGGAGCCTATGAACATGTAAAGCAATTACTCCCAGTTCTCCCAAGCCTTGCCCAGTGTCCTGGGTGTCCTTGGAAGGGTGTGAGTCCACCCAAAGGCTGGATTGCCGATGTGCTATCTCAGAAAGAATTCAAGGGCCAGAGGCACACGAGCATCCAGGGATAAAGACTCCATCTGGGTTGTCAAAAATGCAGTTGCTCCCCACAGAGCTGGCTGGGTTCTTAAATTCCTCCTTCCTCATTTGGAAAATTAGCAGCTAAATTGATAGATTTTACATATTACATACTATCATCGCTATCAGTAGTAACAAGGCATCCTTTTAGAGTTTTCGCGTCTACAGGGCACTACACGCTCCTTAGCTCCTGCTGTCCTGGTGTTGGTGGCCTTGGTTGTGACCAGAGGCAGCAAGAGCTCAGAGATCATGACCGTGGGGCAGCGCTGTGAGTCTGCAGCTCCCCGCAACCCCCAAACTAGGACTGAGGACCAGAGATACAGGTTTGAGTCCCAGCTCTTACCTGGTGAGAGTGGAGAAATGGCCTCCACCCTCTGGGCCTCCCTGGCCAACACGTGAGGCTGAACTGGTGTCTAAGAAGTCTCTTCTCCACCTTCTAGACCTGGGACATGCGGGCAGCTTTCCAGACCTTGGGAACAATGGGTAGTGATGCTCCTGGTGATGATGTAATGGGTACCCGATTAGGGAGCCGATGTGGGCAATAGCTAGGATATTCTGATGCCAAGTCCGTTTCTATAACATCCTCCCTCTGGAACTCATGGAACTACAGTTCTTTTTTGGAAAGAATTAGGGTAACAGTGCGGGGGTTGCTGGTTAGTTGCCATGTGCGTACATTATTTCCTTGCCCAGAAAGGTCAAGTATCTCTAAAAAGACAAGTTTCTGTATGCTTGGCTCTCCTGCAGGGGGAAGATTCTAATACTTTCCAAGGTGGGGGTTTCTAAGGTTTCTTAGGTTTCTAAGGTTTCTTAGGTTTCTAAGGTTTCTTAGGTTTCTAAGTCCGTAGAAAATATGTTTTCACAGACCTGGGATGAAGAAACATGGCTTATTTATCAGGGAGCTTAGCAGCTTCCAAACTCTCTTTGATAAATTACATCATCTCCTGGACTTAAGACCTAGCAGATTTACATCCAAGACCCAAAGTGAAAATGGGAGTTTAGAATTGGATGCATGAACGTCCTCTCGCGCAGCCTTGCACACACACGCACATAGATACACCATCCGTGTGTCTGGCAGAAAGCAAGTTGAAGCGGGGTCTGGGTATCCGGGACACCTGGCTTCCTCCCCAGCTTGGCCTCTGCTGCATCCTTGGGGCCAACGGGGTCTCTGAGCCTGTGTCTAAGACACAGCCCTTCCCGTAGGAGTTCATAGTTCAGGTCTTATCTGTACCTACCCAAAGAAGGAACCTTAACCTTTTTGTGGAGCAAAGTCATAAACCCCTTTGGGGATGTGCTAAAGCCTATGTGACCCCAGCACGTAAATAGTAACATTTTTCCATACAGTTTCAGGGGCCTCCACGTCATAACTCCTTGGAAGGAATGGTCTTTCAGGCTTACTTTCTCAGCCATGGTGTCCCGCTCCAGAGACAAGACAGGCACTGTTTTGAAAGCAAATGAGAAATTGTACCAATCATCTCTGGGAACAGAGATGAGTTTTTGTGTCATTTGGGCTTTTTTTTTTGTTTTTTTTTTAATTTCCCGATGCCTGTAAAGGAGTGTCTGTGCCTTTCTGACTCCCAGGAGCAGGTTGTGAATGTCCGTAAGCCAAAGTCACGTGCACCATGATATAGGCTTCTCCAGGGCCCCTCCTGCCCGCCAGAGCATCGCCCCGGCAGCCTGGCTAGTCCCTTAGAGCCACAAAGCCTTCAGACCGCCATCAATCGTCCCCTCGACGGAGGCACTGCTGCTGCTGGTGTGATGGGGGAGGGGCAAGCTGCGCTTCACCCACACTTCCTGGCCTTCACGGTCACTCTCTCGGAGGTCTGCACCCTCTTACCCCTGGAGGGCGGAGGGGGAGACTGGTTCAGGTACTTGGGTGAGCTACCCAAGGTCACACAGCTGGTACGGGTGAAGTTAATTTTCCCTCCGTGTATGTGAAAGCCCAAACCAAACATCAGAGAACCATGCTGGGGGCGGGGGTAGCAGTGTCGTCAGGGCGTCCATGTCCGGGGACTTGGGTCCCCAAGTCAAGCCTGGTGGCAAGTCCTTGTTGAGTCTGAGGGCTGGGACCATTGTTAATGGGCCCCGATTGTTTCCTGCACCATCTGGACCGGTGGTCCCCAACCTTTTTGGCACCAGGGACTGGTTTCATGGAAGGCAATTTTTCCATGGCCGGGTGGGGGTCGGGGGGCTGGTGGACGGTTCAGGCGGTGATGCGAGCGGTGGGGAGCGGCAGGTGACGCTTCGCTCGCCCGCCTGCCCGCCCGCCCGCCGCTCACCTCCCGCTGTGCGGCCTGGTTCCTAACAGGCCACGGCCCCGGGGGGGTTGAGGACCCCTGCTCTAGACTATGAGGAGTGTGTCTTACCCCCTTCCCTGCTCAGTACCCACAACGGAGGAAGTACACCCTGGTCTCTCAGAACAGCATCACCCCCAGTTCCTCCAGCTCCATTGTGAGCCCGGAATCCAAGCTTGGGAGGCCCACAGGCCCAGTCTGTCCCCCGCTTCTGCCAGGCTCACTGGAGGGCTGTGGGTGTGGGGGGGTTCCCTCCACTCTCAGGGTCACGTTCACCCAGCCCTTCCAACCTTCTCTGATTTCTACAAGGCACTAGCACCCGGGTGTCGGCTGGACCACCGACGGGTGGGTGGCGGAGTGATGGGAAGACCTGCTTCCGATGCTTCCAGCCTAACCCTGCGCCAGCGGGGCTGGAGCAGAACCGCCTCGCTGGCATCTCTGGCCGCCGCCTCCTCTGGGCCTGTGTGCGGTTGGCAGCCTTTTCGCCCAGCCCTGGTCACAGGGCCTCAGCCCCCAGGGTCCCGGTGCAGCTTCCAAAGACCCAGCCCAGGCTCAGGCTCCCTGGCTGAGTCCAGGGCCTGGACAGTGTGAGTCAGATGCACTGGGAGCCGCCTTGGGGGAGAGAAGGGGCCAGTTCTCCTGACCCGGGGTCCCCAGGCCCAAGCCGAGGGCACGGAGCAGAGCAGAGCAGAAGCCTCCTGGCGGAGATGCTCTCACCATCAGCTGGGAGCGGGGCACGAATCAGCGAAGCTTGATGCCATGGCCAGAACTGGAGAGCAGCCCACAGAGTGAACCGGCCCGGCAGGACCCAAACTAGGACGTGCTCCTGGGGGGCCCGGCACTGGGAGCCTGGGCAGGACGACCTGCCACGCTGTCTGGGAGACGGGGGAGCAGCACAGGGAGTGGATGAGGGGGTGGATTTGTATCTCAGACTGGCTTGTGTGCCCTCCAGTGAGTTTCCTTGTCTGTGGGCTGGGGACGCTAAGAGCGCCGGCCTCTTCGTCCTGCTGAGAGCTGCTCACCCACTGGCCTTATTATACATCTGTGCAAGTGACCTGAGGTAGTGACAGTGGTAAAGTTTATGTTATGTGTAGTTTGCCACAATAGAAAGAGAAAGAGAAAGAGTAGGGTGGGGTTGAGGCCAACGGGGACCATCACACGCCGAACCATCTGTCAAGTGAAAGACTCCTCAGATGATCTCGGACGTCACTTTCAGTTCTAGAAATATCTTCTGGGTCTATGATATAGATTCCTGGGATTTAGACCCCCCCCCCCCAGCTCTCCCCTGGCTCACCTGACCATGGACAGTGCAGGGTGGCTATGGAGTTAAAGCATAACGAAGCTCACGCCTGCATGGTCTCAGAGAGCACTAGAGCGGGTTTCTTTGTGGTTCGGGCTTTGGGGGAGTGGGGAGGGGAGACAGTGATCAAGTGAGCTTAGATGGGGAAGGGACTTAACACACCCCTTCTGCCAGAGAAGCTGCAGTTCATCTGTTTTATATGTTGAGGTTCTACCAGAAAATTTACTTAAAAGAATGTCCCGTTAGAACACCAGCGTCCTCATTGTGTAGATAAAGACAGAGGCACACAGAGGGGTAGGGACCTGCCCACGTGCTGGTGCACAGCAAGGGGCACCCTGAGTTAGATCCCCTGGGCCCTGCCCTCCCCCGTCTGCCGATGCCTCTGTACACACCACACCGTGTCCATTAGCAGACATTCCTAGCATCACTCTCTGCGAATCACGGGAAGGGAGGACAGCCCTCGGCGCCTGTCCCTCGCCTGGGGTCCAGGACACATGTTTTCCCCAACCCAGTCCCCCTCGTGCTGAACACCAGCCTTCCCTGGGGGTCATGGCCAAGCAGCCCCCCGCGCCTGCACGGGGCCTCACGCGTGTGTCTCCACGTGGGTGATGAAAAGAGCAGCTCTTTCTTGGTGGAAAGCTTAATCCATTCATTCAAAAAGATCAGGGAAATTATAATATAGATCCATCTCTGAGTGTGGGAAAAATTATAGACTGTGTTCTTCGCTATAATTAAGCTGGTTTTAGTGGGAGCAGTAAGTACATCTGACAGCAGTGCATTGTTCTTTTTAAAGGTACTTTTGAGACCCAGTGTATCAGAATTAAAACCCTGCGGTCTTAGTTCAGAGCGGCGGTGATTTTCCTTGGTGGGTTTAGGGTCTCACGTCTCATCAGCCTCCGCTGCTCCCCTAGCCCGGTCCACCTGTGCGGGCCGTGGCGGCTGCAGAAGGACTGGATGAGGATGCGAGGCTTCAGACCTTGGTGGTGAAGAGAAGGGGATCTGGCGATAATTTGATTCAGGGGAACATGCGAGACCTGGGAGAGAGCATGCATAGCGATTCGGTCTAGTTTGGGAATCGTACACTTGAGATTGCATCCTGGCTCTGTGTGTATCCGATCAAGGAGGAATTTGCGGCCCCTGGAGGTGGACTTGGAACAGAATTTTTTTCTTCTTTTTCAATGGGATGTCATACAGAGAAGAATGTGACCCCTAGGATACAATTCAGTTAGAGGCAAGGCTGAATGGCTGTATCAGACACCTCACAGGACAGTGACTTAAAGAACAAAATGTGTTTTTCTCTCTTGGAACGGTCCGGGGTAGGCAGGCTGTCCTGCTCCATGAGGTCCTGCAGGGATCTTCTGTCTCAACCATCCCCACGCGCAGTGTGTGGTCCCCAGACCAGCAGAATCGGCACCCCCTGGAAGCTTGTTGGAAAAGCAAATGACCAGGGTGGGGCCCCGGGGGTGGGCCCAGAAACCTGTGTTTGTAGAAGCCTTCCAGGGGATTCTAATAGACTCTACAGTTAAAGAACCATTGCTCTGAGGGGCTGTCCTCGTCTGTGTGGTTGAAACTGGGTTTCAGGCACATCTGTGGCCCAGTTCTTGGGAGGGGGGAAGATGGTGGAGATGTGCAGGGGCAATATTTTAAGGCTCAGGCTTGGAAGTAGCATTCTACTCACGTTCCTTTGTCAAAAACTACTACACAGCCAGATACGGCCACTTAGACGGTTGGGAAATGTAGCCACTGGTTCAGTGGCCATGTACCCAGCTCCAACTCCATTATAATGGAAGGAGGGGAGGACAGCTTTTGGTCGAACACTAGCCATCTTGACTACCGGTGAATCAAACTAAAGTACGTTTCAATGCACCTCTCCTCCTCTAGAAAAAGGGGAGGATGTCTGCCTACAGGTCACAGTTTAGTTTGTATGTTTAAAAGGATCCATGGGGTGGGGAGTAGTCAGGTGTACCAGCCCCCACACGTCTTGCCACCCTCACTGCCCACCCTCACGGGGCTTGGGCAGCCCAACCCTGAGACACCCACCCCACTGCCTTCCCACTGTGTATTGTGCTGCCCAGTCCCTGCCTGGCAACTTCCAGTAAAAGCCAGGCTTTCACCCAGCTGGTCCCTTGAGAAGGAGGGCACCCAGGCTTGGCAGGGAAGGCTGGGTGGTAAGGAGCCGGGTTTACGGGAAGGGAGAGAGAGAAGGCAGGTGAGCAGCTTGTTAAGTGAGCAGTGGTGCACACCTGCTCAGTCCCGGGGAGCCGCTCACGGGGACTCTTATGTGCGGCTCCCCTGGAAGTTGGGTGACGCTCTGTCTCTGTCTCACCCCCACGTCCCACCCTCTGCTGAGTCCCGGCAGCCTGGGCTCTCAGGACTTCCTGCTGCCACTGTTCCTTGCCTTACAGATCCTGAGCTCACCCTGCATGGGCCACCTCTGAACCTCCATCCTTGCTATGCAAGGCTTCTCGGGAGGTGCCCCGAGACAGGACAGGAAAGTCAACTCTGGATGGAGGTGACTTCTCTCCTCCCCTCTAAGCCTACGGAAAGCTCAGACCTGAGGAGCCCTGACCTTAGCTTCCCTGACACCACGACCTGATGTTTCGGTGTGCCAGGGGAGCCTCAGCCTCCTTGTTTATAAAATAGAGGTGATAGCACCGGCTTCCCTGAGCCGTTGAGACAGTTAAAGACCCGGCCCCAGTGAGGGGCCCACCGCTCTTCACTGGCCGAAGTTACAGGGGGCTGGGCTCTGGGGACTGCCGGCCAGAACCTGGGCGAGGCGCTGGGGCTGGAGACGGCTTCTCTGTGCTCTCAAACGTCTCGTCTCCATGAGTGGGAAAGCACACGTTTCTGGCGCAGAGCAGAACGACCTGCGTCCCTCGGGTCTGGCGTTTGTTTATTTCATGAGCTACTTTCAGACCCCGCGCGTGCACGCCGCCACCGCGATGCTGAGCCTTCTGTAGGAGGAGGGGGAGGAAGCCAGTGTATTTTTCAGCCCTGAGATACCCCTGGGGCGGCCCTTAGGGGCTGTGGGCTTTCCCAGCCTCCGCTGGAGAGCCATCCCCAAGGGCTGGAGCCAGCGCAGGGTGCATGGGGGTCGGAGGAGGGGCTGATGCGCGTTCGTTTTCAAAGCCTGTGGTTTCTTCTGAGGTCGGGCTTCTCTCGGGAGCACCTGTGTGTCCAGGTGTTTCCCCCAGTGGAACCATCCTGGTCCCATTTGTGCCTCATTTGTTTTATTTTCAGAAGGGTGTTTCTACTTTGGTGTACCATGGACATAGGTCTGGGTTTCTCACCTGGGGCTGGCCTTGAAAGATGAGGGGAAGAAGAGGGTGGCGTGGAGAGGACAGAGAAGGTCCGTGGGTGGCTTGGGCAGGACGTCCCAGGAGGCCTGTTGGGAGGTGCTGATCCTGTGCTGAACCCTCCACGCGAAACGTCCTCCACACTCGCGTGCATCGGGCCGTAGAAAGGATGGTGTAGGTTTTGCTTCTCTCCTTCTCATCACCTCTGACCCAGGTGTCCTGGGGAACTTGTGGGAAATATTTCTATACCTCTCAGAGCGTACAGGGGCTTTCACGTGGCTCTCTGGTGCATATGTTCATCCGTTCATTCATTCCTTCCCTATCCCATGACACCCTCAGGTCAGGCGCCGAGGGGCATGCTTAGGATACAGGCTGAGCTCAGGTCTTAGCAGATGCTGTGGTTAAGGGAAACACCTTATGCTTCTCAGTAGGGTTGGTGACCCTGAGTGTCAGAGCATGTGGGTTGGAGAAACCTATAGTGTGTGGAGGGGATCGGGGCAGAAAGAGTCAGGGGCTTGAGAAATACTGAATACTGTTGACACCCAATTTAAGATAGTGGCGAAGAGCCAGGACTGAATGAACATCCAAACCGGGATATTTTTTTAAGTGAAAAGTTCCCTGCAAATAGTCATGCCAAGACAATAGGTGTGAACCGGGGCTGTCCAGAGAAACTGGCATTGGGCGGGCAAAGTGGAGCATATGGTCCCCCTGAGAAGAGTCCACTTTGAAGCCAGTCTGCATGACTCTGAATCCCACCCCCTCCTTACTGACAGCCTGGCCCAGGCAGGCTCTATAACCTTTGTCTCCCTTTCCTCATCTGTCACGTGGGGTGATGCTCATGTCTGCTCATGGGGTTACTAGGAGAATTAAAAGAGGGGACCCTTCCAAAAGGCTTAGGACCATACCTGACATGTGGTACACGATCAATAAGTATTGGCCCTTGTTGTTTGTAGGCACACGATCATACACATGGAGGCTCAGGTGATGCAGAAATTACGTGACAGCAGTAAGTCCTGCAATGGAGTTGCAACTTTACCCATCTCAGTAAGGGAGATAGAGTCATTGCAGTTTTATAGATGAGAAAAACTGAGGCCCAAAGTCACAGAGCAACTTAGGAAACAGAAATGGGACAAGAACCCAGGTCTCTGGATGCCAAGCCCAGTCCTCCTTAAATCCTGCATAGGGGCAGAGGGGTTATGAGAAGGGAGGGAATGGGTAGGGGCGACATCCTTCACTCTCTGGGCTTGATGACCTCATTAGCCCTGCTTTGATGGCAGAGGGCTAGCCATGCTATCCCATGGAGCCCCACCCACAGGCCCCCTAGGCAGCAGCCCTCCCCTGGAGCCCCTTCTCTCACCCAACAGAGGATGTTTCTTTCACAGCATCTTGCCGTGTTGAGAACTGAGATGAGGTGCTTAATGTTCACCAAAACCCTTTCCTTTTTCCCCCTTCTTTTTTTTCCAGTAGGAATATATGTTTTAACGACATACTTAACAAAACTGGAGAGTATACACTCTTTTCAACACACATGGAACATTCACTGAAAGAAACGGTTTTCTGGGCCATAAAGCAAGTCTCAACAAATTTCAAAGGACTGAAGTTATACAGAGCATATTCTCCAGCCACAGTAGAATACGCCAGAAATCAACAAGAAAAGCACAACTAAAACATTCTCCAAATGTCTGAAAAATCAAGCAACATACATATAATCTTGGATCAAAAAAGAAACTGCAGTGAGGATTAGAAAATACTTTGAAATGAATAGTGAAAATATGACAAATTAAAATGTGCGGAAAGCAGCCAAAGCAGTACTCAGGGGGAAATACATAGCCTTAAATGCATGTATTCACTTTGAAAAAGATCATCAAGCTATACACTTAAGACCTCTGTGCTTTACTATATATTTATTAAACTTCAATATTAAAAATTTAGAAAAATAGGAAATCATCCGATTTAACAAATTCACACTAAAATACAACAAATGAGTGATAACATTCATCTATTTCTACCTTTTAAGAAAAAGGTATAGAAAAAATGATTTTTGCCATACTTTCAAGTGACATGCCAGTACAAACTGGAAAATTTCAGATGACCAATGTAGGAGAGTTTAGAAGACTTTCAGATGAAACTTAGACCAACCCATCTAGCAGAAGGTTATACAAAAATTGCATTTTAGAGACACATTTGGGTGAGACAGAACTTAGAAAGGGAGGTATTGATGAATGATAAAAAGAAAGAGAAGACTAGGAAAAATAATGTCCAAATATATATTTTACAGTTTTATACTTAAACATGGTAAATAGACACCTACATGGTGTCAACTGCACTGTTTCTAGGATAACCCTTGGTAAAGGTCCCCTGCTGCTCTCAGTTGCCTTCTGATGTATAATCTCAAATTGATTTCCCTGTAATTCTATAGAGAGTATAATTCTTTATCATTCTTACCTTGCCTTCTTCCACAACTGGCTAGTTGATAGGTTCTCATGATTTTAAGGCTAATCTCAAGATTAGCCTTAGTTAAATATCATTAATATTTGTATCCGCCCTTCTTTTAAAATGACTATCCTGTCTGCACCAATCTACTTTTTTAAACTAAGGTCTTGATCTTCTGCAGTTGAATTTTTCCTGGTCACCTGGGGACAAGGTCTCCTGTCATGGCCATCTAAGTGGAGTCCACGAGTAGGCAAGTGGGCTTAGATACAGAGGCTTTAAGACTGTATCCCCAACGATCGGATACATGGCCTCTGGCTGATGTATTCCATAGAGTTACCCACACCTTGTTCTTCATTCAAGGACCTCTTGGGGGTTGGTTGTAATAATGCCTTTACCCTGGCATGGCACTGAGGCTGTAAAAACCAGTACACACAGTTCCTGCAAATTCTTCAGCCCATTTGATCCTCACAGCCAACCTGCAAGGGAGGCAACGTTGGACCAGCATCAGCTCCATTTCACAAAGGAGGAAGCTGAGGCCCAGAGGTCCTGTGACTTGCCCAGGGTCACGCTGCTGTAGGTGACAGCTGGTATTCACACCAGGATCTTCTGACCCACTGACTAGAACTGTTTTTGTTTGTTCACTCATTCTTTTCATAAGCACTGGGGAAGCCCTCATTTCATGGGTCAGACTGAGATTTTTTTAAAAAGGACCCAGGAAAAACAGCAGAGGGTGATACTCGCCTACAGGCAGAACTTCCAAAGACTCTGTGTATGTATAAATGTAGAGAATCAGAAGGCAGCGAAACCACCCGCCTCAGGTTCTGAACACAGCCCTGACTAATTCACTGAATGCACGTTGGCACCTGCAAATGAAGCAAAAAATAGTCCCGTACTTAGGAAAACATGAATCTCTGGGGATAAAGACTAAGAGTTCTTGGTGCTGAGGGGGTTTTTTTATTTATTTTTTTTGCGGTGCGCGGGCCTCTCACTGTTGTGACCTCTCCCGTTGCGGAGCACAGGCTCCAGATGCGCAGGCTCAGCAGCCATAGCTCACGGGCCCAGCCGCTCCGTGGCATGTGGGATCTTCCCGGACCGGGGCACGAACCCGTGTCCCCTGCATAGGCAGGCGGACTCTCAACCACTGCGCCACCAGGGAAGCCCCTCAAAATCCTATTGGTGGCCATGGAGACAGAAGGCCAGCTCCCTGTCCTGCCACTAATCTGCAGTGTGACTTTGGCCCCAGTGTGTCACCCCTACCCCACCCCCAGAGCCCGGCTTCCTCAGGGCCGAGCCAGGGATGCTTCCCCTTCAGCTGTCCCATTCAGAGGCCCGAGGAAGCCTCACTTCTCTGACCCCTGCAGAGGGACTCTCCACCCACCAGGAATAGGGTCTCAGGCACGTGGAAATTAAACAGAGGGGCAGGAGAGCAAAGAAGGGGCACATATGCGGGGATTGCAACCAGGGTTCACTTGAAGCCTAAATTCAGTTACAGGTTAAACCACTTGGACTGTTTTTTCCTTTCCACCTCTTTGACCGCCACACAGGCCTGGTCTCTTGTTGACCAAGAACCCAGAGGAGGAAAGTGGGACTTATTTAACTGAGGGGGAGGGTGGAGCTAGTTTTTCCACAGCAAATATACTGGCTTTGTCTTTATTTTAGAAACACCAAGCTCCCCCCCCACCCCCGAGTATGGGGCAGTCTGCCCTCAGGGAATGAAGAGGCAGGATACCCGCAGCCTGAGCTTGTGCTAACCGGAGCAGGCAGAGAATAAGAGGTTGGTGAGAGCCCAGGCGTAGAGAGCGTGTGGGGAGGGAAAAGTCACACCGAGTGCGGCCAACCGGATTGACCCCTGGCCCCTGACCTGACCTTCTAGGCTTTTCTGCAGCCGCAGCGTCCAGCCTCTGCTCATGCTGTACCCTCTGGCTGAGCAGCCTCCCCGTGCAGAAGCCGTGCCTGTCCTCAAGGACCAGGTTTAATGCCCCCCACTCCGCCCCCATCACAATCTGGCAGGATCCATGTGCCACTTCCTCTGGGCCACTGGCAGGGTCTGGAGGTTATATGTGTGCCTGCGCCCCAGCCCCACGGCTGCTGTCAGCTCCGTAAGGGCGAACTCCAGGGGTTCTATGTACAGCTCCTGGCACACGGTGGGGACTTGATGCGTGTCTGTTGAATGAGCAAAGGATGCAGCTGGCCCAGGAGCCAACAGAGCCTCGTATCTATACGGTCAGGTCCCAGGCACCCGCCTGCCCTCTGCTGCCCTCCCCCAGTGCCCAGCGTGGTCCACTCTGCTCTGGTCTCTCCTTCTGGCTGAGCCCTGCCCTGCCCACCGGGACTTCGGCACATCCAGCCAGCCGACGGGGTTCTGCCTACGTGTCCCTCATCTTCTCTGCACTTAGAGACTCATTCTCTCTGGGGGGGAGTGGGGTGGCGAGAAGCCATAGAAGAGACGATGCCCCCCAGGTCTCAGGGCCCATAATTTTACATATCCGGCCTGACGCGGTCCCCAGATCCATCCTTCACCATCAAGGCATTTGAGGCAGCCTTTCTGAGATGTCCTACAGCACAGGCCCCCAGGCCTGCTGGCTCTCCCTGAAGCCCAGCTTTGTTCTGCAGTCAGAGCTTTGGCCTGGAGACCCAGCGCCCTGAGGCTGCATCACCAGGCTGTCCGGGAAATCTTCGTCCTAAATGTGGACTTTGTGTGAGAGGGTGCACCCACCCTGGGGCTCCGCGCCACCCGCTCGGTTACGTCTGTTCAGATGCAAAGGGTAATTACAGGGTAATTACACTGTGCAGGCCATGGACTTGGAGAACTGGAAGGGGCTTTGGAGAACACTGACTCAGAGTGTGGTCCCCAGACCAGTGGCAGCATCTGCGAGTCGGGTGACCACCCCCCTACTTCACTCCGGGTGGTCCAGGTTCAGCCCTGAAAGTCCAGCGTTCCGAGCAATCCCTCAGTCCTGGGCAAATCACATAGCTGGTCGTCCTGCCCGGGAGTCTGTTCTCCAGGGTCCCACCCCAGTCCTGATGAGTCGGACACCCTGGGCTGAGCTGTCCCTGTCGACCAGCCCTCCAGATTCTGATGCTCCTGAGAACGGCTGCCCCGCCCCACAGATGGGAAAACAGACACCCAGGGGAGGGGGGCCGCTTGCCTGAGCCTGGGAGACGGTGAAGGGACAGAGCCAGGAAGTGTCCAAAGTCAATCAGCCTGTTCGCAGCACAAAAAGGTACTAATAAGGACCTAGACAAACTGCTGCGGTCAGTGGGCAAGGTTCCAGATTCAGGGGCGGGTCCGGGAAGGGGCCGGGGGTGGGGGCAGCAGGCCAGTTACAAGGCCAAAGAAGAGACGTCCTTGCCTGAAATGGGGCTCACGACAGTCCTCAGAGCTCAGGGAAAATGGTCCTGGAGGGTGATCCGAAGCCCTGGTTCCTCCAGTCCCTTGGTGGGGGAGATGGAGGTGGGGGCGAGATAAGGCCAGTCAGGCAGCTTGGGTTCACTTTCCCCTCTCCAGGGGCTGCCGTGGCCATTCCCTCCCTCCTACCCCCCACCCCCCGCCCCTGCCCCTGCTTATAATCACAGGGAAGGGCTGAGGAAAACTGGGGTGAAAGAAGGGCCAGGGGAGGAGAATACATGAGGATGGCTGCCTGCCAGGCCCCATCTGGAACCACTTGGGAGAAACGGGCTCTTCTGCTCCCCCCACCTTCAGCCGTCCACCCATCCCCAGTCACTAGGCAGGAGGGTTTAGTGGTGGCTGGGAATCTTTCCCAGTGAAATGAGCATGCAAATCTCCCTTCTTTACAATGCAAAGACACTTCTCAACCTCAACTAGGCCTTCTAGCTGCTTCCCTCGCCTTCTCATTTGAAAATATCTACCTTGGGTCTCCAGATCCCCCTCCCCCCCGCCACTCCTGGGTTTCTGACCCGAGTCATCCTCCGCTGATGCTGCTCTGGAAAAGGTGAGCCCTGCCACGCTCTGTGATTGGCTCTCTCGGCAGCCCGTGGTGTTGTGGCCGGCCCCGCACTCGCCTGTTCTCCTCCGGCCCGCTCCCTCGTGCATCCATCTCCCCAAGGCTGATGAGGTCTTTCCTGCTTCTCCTCCTAGCTGTACACATGGCCTGCCTGTCCATGTCTGTCCCCTGCTCTCCATCCCGCTGCCCCGGGCCTGGTTCAGACCCCCGTGTCCCCTTCTTGGACATCAGCACCAACCGTACCAACTGCTTAACTGGTCCCCAAGCACCCAGTTGGCCCCAGCCCTGTTCTGCCCCTGCCAGGGAACTCTTTCTGAAATGCAGGTCTCATCAAGGGACTGCCTCGCTGCATGCTTTCCTGTGGTTCTCATCACTTGAAGACATGAGTCCAAGTTCTGGGGCTTAGCTGCTCACGATCTGACCCCTACCTACCTGTACACTTCTCACCCCTCCATTTTAAAACCTGCATCAGTTGGCCCCAAAGTGGAGACAGACTATCTACTTAGAATTCCTCTTCCTAATTATTTTCATCTTAAAAAACAAAAAGCAAAATTAAGCTTTTTGATTAATTTGATGATGTTTACCATATAGATCTATAATAGTGCATGAATAAAATTTATAAATAAATATACATATTTATGGGGTGTGCTCAAAACATTTTAGTGATCGAGTGTAAAGTTAAAAGAGCTTGTGGCCACTGCCAAACATCACCACCCGTCTGACTGCCCCATCCTCAGTGCCCCTGATCGCGTGCTCTGGCAGACCTTTGTACCCACCACTCCATCTACCACATCAGGGTGAAGTTAGCTATGGGTAATAGAATATTCAACCATGTACCTTAAAGAAGCTACAAGTTTTTTTGTTCTCTCATATAAACTAAGTCTGGAGGTGAGCAGCCCATGGATGGTGTGGCAGCTCCAAAATCATCTGAGATCCAGGTTCTTTGAACTTATTGCTCTACACTTTTCAAATCATGCTTTCCAGCTCATGCCTCAAAATGGCTGCTGGAGCTCCAGCCATTACATCAGCATTCCAACCAACTAGAAGAAGGAAGGGGTGAAGAGAGACATGCCTCTCCTCACTTTAAGGATATTTCTGATTATTAGAGACAGAGAATGACATTTACTAATGATAGAGATTGATCCACCAGGATGATATCACAACTCCAAATCTAAATGTACTACATAAAATAGCTGCAAAATATATGCAGCAAAAATGAACAGAGTTAACCAACAGTATAGCACAGGGAACTATACTCCATATCTTGTAATAGCCTGTAATGGAAAAGAACCTGAAAAAGAGTATATATATATAACGGAATCACTTTGCTGTACACCTGAAACTAACACAACATTGTAAATCAACTGTATTTCAATAAAAATTTTTTAAAAGAAAAAAATGGGGCTTCCCTGATGGCGCAGTGGTTGAGAGTCTGCCTGCCGATGCAGGGGACACGGGTTCGTGCCCCGGTCTGGGAGGATCCCACATGCCGCGGAGCGGCTGGGCCCGTGAGCCATGGCCACTGAGCCTGCGCGTCCGGAGCCTGTGCTCCGCAACGGGAGAGGCCACGGCAGTGAGAGGCCCGCATACCGCAAAAAAAAAAAAAAGAAAAAAAGAAAAAAATGAACAGTTCAAGGATGGATATACAAATTCATGGTCCTAGTGGGAGTCTGATATACTTTTTTCCATAGACAGTAGAACAAGCAGACATGAAATCAGCGAAGATGTAGCTGTGAAAAGTGCAGTTACCGAATTTAACCTAATTGACGCCCATAGAACTCTGCTCCCTACAGTGACAGGATCCACCTTCTCAAACGCACGTGAAACATACACCCAAAAATGATACCTTAAGTTGCATACACTGCTTCTGCTTCCGTGCCTTTTGCGAGCAGTTAATCCTGGCTGTACCCAGTAGGAAGAGAGGCTAGGGAGTGTCGTCTGCTCCAGGGGGCCAAGTACCCAACTAAAATGGGGGATTCTTGTCCTAATCTAGAGGGGAGAACAGCTATTAAGGAAGTCAGCAACCTCGGTCCTCCTTGCTGCCTCCCCCTGCCAGCTCTGGTCCTGAGAGCACTGCATGGTGGGTAAGAGCTTGGGCTGAGTCAGAAGCTCCTTGTTCTGTTCGGGCTTTGCCACTTACTTGCTCTGTGACTTGGACAGCTTATTTAACCTGTGGGAGCTTCAGTTTCCTTATCTTGCAAAAGGAATGGGAATAACCCTACTTCATAGGGCTGTTGGGAAGCTGGAACAAGATGGCCCGTGTAAAGCACTTAATCCTGGGCTTGGCACGTAGTAAGTGCTCAGTAAATTAGCTGCACAGAGAAATTAAGTAACTTGCCCAAGGTCACACAGCCGGGAAATGACAAGGTTCTGACACTTCTTTGGGGGCCTCTGCCAGCCCTAGCATAGGGCCCCACGTATGGTAGGGTCCTGTGTAAGGAGCACAGAACAGGGGGTCAGGCAACCATTAGCCATGTGACTTGAGAGAGGTCATTTGAAAATGAGTCTTAACTCAGACATGTATTAATTTCCTCATTCCTTCTGCAGAAGGTTGGATTAAGTGAGTCCAGAGGTTTTTGCTGACCCTGCCATTCCACAGCACCGTGGGCTTCTGTCTTCTCTACCCCTCGGGGCCGAAACTTTACCATTAGAAATATGTTTCTTTTGTTAAATCCTGTCATCTGCCTGAACTCTTTTAAAAATACAGTTTCCTTCAGAGGGTCCTGACCCCTTGGTCTGCAGGTCTAGAGAAGGTTCTGGTGCTTGAGTCCAGTGGGCCCCGGCTGGGAGGGGAGGGCCAGGCAAAGGGAGAAGAGAATGCAGACAGGAGGGGCTGGGCCCCAAACAGACGGTCAGTTTACCAATGGCCCCGGTGGCCCAGAGGGTCCCTCATCAGGACCTCGTGCACAGTGACCTGCACAACGACCGTGTAATAGCTCCCGGTCCAGTCGCCTGGCTGACCCCATCTAGCACCGCTTTTTACACTTTTTATAGGGCTTCCTTTTTTCTCCTTCTGTATTTTTTCCACCACCCTACCTCTCAGACTAAATCGGAGAAAAATGGGTTTTGTCTTTTTTTACCAAGAAGACAAAGTCTTAAATTACCTTCTTCAAGGTCTGCAAATAGAAATCCCAAATAAGACAGCCACCTCTTCTTTTCTGTCTTCCTTTCGCCCTGTCTCAGGAGCCCATGAGCTTGAAATAAAACTCAGCACGGTGGCTCCAGGGGAAGTAATCTGGGCCCGGCCGGCACCAGTCGCGGAGAGGCGGGGCAGGGCAGTGGCGGGGGGGCCCGAGCAGACACTGGTGGGAATGGAGGAGAGGGAGATGGAGGTGGGCAGAACCAAGGCCTGCTTGCTCTGGGTGTGGAATAAAAGAGGTCCCCCTAAAGGGGACGGTTCCTAAAGGAGCAGCTACGCTCCGAGTGTCAGGGCGTGTGTGTGGGGGAGCCCAGGGAATGAGAGAAGCCCGAGGAGAGATCTCGGAGGCTGCTTTGGGATTTAGATGCAAACAGGATCACCGGGCACATGAACCCCCATCTTCTCATCCCACTGACGCCACAGTTCCCAGAGAGCCCACCAGCGGGCATCGGGACAAGGGGAAGGAGCATGGTTCTGGGGCAAAGGCTAGGAATTTTAGGGCTGGCGCTCTGGGTTCTAACCCCTGTCACATGTAATATTAATAGCCAACAGTATAGAGCACTTACTCCGTGCCAGGGACTGTGGTCAACACCTCACGTAGATCATCCCATTTCATCTGTAAGACAACCCTGCCACGTGGGCATCATTATTCCCTCCAGTACAGAGGAGGACACGAGGACGAGAGGTTACATAACTACCCACATTCTCACACACCTTGTGACAGATCAGGGTTTAAACCGAGGGAGCCGGACTCCAGATCTTGTCATCCTCCTGCCAAACCACTAGGTCTACCGACCTGCTTCCTCCTTTGGAGAGTCGAGGTGCTGGGGTGGCCTGGGGATATCGAGGTCCCTTCCAGCACAGATGCTCTGATTTGGGGCTCGTGCCTCACCTGCGCATGCAGAGGTCCTGTTCAAATGATACAGGATTCCACCGCAAAGCAGGCACGCCAAGTGTGTGTGTGTGTGTGTGTGTGTGTGTGCAGGACAGGTGAACTTGTGTCCTGCCACCCTGCTAAGACGGGGGGAGAATAAGAACACAGTAGCACAGTGCAAAGTCTGTAGGAAGACTTGCAGGTTAGTCCTGCATCAGAAGGGCCAAACCAAGATCCACAGTGCTAGAAAATTCTGCGTGGTTCACCTCCATTCTGTGTCCAGTGACCTTGGCGCTTCTCTGCTCTTTGCTTGGGGCTGCACACCCCCAGTCTGAGAGTCCCCGGCCAGACAGGCTAGGATGCCCTTTGAAGGGAACCTCGCCTGGCTCTGGGCGGGCGAGGTCGCCTCCGTGGACCCCTGGTCACACGTGTGTCTTCTTTGCAGGCCCAGCAACCATGGCCCATTACAAGGTCGATCAGGACGACTGGCTGACCGTCTACTTGAAGTATTTACTCGCTGTCTTTAACTTCTTCTTCTGGGTAAGTGAACCCGGCACGCGCCACCCGCTTCTCCAGCACCGCGTGAGTCAAGCCGTCTTTGCTTTTTGTGAGTCATCTCTCTGGAGCTGATTTTTTCCAAATCAAAGACCACCCATGGGCTAATTCTGCCTACTTGAAAGCAAACGTGTACATTTGCTACTGAGGGGGAACCTAAGACTCGGCCTGCAGGTTGGCATGGAGTCCGTACCGCACAGCAGCCAGGCATCGCCATGAGCTTGCGTCCCGGCCTCGGTCCGCAAGGTCTGGCTCTCCCTCCCCTGCTAACTTGCGACTCCAGTGCCTGGTGGGAAATGTGACGGCCTCAAATAACTGCTTGTTTTCCTCCGAAGCCCATTCGCCTTTCATGATTCACATTCTCCAGGCCTGAGGCAGAGAAACTAAGTCCTGGGGGGCCCAGGGCTGCCTCTGTGCATCGGGAATGGTCTCTGTAGCGACTCCCTGCCGGGGAAACCACCCGGGCTAGGTCATCCAGGAAGAAAAGAGTCTGTCCACTTGAGGCAATTATCCAGATAATTGGTAGCAGAATACCACCAGGTCCCCAAAGAGCCAGACACTGGAATGTGTCTGGAGAGGCAGAAGGGGGCTAACGGTGCAGGCGTTGCCGTCAGCAGAGGCAGAAGGGGGCTAACGGTGCAGGCGTTGCCGTCAGCAGAGGCAGAAGAGGGCTAACGGTGCAGGCGTTGCCGTCAACAGACAGGCTCTGCCGTAGGCAACTCACCTACGCTGGCTGAGCCTGTGTCTCCAGTTAAACGAAAGCTATTTGGCAATGACCAACCCGCTGTTTTGCCTAATATAACTTCCTTGTTCCCAGCCCTTCTGCCTAGAAAAGTCTTTCGTTTTGTATGGCTCTCGGAGCTCCTTTGCATCTGCTAGATGGGATGCTGCCTGATTCAAATCGAGTTTTGTTCAGATCAACTTAACATTTTTAATGTGCCTCAGTTTATCTTTTATTTTTTAATTAATTAATTAATTAATTTATGGCTGCGTTGGGTCTTCGTTGGTGCGTGCGGGCTTTCTCTAGTCGCGGCGAGCGTGGGTTACTCTTCGTTGCGGTGCGTGGGCTTCTCATCGCGGTGGCTTCTCGTGCTGCGGAGCACGGGCTCTAGGTGCGTGGGCTTCAGTAGTTGTGGCACGCGGGCTCAGTAGTCGTGGCTAGCAGGCTGTAGAGCTCAGGATCTGTAGTTGTGGCGCACGGGCTTAGTTGCTCCGTGGCATGTGGGATCTTCCCGGACCAGGGCTCGAACCCATGTCCCCTGCATTGGCAGGTGGATTCTTAACCACTGCGACACCAGGGAAGTCCCTCAGTTTATCTGTTAATAGTGTATTTCAGAGACGCCCTGAAATGGTGTATGTGAAATGCTTAATTCCGTCTCTGCACACAGAAGGCATTCAGTAAATGCAGTCTTTTGGGTATATTAGCTGTAGAAGGCCCCAAAATGCCAGCAGATCGACCTGCTCGTAAGGCAGGGCTGAGTCTCCTTGTTGCCATGGCAAAGGATGCGCTCTCAGAAGCCTCTCAGAAAGGCAGAGGCAAAGCTGGGCTGTGTTTGCCTTTTCAGAGTCTTCCACTAAGATTAATGAAAGGAAGGATCATGGTATAGTAGTTAAGGATTGGTACACACAGCGAGGCAAGGGTTTCGAAGCGTCTTGGAGAGGGGACATACAATGCCATCTATTCAGAAGTTAAACAATCTGCCGTTTGCTTAAATGCTTTTTGCAAAGTTCCGGAAACGAACAATGAACTTGTTTTATTTGCAACTTTTCTCTTCCTGGGCGAGTGTTTCCTGGAATAGGGAAGTTGTATGGATGAAGACAGTGGAATAATAAAGCCACAGTGATATGATCAGGTCATTGTGTGGGCGTAGATAGTTTCGATTCTCAGAGAGAAATCCGGTGGGGTGTTTAAGATTCTCGCTGAGTGAGGATTTTTTTAAAAATACAGTAAGTCCCTTACATACGAACGAGTTCCGTTCCGAGAACGCATTCATAAGTCCAGTTTGTTCGTTAAGTCCAACAGAGTTAGCCTAGGTGCCCAACACAATCGGCTCTATAGTACTGTACTGTGATAGGTTTATAACACTTTTCACACAGATAATACATAAAAACAAACACAAAAAATAAAACATTTTTAATCTTATGGTACAGTGCCTTGAAAAGTACAGTAGCACCAGTACAACAGCTGGCACACGGGGGCTGGCACTGAGTGAACAGGCAGGAAGAGTTACTGCCTGGAGGAGGGAGAGGAGGTGGGAGCTGGTAGAGCTGAAGGGTCGTCAGCAACAGGAGACAGAGGAAGCTGCAGTGTCACTCACGCCTGACGCTGATGGCGCAGGCTCTGGTTCCTTTGCTGGAACCAGATGCACGTTTGCATCTTTGAAAGCTTGCACCTGGAAGGTTTGTATGTTGGGGACTTACTGTAATAAGTGTGCTCTTCCAGCTCATAAAGTCTTACGTATCCACTAATAATCGATAAAATACTAAAAAATTTAAGTAAGAAAAAAATGGCCCATATCTCAGGGTATTAGGCTCCTAGGGGGCTGTAACAAAGGAACATAAACTGAGTTGCTTAAGACAACAGAAATTGATTGTCTCACAGCTCTGGAGGCCAGAGTCAAGTCCGAAACGAGTGTCAGCAGGGCTGTGCTCCCTCTGAGACTCTAGGTAGGACCTTGCTTGCCTCTTGCAAGCGCCTGGTGGGGGCGGGCGTCGTGGAGTCCTTGGCTTTCGACTGCATCTTTCCAGGCCCTGCCTCAGTCATCACGTGCTGTCCTTCCTGTGTGTCTCTATCCTTACACAGCATTTTCTTCTTCTTGTAAGGACCCACTCATACAGGATTGGGGCCCATCCTAATGACTGTACCCTAATTAATTACATCTGCAAAGATCCTATTTCCGAATAAGGTCACATTCACAGGTACTGGGGTTAGGACTTTAACAAACCTTCCTGGGGACACAGTTCAACCCATAATACTGTCTACCCAGAAATGACCACTGTGGACATTCCTTCTAGGCTTTTCCCTGATCAGGACAACAGATGGTGGTGACCTGCATTGAGGGGGTGACAGCGAGCATCAAATACTTGGGGAAAGTCGAGGGTTTTAGGAAGCAAAATTGACAAGATTTGGTCATTAATCAGATGCTGTCGAGAGGGCAGAGGTGTCTAGGATATGTAAGTCCATCCCCGCAGCGGGAGCCCAGGAAGGCAAGCAGCGTGGGGTCAGATGGCGAGGTCACACGTTGGCGTGGTGCGCTTGAGTTGCCAGGAGACCATCTGAGCGGAGATGCCCAGTGAGATAAGTCAGCTCAGGGGTCTGGGTCTCAGATGGGCATCGTCTCCACCCCCATGGTGGTTGCAGCCACGGGACTGGGTGAGAATCCCAGGGAGAGCATGGGGGCTGAGAATTCAGGCAAGAGAGAGATGTGGGAGTCCCAGATAACAGGGGTGCGTCCAGGGTCCACAGTGTCCCCGTTTGCCCTGTCTAAACCAGGAGAGACCGGGGTTACAATGCCTAGCATCTGAGAGGTACTGCTGGATAACGACCTTCCGTGGACTATCCCCTGTGATCCGCAGGTCAACCCTGGCGGCTGTATCACTGTTACCCTCACGTTACAGACAGGGAGCAGGTACACCCAGTTCAGAATCCTGCCCAAGGTCTTGTCGTGGTGATAAGGAAAGCTGGTGCTAACGTCCAGGTACTCTGGTCAGTGATGATGGAAAATCTATTCCATGGCATTTATTAAGCATGTGCTAAGTGCCAAGCCCTGTTGCGGACGCTTGGAATCCATCCGTGGACAAAGCTCCCAGCATCCACGGAGCTTCTGTGGTAGGCCTTCCCTGGGCTGTGCATCCGCGCGCATCCTCCCAGCGCCCTGAGGCTGTGAGCGGCTCTGCGAGAGCCCTGCGTTACCAAGGTGGAAGCAGTCTGCCCGAAGCCCCGGAGCTGGGGGCCCCTCTCTCTCACCCCTAAGCCGGTGTGCCTGGCCGTCAGCTCTGACATTACCTGCTGCCTCCAGCTCTGAGTTCCGCGTTTTCCCAGTGTCCCGGGTGCCGGGAAAACTTGGGCTCAAGTTCAGGCTCAAATTGAGACCCCATTGTCCATTTGCCGTGGAAGATTAGGTGCTGCGGACTGAACTGTGACCCATAGGGATTGAAGCCCTAACCCTCAATGTGACTGTATTTGGAGACAGGGCATTTAGAAGGTGATTAAGGTTAAATGAAGTCACAAGGGTGAGGTCCTAATCCGATGGGATTGGCTTTACAGGTAGAGGAAGAGAGCTGTCTCTCTAAGCCTGCCCAGAGGAAAGGCCATGAGGACACGGTGAGGAGACAGCCGTCTCTGTAAGCAAAGAAGGTCCTCACCCAAACTGAATCAGCCAGCACCTTATTTGGAGGACTTCCAGCCTCCAGAACCGTGAGAAATAGAGATAAATTTCTGTTGTTTAAGCTGCTCTATGGCGTTTTATTAGGGCAACCTTGAGCAGACTAACACATTAGGCAGATCACTTCATCTCACTGAGCGTCACGTTTTGCATACGTTAAACGGGAACATCAGTACCTGTAAGAATTAAAGACGAATATTTAGGAAAACATTTCGCATGGTGTCTGGCACACGCCTACCTGGTGCTTAGCTGTTACGCATAGCTACGCTATTATGATTAGACTAAGGGGCACGCCTCACCTCTAACCGCTTCCTACGTCCATAGCTCTGGCTTGGCGGCTTCGGGGATCATGTGACCCATGTAAGAAGTTCATGGAAGCATAAGAATTGCTCAGTGAAGCAGCGTTCACGAAGCTAAGCTTACCCTTACCGTGTGCAGTGCACTCCGATGCTTCCTCCTCTAGAGCGTGGTGGTTTGGTTTTGCTGTTTAGCACAGGTTACCACCCACCAAGTTTAGCTCACAGCCCTAAATGTTTACATCCCAAAGTTTGAAACACCCAGAGCAGTGAGGGGGGGGAAACAGCACCCCCTCCACCCCCAGGTGGGCAGGATTCAGGTGCCGGTCATGCAGTGCAAGGTCTTGGTGAGACTTTAAACCAAAGTCTCCGCCAGCTGCCACCATAGCACAGTGTGAGGGTTATAAACCACCTTACACTCCAAAATGATTCTACAAGCACTCTGTCATTACCTTCACTCCCATTCTGTAGATGATAAAACTTCAGCTGAGATGACTGGCAGAGTTCTAGGTCAAGTCTGGGCTTTCTGACTCTGCGTCTGCTGCCCTTCCCATCTCCATAGACCACTGACTCGTAACCACAGCCTTAGACCCACCACTCTGATGCCTACTTGGACTCCAAAATGTCTCCAGGAGTCAGGGTTGAACCTGGATTAGGACGTTCTGATGGTGTGGACAGTTCAGACACGCAGCACGTGAAGATTATAAGCAGAACTGAAGTACGGCATCGCAATACACACCCGCATCCTGTATCTAAGCTCTGCCCCACCTCTGGACCCCTACCCCCTACTCAACCCATGCCTGCCCCCCATCCTTCACCATCGCCCTGCCCCTGACTCCCACCCCACCCCCACCATGCAGTTCGACTAATGCAGAGTTGAACATGACCATCTCACTGGGCAGGGGCGGCTCCCTTGGATACAGCTCTGGGTCAGGAACCAAAAATGCCAAAGCTTTCATGACCCTAAAAGAAAGTGTGACCCAAGCTTCCTACGCAGCCGCCTAGGAAATGCTTTACCTCCCCCTCCCATTTCCTACACGGGTCCCTACAGCTCCCATCACCCCTGCAACGTTGTTCTCTAATGTATTATTTTAATTAGCTCCTTGGCAGTGTTAATAATCAAAACTTTTCCAACCTCCCAGGAGCTATGCAGGCTGTGGGAGAGCCAGGGAAGCAGCGGCTCCCTTGCCTGGGGTTGCCTTGCCTCCGGAAGCTCTGTCCTGCCCGGGGCGCTGGCTGCAGTGTCAGCACCTCCCTCAGGGGCCAGTGGGGCTCAGACTCCAGGGGATCCCTGGGGTCCCTTAGGGGGACACGGACCAAGACAGGAGGCAGTGGTGATGGAGGACTCGCCCGACCAGGGCAGTGAAGTGGCTTGAGAGCATCCCTCCAGGGTCCCAGGGGAGGGCCTGGTAGGGAATAGCCTCGCTCACCCCCCTGCCGAGGGGAGAAGCCTTCACTCTGTTCACCATCTTCCCACTGATGGTGGCCTCTGCCCACCTCCTGGGACAGGTCATCTGAGGAAGGACAGCTGAGGGGCCCCGTGGCTGGCGTTTCTGCTGCGTCCCTTCTTAAGGCGCTGTGAAGTCGCAGGACCCCGTGGTGTCCGGGCATCCTGCCTCTCTCTGCTTCAGCTTCTGCTGGGGGACAGGCCCCTACTCGGGGGGAATGCACATCTGGTCTGCCTAGGGCCGCGGTGGGGAGACCGGTCCAGGAGGAAGCCTGTGGTGGCCACTCTGAGCCGTCGCCGCTGCAGCCCAGACACCCCTCAGCTTGCGTGGGCGTGTCCGCAGCCCAGTGGGTGAAGAGGGCATGAAGTGGACGTCAGGTTTCTTGAGTTCTAGGCCCCCGGCAGGTCACGGGTCCTTGGAAAAGTCACTGTTCTCTGGGCCTCAGTTTCTTCATCCGGAATATAAAAGGGTTAGACCTGACTCTTTCCTCTGCCCCCTTCCTCTGTCCCTCCTGCTTCCGTGGGGAGTTATGGGGCATCTGTCATACGTGGAGGGCTCTGCTGCAGATGCTAAGATGAGTGAGGTTTAACCAAGAATCTAGAGGGGGAGGCAGACGAAGTACCGAATGCAGCAAACACGCCGTGACGCCTGTAACTGCAGAAACCCGTGCGGGCGGGGACGAGCAGGGCGGACAGGCTGATTTGCTGGGAGGGGGGCGGGGACAGCGCCAGGCAGCATCCCTCCAGGTTCTGAGCTGCGTGTGGAAGAGAACAGGTGATGTGAGTCCCCTCCCAGCCCCGACCCGCAGTAAGTCCCGTGAGATGTGCCCGTGTGATGAGGAGACTGGCCCTTGCTGTCCCTGCAAGAGAGTGAGAAGTCCAGAGTGGCAACCACGGGGGTCCTGGTCTGGGCCGTGGTGGTGCCGTTGATGAGACTGGGGGGGGGGGGGGGGCGCGGAGGACAGGGGTGGCTCTAACTGGGTGAACACTCATCCAGCCCCTGGTCCTTCCCAGTCCAGGTGGTGCTTGGCACCTGGAGGCCCCCAGCAAACACTTAGGGGAGTGGACTGCACCACCACCTGTGCGACCTCCGCCCCCTCCCCGTGCCACGGGCGCCCCGGCACTGCGGGCAGAGAGCACTCCTGCCCCGGGGTCCTCCCGTGTTGGGAGCCCCAGCGTGCTGGGCCTGCTGCACCGGCCGGTCCCCTCCCCGACCCCAGCCCAGAAGCCATTCAGCTGCTGACGAGGAGAGGAACACCCTGCAATGACCTTTGCACCCCGCCTGCTTTCCCCTGGGTCTGACAGGCAACTTTCTGGCCATGTTTCTTCTCTATAAATGGGCCGTTCCTAAAATTACACGGCCTGGGTGACCTGCCCGCCCCTCCCGGCCTGCCCGTGTCCTGGTTGGTAAGAAGGCCAGCTTCACCCTCTGCAGGGCTTTCTGCCTGATTGGCTACAGGCTATGGTTTTGAAAAATGTACTTAATATTCCGAAGAAATCCAACCCAGTCTCTGTAGGGAGCCAGATACTGTTGAATCAACTCTATGCAAATAGCCGGTGCACAGCTCAGCAGGGCCATTTGGCTCCGGCCCCAGTCGGTCTTCCGCAGGGCCTCTTCCACCGCTCTTTCTGCTGACCCGACATCTCTGAACCGCTTGACGAAAGCCACGAGCATCTTGCTGGAGGTGTATTGGCAGATGGTCGTGGGGACATGTCACCCATGCGGAAGACCTCCGAGCTTGTCATCCGGCCATTTTACAGATGAAGAAACTGAGGCTTCCAGAGGCGAAATGTCTGCACAGTCACACACTTAGTCAGGGGCACGGCCAGGGCTGGGACCCAAGCCCACTGACCGCTTCCCTCCCAAGACGCCCTCTGGCGATCCGTCCCGACGTTGGGCAGCTTTGACTTCTCCTGTCCACAGGAAAGATCGTTTCCTAAAGAGCCAACCGGGTCCCAAGCAGGACACCCCCTGAAGGACTTGAAACTCTCTTGCCCCGGATGGCAAATCCCATTGGGTGTCCCCAGCAGACACTATGTGACACCCCAGGGGAGGTCTGGGGGCCCCACTGACTCGGACTCGCCTCCTGATTTCTTCTGCACGTCAGGGCCAGTGTGAATTTGTTGCTGTACAGACCTTAATCAGGACAGCGTGTCCGCCCAGACCCTCCCCTGTGGGCGAGGGCCCTGCTGCCGCCCTGGCTGAGCTGCAGCCCTGCCTGCTTTGCAGATCCCAGCCATTGCTGTGACCGGGACATGCTCCTCTCTTAGGGGGTCAGTGTGCTGTGGCTGCATTGCTCACAGCACCCCTCCCTCCCCTGGGAGCACATAGTTTCCTCCTTTCTTGCGTAATTTAACTTTCCTCCATTTGGACTGAAAATACTGCTCCTTGTCACCCCGCTTCTCCCCCAAAGCTCCTGTCAAAGCAAACACCCTGGGCTTCCCTGGTGGCGCAGTGGTTGAGAGTCCGCCTGCCGATGCAGGGGACACGGGTTCGTGCCCCGGTCCGGGAAGATCCCACGTGCCACGGAGCGGCTGGGCCCGTGAGCCATGGCCGCTGAGCCTGCGCGTCCAGAGCCTGCGCTCCGCAGCGGGAGGGGTCACAACAGTGAGAGGCCCGCGTACCAAAAAAAAAAAAGCAAACACCCTGATGCAGACAGGGAAGTGGTGGGAGGGGCAGTCCTGAGCTGGGCCAAGGGCCTCCAGGCCGCGGCCTCAGGGGAGGATGTTCTTGGGACCCTGCTGGGGGAGGGGACAGGACTGACCCCTGTTGACTAGGAAACTACGCGGTGGTTCTCAACTGGAACCATCTGGGAACTTAGTAAAGGATCCAGGCCTGATCCCACCCCCCGAAATCCAGGCACCTTGGTGATGTGCGGAGGTCTCTGGGTGGTGGCGCGGCCCAGCTGAGAACCACTGCCTTAGAGGGTGCAAGGTGGGGGGGCCCCAGAGACGTCTGCACCGGGGTCACTGTGAGATGCAAGATGAGGCCTCAGCCCCCGAAGCTGAGCGCATTATTTTACGTGGATGACGTTCCTCTGGGCAAAGCGTCCCAAGCTTTTCATCAGATTCTCAGTGGGTTCCATGTCCCCCAGCAGATTAGGTGTCCCCAGTGCTGTCCACACGTACCCCTTTGGGTGGTTCCAGATGCGATGCTAAGCCTGTGGGGTTGACAAGCCTAATGGATGAGGCGCCTGTTTCTATAAAGACGCTACACGCGTCAAAAGTGAGATCCACTCCGTGTGGTCACGTGGACTATTTCGTGCTGCTCAGAATCTCTTCTTGGTACTACCACGTGCCTTTGATTAATAAAAAATGAGAAATGAACTATTACTTCATGCACTGTGTTTGCTAAGCAGAAACCCTTCAAAACATAAGACCCGTGGGAAAAAGTAATCAAAGGGGCCCTTGATGGTTATAGGTTGGGACCCACTGGCCTAACACGTCCACCTTGTTTGAGAGATGAAGAAACTGAGGCCCAGAGAGGTTAAGGGACCACTTTAGGTCACACAGCCAGTTATGCCCAGTTGAGATCCTCTCTCAAGCCTCCCGGGCATGCTGTAGGGGCAGAAAGATTATGTGCAGAATATTTTGCTGGAAACCCTCCCTTGACACGGTCCTGTTGACCCAGACGGAGGAAATTCCTCACTGGTCCTGGAGGTTATGTGGCCAGAGGTAGCCCACGCTCCTGAGAATTAGAAAGCCTGTTGTAGTCCAGGATTTCATCCAGCCTAAGATACCATCACTTGTAAGATACACCATTGTTTTCTGTACCGCAAGGCAAGAGTGCGGCCAAGCGTGGTTGTAAGATGCCATCAACCATAAGATGTGTCTGGTTTTGGAGATGTTAAAACGGGAGGAAAAATATGTGCCGTGGAATCAAAGGAGGTGGATTCCATTTGGAGCCGTGCAACGTCCTTCCACCTGGTTCTCTTACCCGCTAGAGGTGCTAAGGGGGATGAAACTCCCCTTAAAAGAAAACAGATGTATCTAAAAAGCAGGAGTGAGTATGGGAGCAGGCCCAGCCCAGTGTGTGCGATCCCAGGACAGAGTCCCACACTGGCCCTCAGCAGACCTGGGTTTGCATCTCAATCTCGAAACTCTGGGTGGGTTTCTGGGGGGGCGGGGGGGCGTGTGCAGGAGGGTGTCCTCTCGAGCACGCTCTATTCTCTCCAGCCTCCATTTCTTCATATGCAAAAGAGAAAACGCCTGCTCCCACCTGCCAGCCCTAAGCCTCCCGAACTACTGTGAAGCTCGAAGAGGCGCCTGGCGCAGCCTCGTTGCTAAGGAGCTTCCGTCTGCCCCGCTGAGGTCTGCGAACGGCAGGCGGGTTATACAGAGTCATCGGGGCAGTGGGACCGAGCCCACTGGGGCTGCCCACCTTCAGCCACACTCAGGACCCCCTGAGGGAGCGGCAGCCCCCATCTGAGAAGAACTCATCCTCAGATGAGGCAGGGAAGCTGGGGGCCATCTGCCTTCCCAGGAGCAGGGGGCAGATCTGGTCACAGGTGCCGGGGTCCTGCCCCACCGCAAACCCTGGGCCGACACCCCTGCTGTTCACCATCTCGCACCTCGGGGACACACACACATACTTTGCCCAGGATCACAGCCACAGAAAGGGTCGTTCAGCCTCACTGCAGAAGGAACAGGGCAGCTGTATTTCCCAGGGTCCCTTCCTGGGATCAGGGCCGAAAGGGATCAGACGGTCAGCAAAGAGGACGCCTCCCCCCCCGCTCAGTGTCCTGCCGTCCCAGAGCGACTCCAGCCTGTGGAGCGTGTGTCCCTTCCTTTGGGGGGGCAGCTCGGCTGAGCTGCAGACCCGGGCTCCGAGCTGGGGCTGGCCCTGCCCTGTGTCGCCCCACAGAGGCGGCCCTCGGGCAGCTCTCCTTCCTCTGTTGGCCTTGTCCTCTGTCTGTAGAGCAGAGATGAGAAGCCCAGTCGCGCTTCCCCCACAGGCGATGAGAAGGGGGCTTGTGAAAGTGGCCTGCCAGGGATGCAAGCCGGGGAGGAGCGCTCGGGGTTGGGGGCGGGGACGGCGGGAGGGGGTCCCCACAACTGGAGCGTCCCTGCCTCATGACGGGGACGCACAGGCATCGTGGTGGGAAGCACGGGACCGGGAGTCAGACCTGGACCCAAACTCTGTCCCTGCCTCTCCCCTCGACCACGGGTAAGCCTCTGTTTCCCCATCTACAAAATGGGCAGCCAGACGCTTCCCACGGGCTTCTCAAAGGACCAAATGAGATGATGCCCGAGAAGGGCCTCGTAGGCGGTGGGTGCTCAGACCCGGTGTCCCGCAGATGGGGGGTGCCGCGGTCATGGCCGTGGGCGTCTGGACCCTGGTGGAGAAGAGCGGCTACCTCGGCGTCCTGGCCTCCAGCACCTTTGCCGCGTCTGCCTACATCCTCATCTTCGCGGGCACGCTCGTCATGGTGACCGGCTTCCTGGGCTTCGGTGCCGTCATCCGCGAGGACAGGAGCTGCCTCTCTGCGGTGAGTGTCTGCCCGGCCCTGCCCAGCGCCGTGGGCAGAGGGAGGGCCACCTGCCCCGGGCTTCTGAGAGCCTGGCCCCCTGACCAGGCTCCACTCTGAGAGCCCCACCCAGTGACGCTGGCCTTGGTCTTGGAGGCCTCGGGAAGGCTGCCATGGTCTCCAGGTGCTTGGGACCTAAGCCAGGAGGGCACCTTGGAGGTGGCGGCAGCACTGCTCCTCCCCTTTTTTCTCCTCCTCCCCCGCTCCTCCTCTTCCTCTGTCCAGATTTTATCATGGTGATTTTCAAAAATAGGCAAAGATGAAAAGAATGTTACAATGAAGGTCCAGGTCATCACCCAGACTCACTGCCACTATCTTGGAGCCAATCCTGTCCATCTGCCCCCTCCCCCGCTCCCCGCCCCACCCAAGGCCCCAGATACCACGTCACCTGTAAAAATTTCAGGGTGTACCTCAGAGACGTAAGGATCCTTTTTTTAGAAGAGGTAATGACAAGACCATTATCACACCTAAAAACAATTAACAGTCATTCCTTGATATCATGAAATAACCAGGCAATTCCAAATTTCCCCACTTGACCCATGAGCTGTTCTTTTTTTTTTTTTTTTTTGCAGTTTATTTGAATCAGAATCTAAATTTGTAAGGTCTGCGTATTAGAGTTGGACGATGTGTCTCCCAAGTCACTTCTAGTCTCTAAGCTCCCCATCAATCTCTCTCTGTTTTTGTTCCTTGCAATTTACCTGTTGAAGGAACCAGGTCATTTGTGCTTTGCTCTCTCCCAGTCTGGGCTTCCTGAGGCCTTGCTGGTGATGTTCTCGTAGTTGGGTGTAGAAGCTTGATCAGACTCAGGTGTGATTGTTTGGGCAGGTGTTTCATGGGTGAGGTGGGCAGCACAGGCTCCGCGTCAGATGCCCCCCTGGAAAGCTGAGAGGACACCCGCACCCCACCTCTGGCTCCAAGTGTCAGGAAAGGAAGGGCTGCACTCGATGGGGCAGAAGCCGGAGTCCCGCTCAGGACTCCCAGACCCTCCCTCCCTCCTGGGCACCTGCTGCCAGGGCAGGCTCCCTGGGGCCCGGGTGGCATCTCCCCCTTCATCTCCCCAGCGACAAGCCCAGTGCGGGCAGGGTAGGCTACAAAACATCTGGGCTCAGAAAGGAAGGGCCGGGGCTGGAGTCAATCAGGCTGAGCCTGGAAAGGCTGCAGGAAGAAGCCTTGAGGGCTACGCTCTCCCTGCCCCGCTTCCCGTGCCCATCACTGACGTGGCAGCCTCGGCCCCCCGCGTCTGACCAGAGAGAGGAGGGGCCGGAGGGGCCGAGCCCCGCCGCCTCTTGCGCCAGCCGTGACCTAGCTTTTCACTCTGAAGGCAGCAGCACCTGCGCCCAGGCTCAGCGGGACAGCCCTCCCCTGCCTAGCAAAAGTCCTTAGCTCTGCTGAGGGTCGCCCAGAGCAGGGTGCGGGCCGCGTGGACGGTGGGGGGGTGAAGGCCCACGGGGACCAGCCACCAGAGTGTGGCTTTGACTTGAGCTGTCCTTCCAGCCGTGGGACAGGGGTGCCCTGAGCCAGCCTGTCCCTGCCAACCGTCCCCAACTCCTGAGTCCTGGTGAGCCTGCTGACACCCTCGATCGGACCCGTGCGAGCTGGATGAGGACACGAGACATGACTGAGGGACCGGGCCTGTGGTGTAGCTGGTGGTGAGGGCCAGGGGGGTCCAGCCCTCTGGGACTGAGGCTTACAGGGACCGGGGCTCCTGGGCCCGGAGAGGGCCCGTCCCCTGCATCATCCGTGACCCCTTTGCCCCGCTCAGCCCTGGTCCTGCGGGAAGCAGGGCCTTCGCCTTGGCCTCTGGTCTCGGCCTGAGCCCTCTGGCCTGGGAGGCAAGCTGCCGGCCCTCCTTCCCACCCAGAGCCCTCCCTCTCGGTTCTAAAGGAGTCCTGTGGCCCGTGGTCCCCTGCAGCCTGGGAAACAGCCCCCTGCTTTCCACCGGGGTGCGATTATAACACAATGGGCTTGGATCACGGAGCGCCCCCTTCCTCTAAAAGCAGCCCTGCAGAGTCACAAGCGTCGTAACCTCTGTGTGCCAGGCCGTTCTAAACACTCAGGCATGTTAGTTCCTTTGATCCTCATGCCAGCCCCACGTTTTGGAGGCGAGGAAGGTGGGGTTAGAGAGGTTAAGCCATCAGGTCTGGGTCACACTGCTGGCGGGTGGCCGTCCCCGGGCCCCTGCTCCCACCCGCTGCTCAGCACAGCCTCTAGAAGGTGCCGTTCACCCCCAGGTGAGATAGCTGGCCTGGGAGACGTGGGGCCAGCGCGGGCCGGGGCTTTCTTGTGATGCTGCTCTGTTAGAATCACCTCCGCATCACCTGGGGAGCCCAAGCGTGCTGGAGGGAAGCCGAGCGGGACAGCGAGTGCAGAGACACCGTCTCCCGAGTCCGTGGACACCTGTGCAGAGCAGCTGCCCTCAGAAGTCTGGGGGTGCAAGAGTGACTCCCGCAGGGCCCAGCTAGGCCCCAGGGCAGGAGACGGGGTGGGGTGGAACCCTAGAAGCCCTTGCCCTCATTATAGTGCAGAAATAACTGTGCACGGTCAGAACTCATCCAGGCTAGAAGGGAACCCAAGGGCCATCGAGTCCAACACTCCATCCAAGGGGCTGCAGGACCCCGGGGAGAGTGGGGGTCACCCAGATGTTAATGGGGGCACTCAGCGTCAGTGGCCATTTTGGAGGCTGTCAAGCCATAAGCTCTTTTCCCCTTGGCGTCTCGGAGGCCAGAGGAGAGCCGAGGGGTCTGTAATTGGCCGCTGTCTGCCTGCCCAGCCTCCCCTTCCTACACGATCCATCCGCGAGACGTGTCCCGCCATCCAGGCCGAGCCATTATGAAAACACGTCTCCAGCCTCCGCAGTTGCAGCCTGACTGTCACTTGGCCTGGGGACCACCCCTGTGCCCGGGGCCGGGCAGAGACCATGCGAAGACTTAGGAAGCCCAGGGGCTCGGTCTGGCCTGTGGGCCGGGAGCACACCTCCTGCTCCAGGCTTCTGAACTTCAGAGGGTCGACAAACAGGTGGGCCTGCTTGTCTCCCTGGGCCTGGAGGCGGGGCTGGGGGGCGCAGGGGCTGCTGGACAGGCAGGTGTGAGATGCCGTCCTTCCTCCCAGCCCCACTTGACCCTCCTGCCCGCGTCCACTTCTATCCCGCCCAGAACTGATGCGTTCTCTGCCCCGACATCACTAACCAGACACATCAGAGAGGCGCTAACTTGAAAGTGAGGTCAGGAGAAAGCGCGTGTGTGGACACACACACAGAGCCACCCGCCGCCAGCAGCGTGGGGATGAGGGCTGACAGACAGCAAACCTCGAAGCCTCGCATCTTCTTCCTTTGCTTTTCCCCGCCCGACCCCTGAAAGAACCAAAAACAGACCAGGTCCAAGGACAGAGCACAGGTGAGGGGGCGGATCCTGAGAAACCCACATCCTGGCCCATTGGCCTCTGAATTACTGAGCATTTGAATGTTTAAGCCAGGAAGACGGCTGGAAGACTTCTCCTGGGTTAACGCAAAGTAGGAATTTTAAAACCCATGCTCCCGTTTAGAGGCAAGAGGGATACTTAAGTCAGTCTAAAAGTGTTCTGTGGTTCCTGGAGCTTCTTCCTTCCTGGTCTCGTTTCTTTCTTCCCCCTTCGTGTCTAACTTCCTCTTGAAATCTTTAATCAGTTAAATGGACAAATGCAGTGGGGGCAGCTCTATACAAAGCGCTCCCTAAGGAGGAAAAGGGACGATGAAAGACCAGGCGTCTGAATGATGGGCGTCCACCTTGCATTAGGACGAGGGAGGGGCTTGACATCAAAAGTTCCCTGAGAGCTGCCTGGTGAGGGCGGTCCAGCTCCCTCGGGCCCCGGGGCCAGCGTCCGTCCTGGCCTAAGCCCCTCCCCCAGCACATCTGCAGTCCCTCAGACTCACTTTCTCAAGAAGCAAATGTTCATCGGGGACAGGAATAGCACATCTTCGCCGGTGCTGAAATGATGACCAGCACGGAGCCAGAAATCTGCAAGGGGGAAAGGGAACAGGGTTTAAATTATTCACACCAGATCTTCTTTTTTAGCAGGCTGCATGAGAGAGCCAGATAATTCAGGCCATCTCAGCCCGAGGCCGATGACCAGCACAGATGTCACCCTGATGCAAAGAAAGGGATATTTGTAGCGTTTGGAATATGGGCTCTGAACACTTTTGTATCTTCAGCCAAATGAAGATCAGGATAGATGGTTCAGGCTCGACTGGTCTTTGTCAGGGCTTCTTTTCTATTTAGGGGATGGACTCAAAGGAGGGAGTTGTAGAAACAGTTTCTGAAAATGAGGGGCCCCCAAGTTGCAACACTTCCGTCAGATACACCCAGACTTGGATAACCAAAGAAGGAAGGACTGCGGCTGAAAAGCAGTTCGTAGTGCATCCTGCCTGGCCTGCTCCGGGACCTCTGGGACGTCACCCGGCCACTCCCGGCCACCGTGGTATCCCCATCCCCATCCCCATTCAGGGGTGAGGAGTGAGGAGGGGAACGAGGCAGTATTTTAGCTCTTAGGAAACGAGTCACCACATTATATAAAGATCATAAAGTGTGGCTATAATTATCACTTGCATCACCATCACCAGCTCCTTTGAGAAGAAGCCTAAATAAATGGAGTTATTCTTAGGCCGTGACTCCCAGGGTCCTCACAGCTTGCTGGGACACTGTAGAGGCAGGGGATGCAGGCGGCGTGGAGGGTGCCTGGGTCCCCTCACCCAGGCCTTGGACCATGTCCTCCCCGGGCTGGTTCCTCACCCACATGTTACTTTGCCGGGGCCCTACCAGCCACCCAGCCAGCTGGTCACAGCCTACTCTGACCTTTGAGTCACTGCCCACGTGCGTCAAAGGAATGCGTCCTGCAGCCAAGGCCTGGGGAGCCCCAGCTCCGCCCCGTCGGAGGAGAGGACCTCTCCTCATCCGCTTGGCGTGGGCAGGAGGATCCTCGCCAGGCTCCTGGGGAAGCAGGTACAGATAACCTCAAGAGCCGTCCTGGAGACGCTGTGCGAGAGCCCCTGCGGTCACGCAGCCCGCTCTCCCAGCAGGCCTGGCGCACCTAGGCGGGAGAGGCCCTGGGCTGCACGTGGCTGCCTCCTGGATGTGGCCCCTTCCTCTCAAGGCCCCGCAGATCCTTCCCCTCAGCCTCCTTCCTGCTGGCCTTACTTGGGTCAGGGGCTGCGCAGAAAGGGCTGCCAGGCGGCTGATGAGTGAACTCCCCACCCTCTCCTCAGCCACAGAGAAACAGACTTGCCTGAGGTCATGTGGCCCTCACCCCGGCTCGGTCCAGGCCCTTCCGCTGTCCCAGCTGGCATGGTCCCCTTTTCCTGGACGCCTCCAACACAGGGAGTGGGCACGCACCTTCTCGTGACTCGGGGCCCGTCGTTGGCATCCCAGGTGTAAAGGGAAGCAGGGAGGTGAGAACTGGGGACAAGTTACCCAGCTGCCTGCCACCTGGTCCACTGGGAAGTGGAGGGCAGGCTGCAGGGCGCTGCGGGGTGCAGGGGTCGGCTGTGCACCAAGGAAGTGCTTCGGCTGGGTTGGAGATGAGTCTAACTCAGCTATGTGTGAGTGGGTGACCACCCCGCAGTGGGGGCCGAGCAGGTGTCGGAGCAGACTGACCTCGGAGAGGCAGCGCGTGTGTGGGTGCCTGTGTCTGTGCGGTGCGTTGCAGGAGGGCAGGGATGGTTGGTAAACCGCATCTATTTGCGTCCCAAACCCCGGAGTTGATTGAGGGAGTAGCCTCTGCCTTTCCATCATCCGGCTTCCTGCTTCCTTTCCTCAGCAGAGTCTGGGTTTAACCACGTCCCCGGGAGGGGACGTGCTCTGGTCCCTGTCACCTAGCTGGGCACGGTCAGCCCTGATCACTGAGCCCTTCAACCGAGGAGATCCTCAGAGCAGGTGATCTGGACAGCAGATAGTCCTTCAACAAACGTTTAGAGGCCCCGGGTGTATGCAGACGTTTTTCCTTCCCAGTATCATTTCACTCCTTTTTACGTTAACATTAAAACAAACCCTATGCCACAGGCACGTGCCCAGCAAGGAAGGCCTGGCGAGGGCTGGCAGCTGGGGAGGGCTGACCCGGAGAGGAGAGGCTCCCCTCCCGGCCCCCGTGTAGGCAGCTGGCAAGGTGGTTGAGAGCAGTGAGTGTCGCCGCTCTACTCTGACGGGACTCCTGGAAGGACGTGGCTGGCGGGGGCAGGTGGGCACCTCCCCCGCTTTGCTTTGGCCCTGCAGAGCCGGCCTCAGCTCCTGTCCGCCAGCATGAGCCAGGGGTGCAGGCAGGGGGCGGGACCCACCTTCCTTCCCATCAGTGAGGTGAGCGCGCCGGCTGACCCGAACCTCTCGGCAGTGGTAGCAGCGCATCACAGACTTGGGGCTGCAGGCCCCCTCCACCACTGGGACCCGGACGGGAGTGGTGGCTGGACAGCTGTCTGGACATGCTGCCCTCATGTCGGGTCCCGGCACTGGCCTTGGGACACGGGGTGCCCTCTTCCATCTCACCGTACTTCACACGGAGGCTTTAGAGGTGCTTAGAATCAATGGAGCATAAGAGCAGGAAACAGAGAGATGGCAGTCAAATGTCATCTTTATTCCTAGTGAAGCTGATGGGAGTGTGTGTCTTCACATCTGTGTCCAGAAGCCTTAGCAACTCCAGCTCTGGGGAGACATGTGTACATGCCTAAGAAGGGTATCACTCAACCCACCGTGTGGTGGCGAGCAGAGAATGTGGCATCCGGAGGACAGACTGGCCCCAAGGGGAGGAAGGGAGGCCCGCTAGCCAAGCAGATTGGAGTAGCCGTGAGTAAGGATGGGGGGAGAATCCGGGTGTCCTTCTAGATGTCCCTGCAGGGAGGCGGGAGGCCAGGACAGAGGAGGCTTGGCCCTGACTGCACAGACCGATGCAGCTGTGGCACCAAGACATTCTTCCCATCTTAGCCCCACATTTTATGCAGACGGCCCAGAGAGGGTGAGGGACTCCCCCAGGGTCACACAGCATCCTGTCCCAGAGGCCAGACTCCCAGGCCAGGGCGCCTTGTGTGACATCACTCTCTTCTCTGACCAGCACCCTTCAGGCTCAAGACCCACCTTTTCCTGGGCTGCAGCAGATGTAACTGATCCCCGCCTGCTTGTAGGAGCAAATCTTCTACAAGGGGCAGTTTTTACAGCCAGCTACCTTCCGCCACCTTCTCCTCTCCAGTTTTCCGCAGCTCACGCTCCAAGTTACAGTGATGGGCCTGCCTAATTCATCCGCCTCAACAAGCATTTCCAGCACATTCCAGACTTCCTGCCCTTCTGGGCACAAGGCAGGGCGGGCCGGGTGGGCAGGGGAGAGGACGCGGAGGGACTAAAACCCCGTCTTGGCTTGGAGGCTGGTGGGGAATACGAGACGCCTGTATGAAAGGACAGAGGACCGTGTGGGTGGGTGACATTCCCGTTTGGCTTGATCAGAGCCCCCGGCCTCTCTGAGCCCCCAGACTTTTCCTAACCCCCAGGCTCGGCAGGAACGCTACTCAGCCTCCCTTTCCCCCAGTAGCCAACTCTGTCCTAGAACGACCACTGCTGGGGACCCCGGCACCCATCCCACCCTGGGGTCCCTGCCACCTGCTTCGTGCTACCCCAGCCCTTTGCACAATCTCATCTGTGCCAGCGTGAGCACAGGTGCCCGCAGGTTATATGACATCTCTCCAGGGCCCGTGAGCAGTCAGCCCCAAGGAACACCCAGGCCCTTTCAGGGGACTCGCAGGAGGCAGCAGTGGGTGACCTCACCCCCCGAGCTCAAATCCATCAGGCGGTGGCATCCCCCAAGTCCCTGGGCCCCTTACGTCCAGGGGAGCCTGCTCCTGTCCCCCCGCCAGGCGCTGCCATCCCCTCCTGACCCTGCTCTCTCCCCCCACACAGCCGAACTCCTAGCAGTCCTAGCCTGAAGTCCAGTGGATGCCTGGCTTTGGCTTGTGGTTCTGGAAATGTGTTCTCCTCCTGTGACCCCCACAGTATGACCTTGGGACTCCCAACATTTTGGCTCGGGCATTGGATGGCCTCAGCTGCATCCTCTAGATGTGTCCCTCGAAAGCCTCCTGCCTCCGCACGGCCAATCTGCTCCCTCCTCTGCCCTCTTCCAACTGCCCCTCCCTGTGTGGACCGGCTCTCCTCTCCCCAGCCCCGGTCGTCTTCTCCGCTCCCAGCCCCTTGGGCCAGCACACAATACTGTATTAGCATCAGACACGGGCCAGAGCACACCCTGGCAGCCCAGAGCTGAAGCCCAGAGCTGAAGTCGCCGTGGCTGGACGGCCTGGGCCGGGAGCCCTGGGCTGGGCCAGGAGGATAGAGGTCACCTTCATCCTTCCAGCAGTGACATCTTGTTACTGGAATGGCTCAAGGCTCCAAGGCTCTTTTCTGCACGAACGGGCGGGCAGCTGCGCCCTGAGCCCTGACAGCCTCCAGCCGGTGGTTAATTACCAGAAAATCACGCGCCCTGAGGTCACTGCAGTTTAAGCATCTGGCCCCGCCTTTTCCGGTCCGGCCTCTCCAGCTGCTCCGAGCTCCCGGACCCTCCCACGGCTGTGATCAGCTCACACAGCCAAGCGGGGTCGGGGTGGGGGGACTGCAGGCTGGTCTTCTCCCCGTGACTCTGTCTCGGCTGCAGCCTGACTCTCCTGTCTCACTACCTCCCTGAGAGTAGGCCGGCTTCCCCCCCGCCCCAGCCCCGCCTGCCTGGACACAGCCTGGTTTCCATCGCTAATCATGCAGAATGCAGAGCGGACAGAGAAGAGCTTCGGCCAAGCTCCCTTCTTTGTGATAGAAGCAGTCCCGTGGAGAAATTCCGGAAGTCCAGTAGTGTAAAGTTCTTAAAAGTTACGTCAAGGAAGGCGCCAACTGGGCCAAGCTGGCTGGTCTCGGGGGTCCCAGGAACCATGTCCCGGCTTGGCCCCGTGCAGGGTCAATCCACCTGAAGACTCACCTTCTAATTAATCACCGTGACGTCACAATGAGGGATATTTCCGCATGCGTCCTGCACAGCCTCTTATTAAAGAAAGCATCGGTTTGGTTCAGAGAGTCCTGTGCTGTCTCAGCTTCGTTTGGGATCTGTAGCTTTAGAAAATATCCAACTTTGCTTCCAGTTCAAACTGTTCCATTAGAGAATGAAAGGGGGAAAAAAAAAAAAAACTTTGGTAGGTGGTACAGGGGTGGAGGTGAATGTTTGGGTCCCGTTCTGTGCTTACCAGGCTGGTCCCTTCTGTGTCTGGGGTCCAGTCTGGTGTATTTGGAAGTGGCGTGTCCTTATGGAGGGCTCTGGGGGCAGAGGCTACAAGAGGTTTCTTTGGAATTCTCACTACTGGTTTCTATCCGACCAGGATTCCGGTGGTCGATTCTGGAAGGACTGGGGAGGGGGCCGAGTGTGAGGCCGGCTGCTCGCAAAGCTCAGGGGGGCTTGAGGGTCAGGGGGGTGTTGGCGTGGGGTGGGCTTCTTTCGCCCCGCGGTACACAGGGGCAGGGCAGAGCAGGTGGGCACACGGGGATCAAAGCCAATACACTCCCGGGAGCGGGACAGGCGTGAGGCCCGTGAGTCAGACGGGGGTTAGAAGGAAGGGTGAGGGCCACGGCGTCGCAGTCAGGACCTGGGCGTGCAGCGCGCACCCAGGAAGCCAGGGGAGCTCGTGGAGGACCTCTTGGCTCCAGGAGCGCTTTGTGGAGGCCTTGACCAAGCTCACACTTGACGGCTGTCAGCTGCACAGCACAGACGTGCTCGGAGCAGCGAACACCGGGAGGGCCCGCAGAGACCAAGGTGCAGCCCTGTGTGCCCTCTCGGGGTGTAGCCCAGCTGTGCGGCCCCCAGACTCTCAGACGGTCAGGCCGGGCTGAGTAAAGCGAAGGGGACAGACGTGGGCATTAGAGCTGCGGCTGTGAGCCCAGCACAGGCGTGAAGGCGCAGGGCCCTTTGCTGGGGGCCAGGGAAGCTGCCTGGTTGGTGCTGAGGGCTGGAGGCTGCATGGGGGCCGGAGAGAGACCCTCCTGCGCCTGGGTTTCCCCTCTGTCTCTTGTCACCACCTGACACCCGGCATCCACCTAACCTGCCCCCCAGCCACGCTGTGAGCTCAGCCAGCCCGCCCGTCAGCCATCAGGGTGATCCAGCGTGTGAGCACACAGCTCCACAGCCAGAATCCCTGGGTCCAGTTCCAGACTCAACCACGTGCCGGCCACGCGGCCTCGGCCAGGCTGTGGCCTCTCCACACACGTGTGTGGTGCTGGCGCCCGCAGAGCACCGTGACGAGAAGGGCCGTGCAGGGAGCACCCGGGTGGGTAAGGCACTGGTTCTCCCAGCAGGGCTGATTAGGGGCTTTCAGGAGTATTTCGGTGGAAGGGACACTGTCCACTGCTCCCACTGTAGAAGACCTGCCTTTCCTCTGTTCCTCAGAAGGCAGCACCCCCTGCGTTGGGTTATCACCTGCTAAGCCACAGGCCAGGAATTCTGGTGGTCTCTTGGGAATGGTGGGCTCAGGGCCCAGTACGTCCAGACTTATACTGAAACATGACTTCTCCACATTACTCACAGGGGATCTGAGAACTTTTTATTGAATTTGTTCAATAATTCCCAACCCACACCAGACCGAGTTGAAAGGGGCTGGACTGCAGCTCCAGAACCTCTGCAGGCTTCCCAGCATCAACCGTTATCCACAGACTTCAACAGCCCACCTCCGCCCAGGGGCCCGCCCGGGGACCCCAGGGCACAGCCAGGCTAGCAGCTTCCTCTCTGCACCCCGGGTGCTGGCGCGCCCGCAGCTGAAGCCTCGTAGGCCTCCCTGATCCTTCCTCGAGTCGGGGGGAGCAACCTCCTGCCCCAAAGTTGCCCTCCAAGGCAGGTACGGGGTAAAGCCCCTCCTCTGCTTCTGTCCGTGTTGTTTCAGGCTTCTCAGGAACCGCAGAACCTTCCTGAGATCTTTTCTGTCATGTCTCCAATAGTGCATACGGGCACATATGCAAATCAACCCCAGCATCCGCCTTAGAACCTGAAGGTAAATGTGTAAGTCAGAGTTTCTCGGCGGCCTTGGCACTGGCCTTGACATTTAGGCCGGATCGTCTTTGCCACGGGGCCTGCCCTGTGACGGTGCGAGGCTTGGCCGTGTCCCCACGGCCTGCACCCACTAGGTGCCGGTAGCACTCCTTCCCTGACTTATGACAACAAAAAATGGCTCCAGACATTGCCAGATGTGCCCTGGGGGCAAAATCGTGCCAGGCGGAGAACCACTGGTATAAATTAAATGGAAGTAACAATTCCGCGCCACCCACGGGTCAGCAGAGGATTAAGCTGCTGCCCCCAGGCGTGGGCTGCGAGCTCTGGCCAGTCCCCCGTCTCACAGGCACGCTTAGTAAGAAGCGCACTTGCAGATCTTAATCCAGGGCTGCTGTCCGAGCATCTAGACCCAGCTGGGCACCAGGCCCTGCGGAAGAGCCGGAGGAGCCTGAGACAGGGTGCCTGTTCCCCAGAAGCTCACGGTCATCCTGGAGAGACGGCGCAGTAGAACCAGAAGCAGGCTCCTGGGAGCAGTGGGTGGAGTTACGTCCCTCACCCCGCGGAGGCCACGCCCACGCCCGGGGCTGGGATGAGGGGCGGAAGGCAGGCAGGGTGGGCCCCGGGTCTAGCCCAGGGGAGGAGAAGAGCTGGAGTTCTTGTCGGGACACGAGGCGGGTGAAGCGCTGCAGGCATGTGGCTGGGACCCGAGGGCGGGCTCGTGGAGGCCGTGGCGGAGCTGCGTGTGGAACTCCAGGCAGGGGCACAGGGCAGAGGCGCGGAGGCTGGGGGGCTGGGCCTGCATTCAGACAGCCCCCTGCACCGTGGGGCGAGATGATTTGGCTGGACCCGGGGCATCAGGGGAGGCTTGGTGGAGGGCAAGGCGGAGGGCAGAGGCGAGGCGTGTCAGAGCTCAGGGCGCCACATGGCAGAGCCCTCCAGCCCGGCCCCGGTGCCCAGGCTCCAGCCGGCCAGCTCCAGAAGCCAGGCTGCCAGGATCCCAGGGAGTGGGGACTGTCACCCCGAGCTATGAGTCAGGGCCTCCCCCGCGCAGGTGAGTCACACACCTGCAGCCCTCCTGCCGCTGGAGCTACTGCCTGGAACCAGTGCCCGTGCCCACCGACCACCCAACCGTCCTGTCCCTGGCACCTGCCCTCCGTCCTGCAGAGCCCAGCCAGGCCCTGACCCCCCTCACAGAGGCATCTTTACGGCCGGCCGGCCGGAGCTCCTGGGTGGGAGGGAGCGTCACAGCCTCTCGGGACCGCCCTTCCCCTCCTGACGACTCCGGCAGGTCGGGTAGTCTGTTTGATGCCTGCTGATGCGTCAGAACAGTTTTGAGGGGCTGGCAGGTATTCATTTAGCCTGCCATCATGTCAGGATGTGGCTGGGTCGCCCTCCGTTCCCATCCACCCTTTTCCCTAGCCTGGCTTCGACAGCACCTGTGGCAGCAACGTCCCCAGAGCAGCGTGACACTGCCACGTCTCCAGGACCACCCTCCCACGTGACCCGCAGCTGGAGGGGTGATGGAGAGGAGCCTCGGCCCCCGCTGCCCTCCCCCGGCGCGGCCGGCGTGGGCGTGCGGCGCGCACCCAGGAAGCCAGGGGAGCAACTGGCGGTCACTGCGCGTAGGGAGGAGAGCGGCCTCGGTGCCGGGCGGGCAGGGGAAGTGGAGGGGCCGCTGTGTCAGAGGAGCTGCAGGCCGGGCATGTGCCCCTGGTTGGGGACGGACAGAGCTCGGGCACGCAGGCTCTCCTGGTGCAGCGCTGAGCCTGGGCTTGGAGGGAAGGGGACCAGGGACCTCCACTGTGCTCTTGCCTCAGGCCCGACAGATGATTAGGGCCAGCGGTCGCCACTCCTGCAGAGACTGGGAACGCTTCCCCACATCCCCGCTTCCCCACCACTGGTAGCTCTGATGCTGGGAGGAATGCGGCCCAGTAAGGTGGGGGCGGGGGCACGGGATTCACTTAACTTGAGAGGAAGCTTGGCTCTTGGGTGGAAAGTTCCTTCTCCGTGCCAGCTCCCCCGTGGGCTGGGAGGTGTCCAGGCCATGCCTGCAGACCCACGGACAGGCATCCCTCAGAACTGGCCCCACAGTCCCTGCCCTGCCACTGTCTCCTTCCATCTGTATCCCCTCCTGCCCTCCTTCCTTTCCCTACCTGACAGGCCCTGAAGTCTCAGAGCTCGCCCCCAGGCTGAGCCTTCCCTGGAACGCAGTGATCCAGTGACCAGGGGCTGCGGCCCTGGCGTGGCCAGCCAGGTGGGCGGCCCTGGGGGGAAGGAGGTGGCACCAGCCAGTACTCAGGGGGAGGGGCTGAGCGGCCCCAGAGGGCCCGCTTGCAGCCAACAGTACCTCCCTCCTCTTCCTCCCCTTCTTCCTCTCCCCCGCCCTCATCTCCATCCTCCCTCAGCTCCCTCTCCCTGTCCCCTCCCAGCCACATGGGCCTGGCATGCACTTCCGACCCTTGGCTCCTGTAAGAGCAGCCCAGGACCAAGCAGTGACGCCAGGTGGGAGTGGGAGAGGGATGCAGGCCCATCCTCCTGTGGGTCACAGCCGGGTGCACAGCCTGGAAGCCAGCCAGCAGGGCTGTGACACATGTGCGGAGCGGTGGTGAGGGGAATTTAGAGCCCCTGCAGGGCGTGGAAGGGCTGTGCCTTTCCCAGGATCTGCGCTTTGCTGTTCCCCAGGCTTGGCTGTAGCTGCCCAGCCAGCATCAACACGCTAAGCCTCACCGGCTCTCCCCACTCCCTGAACTGCAGCCCCCCACCCCCCGAGCTCTCTGCACCCTCCAGGCTTCCCACGCTCTCCCCTCCACCTGGCATGTGCTTCCCACTTCCTTCACCTGGCATCTCATCCTCAGAGATGCCACTCAGGTGCCACCTCCTCCAGGAAGCCCTCTCTGACTGCCCTCCCCGACCTGGGGCCTCCTATAGTTTCTAGGGCCTGCCCCATAATAGCATTTATAACACAACATTGTAGTCACTTACTTATCTGTCCCTTCCACCAATAATTGAGGCCAATAATTGCCTTACTTAACGATACCTGGCATACAGTAGGTGTTTAATAAACATTGGGTGGGTGGACGGATTAATGAACTGACAGCAGACCGGTGCATGAAGGGTGGAGGGGGGAACTCCAGGCCAGCAGCCGGGAGAGGCGGGTGTCCAGACCCCCGTCCAGGGCTGCTGGGAAGAGTAGGAAGAAGCTGTGAGTGATGGGAGCCCCCCTCAGCTTTGGGGAAGCATTTGTCAGAGGTCCTGAAGGGCCGGCTGCCTGCCTAGGCTTGACCCAGCCGTGACCACCTTCTCTCCTCGCTCCTAGTATTTCTGCCTGTTGCTGGCGATCTTCCTTGTTGAGCTGGTGGCGGGGGTCCTGGCCCACGTGTACTACCAGAGGGTGAGTGAAGCGTCCTCCTCGTACTTTCCCCGTCAGCTCCCCAAGGAGGGACAGCACGGGGAGGGGTGCATGGGGCTGGGGAGGCAGCGACATGCAGGTGGTCCTGGGCCTCACCCGCCTGCCTTGGCCAAGGATGCCATGGTCAGGTACCCTCCCACTGGGTGCTCAGTGACTCAAGGGTGATATTCGGCTGGTAGAGACAGATGACTGCACTGTCCTTTCACGCCAGTGCCCATACGACTGATGGATGTCCTCAAGATAACGATTGTAAACATTTTTAATATCACCTCAAAATGAAAATCAACAGATACAGCCCTCCATATTCAGGGGTTCCGGGTGCACAGATTCAACCAATCATAGATCAAACATATTTGGGAAAAAATTCCAGAAAGTTCTAAAAGAAAAAACTTGAATCTGCCGTGCACAACTTTTTTTAGGGGGGCGGGGGTGGTGGGAGGGGGGCTGTGCTGCGTGGCTTGCGGGATCTTAGTTCCCCGCCCGACCAGGCATTGAACCCTGGCCCACGGCAGTGAAAGCACCGTGCACAGCTATTTACGTAACATTTACACTGTATTTACAACTATTTACGCAGCGTTTACGTTGCATTAGGTGTTATCAGTAATCTAGAGGTGACTTAAAGTATACGGAAGGATGCGCACAGGTTATATGCAAATACTGCGCCATCTTATTATACACAAGGGACTTGAGCATCCGCAGAAGATCAGTGCTAGTCCTGGAACCACCCCCCAGGTACCGAGGGACGACTGTATTTAAAGGCACCCAGTGCCTAGCCTCACCTGTGCCCCCATCAGCCTTGAGCTCTGGGGCTCCACCTGTCTCCCAGCTCAGCCCATCACACTCCACCTAACGCAGGTCCCCAGCCTTCGCAACACCATCTCTAGGAACCCCGCCTCCCGCCCGGGGTCCCAGTTCACTGTGTGGGAGGCCTCGGCCATAGCAACGTTCAAGTTCAAGGAGCTCTAGAGTACTGGGGGCGGGTCCGTGGGTGGTTCTGCTGACGTACCTTTCCTCTCCACCCTCCTTAGCTGAGCGAGGAGCTGAGGCAGCACTTGACCCGGACCCTGGCCCAGAACTACAGGCAGCCCGGCGCTGCGGAGATCACAGCCTCCGTAGACCGTCTACAGCAGGACGTAAGCACCTGCCCTGCGGGCCTGAAGGCCACGCAGACGTGGGTTCCCATCCTGACTCTGTCCCTTCCCGTCTGTGTGACCCTGGGCGAGTCACTCAGCTTCTCTGAGCCTCACAGGGCGTGGGAGCATTAACTACGCCCATAGGTAGAAGTCCCTCCCACCACGAAATTACTTCCTGAATCCTGGTTCCTTCTTTCCTCCTCTTCTGCCCTCCCCTCTGGGTGCCTGGTGGGCAGGAAGCTGGCGGTACCAGGATTCGGCTGAGGCCCCAGAAGGGTGAACTGTGACAGGCAGAGGCATCTGAGCAAAGCCGCTGTAAGAATTACCCAGTTGCAAGCCATCGGGCAGAACTAGGGGCACAGAAAAGCGGTCTCTCCTTTCCAAGAAGAAGCTCAGCAGATCCCCGCAGTGAGGCCCACAGTCCTGCCAGAGGTTGGTGGGGGCAAGTGGACCTCAGACCGATATGGCCGCCACTGGCCACACGCGGCTCCTTACACCTAAATGTAAACCGCAGGCCCTCGGTCACACTCACCACATCTCACTGCCCGGTGGCCACACGTGTCTAGTGGCCTCAGGGCATTTCCACGTTCCAGAAAACTCTGTCGGATGCTGCAGCTTGCAATCTCGGGGGTTCGTGCTGGAGAATTTGAGACAATGCTCCCCGCCTGCCCTGGTGCCCCTGCTCCCTGCCACCCATGCCACCCTCACCCTGTGGGCCCTGTGCCATCCTGCGTCTGCAGTCCCACCCTGGGCCTGGGGCCGTGGCCTTTTTGCCGGGACCCCAGGCAAGTAGAGGGGGAAGAGGCTGGGGGACCCTGAGCTCCGGCTGTGTCTTAGTTCAGTAGGGGTTGGCACCTGCCCCGTTTCCCCAAGACTGGCCCAGCTCCCAGGGGCTCTCTTGTCCTCCAATGTAGTGGCGAAGGGCAGCCTTGTCCCCAAGGTGCACACACACCCAGCTGGGCAGCCCCTCCAGCTGCGTCTGCACTTGGCAGGCCTCCCACATAGGAAGTGTGCTGGGTCGCTGCCCTGGGGCCTCTCTCAGGAAGCCCGACACCCCACAGGCCACCGCGGTGCAGGTGAGGCTGGGGGACCCTGACATGGAGAGCGGGGCCGGGGAGGCCAGCTGGGCTTGCCGGGGGGAGAGGACAGGAGGGCACAGTCTAAGCAGAGGGGGCCAGCTCTGCAGTGCTGCCCCGCGGGCACCAGAGCACATGGACTCGGGTTCCCACACATGCCAGGAACACCTAGAACACCCTCACAGGGACCTGAGGGACATGGGGCCCGGCCCGCATCTTGGGCCTAAGGACACTGAACCCTGAGAGGCAGCGTCTGGGCTCCAGGCCGCACCACGGGCCTGTGTTCACGCACGTATGGTGACCACAGGGGGCCCCTCGCTAACTCTGTACTGGCTCGTGGCCAAGTGCTTTACGTGACCCGCCGCTTTCAGGCCTCACAGCAGCCCTCGTGGAGGTACCTGGCCATCCCCATGTTACCGGGGGCAAAACTGAAGCCAGGGGGGCTAAGCGACCTGTGCAGGTGGCATACGAGGACAGTCCCGCGGGATTCCCAGCACACGCCATACTGTTCCCTGCTGTCCGTGCTGTTCCCTTCCGCCTGGTCCTTGGGCTCCTCGGCTGCCCTGCGGGGCCTCCTTGGCCCTTTGCCCACGTGAGCACCTCTGTCCCTCCTACTAAGTGATAGTCAGTGACAAGCTTGGGAAAGCCAGGAGCTTCTTACTCAAGTTCAGGCCCAGGGCCTAGCTTCACTCTTGGCACACAGCCGGTGCCTAATAAATGCTTGTTAACTGGACTAAATGTACCTCCATCCCACACACCAGAGAGCCTCACAACAGCCGTGTTCTGTGGCCCCTACAGGGACTTGAGTCTCAGTCCCCTAACTCGGGGTGCAGGAAATAAACCGTGTCCAGCTGTCCGGCTCCCCTGAGGCCCGGGCTGGTGCTCCCCACGCCCCGGAGCCGTGTGGAAGACCCTGGTCTTGTTCGGCCCCTCTGCTCGGCACTGAGCTGGCTGTGTGTGGCCTCTGGGCACCTCTGTGTCCTGCAGGTCTAGGGGATCTGAGGCTTCGAGGCCTGGATGGGGGGCATCTGAGCCTCTGGGAAGGCTGCGACCCTGTGCCGGTGGGGGGGGGTGTCCTACCTCCCTGGATGACCAGGAAAGCACCCCCTGGTGGTTTGGTGCTGCCCTGGGCCTGCATGCAGTGGTACACGGCCCCACTCCCTGGGGGACCCGCTGGCATCCATCTCCCCACATCTTCTCCCAGAACCTCCCTGCCCCAGGGACACCCAGCGCAATCTCCTTAAATGACGTGGGTGAACAAAAAAGGTGGTGATTGGTGTTCCTGCCACCGGCTCTCCACCCGCCCGAAGAGAAGGGCCCCGCAGAGCCAGCCTCCCGCTCAAAAGAGGGGAAGGGAAGAAATCTCGGAAGCAGAGAGGGATTGGATTAAGATCTGAAGACTGTCCTGCGGCCCCATAAGCCAGGGGCTGGAGGGCCCCGCCCCTCCCCGCGGGCGGGTCCTCACCTCCAGCCCCATCTCTCGCTCCAGTTCAGGTGCTGCGGAAGCAACAGCTCAGCCGACTGGCAGCACAGCACGTACATTCTGTCTCCAGAGGCCGAGGGCCGCCGGGTGCCCGACAGCTGCTGCAAGACCGTGGTGGCGCGCTGCGGCCAGCGGGCACACCCCTCCAACATCTACAAGGTGGAGGTAAGTGCCCGTCCTGCCGGGGCAGGCGGGCGGCCCGGAAAGGCTCGAGATGGGCCGGGTGGAGATCATACTCACTCAGCGGCCACAACACGGCGGTGGGCCTTCCAAGGTCCCCACAAAGCCTGGGGGTGGCAGCCGCTCCTGGGAGGTTCGGGGACATCGTGGCACGCCCCTGGGCCACCTGAGAAGCCCACGGGCACTTGAAAGGCTGGACCCGGCCCTTTAAGTGTCTGGCCTCCCTGAGCTGGGTGGGCGTAGCCCCCCAGCCAGCCCTCCCTCCCCATCCTCACACACTTCTGGGCCAAGGGGTGTGTGACCTGCCTTACTACCTTCCAGGGAGGCTGTATCACCAAGCTGGAGCAGTTCCTGGCCGACCACCTGCTGCTCATGGGGGCGGTGGGCATCGGGGTGGCCTGCCTGCAGGTGAGCTGGAGCAGGGATTCGGGTGCGGGGGGCAGTGTCTGGAACTCTGAAGCCCTCTCTCGCTAGCTGAGGTCGCAGATCCTGGCCCTCTGCCCGCCCTTGCCCTGCCTGCCCCCTCCTCCCCCATCCCCTCCTCTTCCCTCTGCAGCCGAGAAAACATGAAGGAAAATACCTGGGCCTTGGGGCCACCTTGAACTTGTCAGGCACAGAGACCTGGGAGGAGTGGGAGTGTGGGCTCAGGTATGTGCATGCACTCTGTGTGTGCACGCGGGGGTGTGTGTGCACAGCCTGCTGGGGTCCGAGTGGGTCCATGGGTGTGTCTGCATGCACCTGGGTGTACGTGGTCAGGGCCGGATGCACATATGTGTTTAGGCGGGCTGTGCATATGTGTATATTCTCGTGCATGGACACGCGCTCATTCCTCTGCGTGTGCGTGTGCGCGTGTGTGTGATGCACGTGTGCGTGCCCTGGAGGTGTGTACACCCAGCTCTGTGCTCTGAGGATGAGTGATGCCTTTTGCTCCGTTTCACCGCTCCACACCCCTCCCCCGGCCACCACCCAGGAGTCTAGTTGCGGTGCAGCCTCAGTTCCTCGTTTGTAAAAAGGAGCTGATGGGTGACCAGAGGGGATGGGCAGCGTGCACATACATCACTCAGCTCATCGCTGGGCAGACAGCAGACACTCAGAACATGGTACCCACCACCGTTTCATCGTTTCTACGTGGGCACAGCGTCTCTCAAAAGAGCCGAGTTGTCTCCTGCCCCCCTCACCCACACTCAGGTGCAGGCGCAGCGAGCCGGGGGCGGCAGGTGGGGGGCACTCACACGGCCCTTTCGCACCGCCCAGGCAGGCCTTCCGCTCGGTGCGCTGACCCCCGGGGGGCCGCAAGCCGGAGCGGGGGGAGGGATGCTCTGCACTGCGGCTCCTACTCTGCCGAGCTTCCCGGACACCTGTTGCAGACTTCAGGTGTTGGGGGCCTGCTCTGCGGACGCTGACCGGACCTGGGCCGCACTCTCCGTCCGTTTCCTCCTGACCTCTGTTCTCAAAAGCGTGAAGCTGAAGATGAAGCAGTGAGGCCAAGGGCAGGGAGCGGGCTGACCGCTGAGCCCGAGGTCAGGGTGGGACACGTCCAGCTGTAGGAGTAACGCAGAGGAGGCCGGGTCACCAGGTCGAGGGCAGGTGCCCGCAGCCCCCCGTTGACCCCCACCAAGGGCGGCTCATCCTCCACAGCGCCCTGCGGGACTGTGCTCATGCCCCGGAGAGAGTGTCACCGGGCCACCTCTGGGTCCCCATCCCCGGCCCATTTTCTCCGTCCGTTCCGCTGCGGCGGCCGAGCCTTGGGGCTCCAGCGCCCCCTGCCGGCTGGCTCTGGAGCTACCACCCAGCCTCGAGGAGGGGCTCAAACCAGGCCAGCCCCCCACCCCCACCCCACGGGCTGCCATCCTCCACCAGGCACCTAGCACCTTCCCCACACCCGCCCAGCCTGGCGCTTCGGAGACCCCCAGGCCCTGGAGATACAAGGCCAAGATGTCATGCCCCCCTGTCCTCAGGAACAGGGGAAGTCTTGCCTGGAGTCAGAGGGCCCCCGTGGTAGACGGAGCCCCCCCTTCTGTGTGATCTGGGGAGCCACCCTCCCTCCTGAGCCTCAGTTTCTTTACCTGGAAAATGGAGGAGTCTGATGTCTGCAAGCCTTTTTTAAGCAGCAGCGATCTCTCATCCTGGAAGTCTTGCACAGGAACCCAGTTACTCAACATGAAGCCAGAGCTGATGCGATGGAGGAGTCAGGAGATGAGCCTGGCGTGAGAGCCCTCAGGAAGCACTTGGCCCCCCCGCGATTTTCCAACTTTCTGGGAAGGCTCCCGCCTCAGTGAGACGGAGGTGCTGCCGCTTCTTGGGACGTTAGGTAGATGTCTCATGAATACTCTGAAGACCAAGCAGGAAGCAACGACAAATGACGAACGTAGCAAAGCTGATTCCAGCCAGACGTCGCGTGTGCCTCCAGGGCGCGTGGACCAGGCACTGGTCTGCCTGCAGAGATGCTGGCAGGCTGGATGGCCAGGATGCGAGGGGGGACGGGCCTCCTGGAGCCTCTGAGGGCTGCACGTTGAGGTCACCTGGCAAGCTTTAAAACGCCCCGGGCCTAGGCTGCACCCCCAGAACAATTAAATAACGCCATCTGGGGCTGGCAGCCGGGCAGCTGTGTGCTTGTAAAGCTCCCTGGTGGGTCCAGCGTGCAGCTGGGAGGAGACACGTGAGAAGGAGCCCTGGGGGCCTGGAAGTCAGCAGTGGGAGAGATCAGGAGCTGGGGGACAGGACCGCACCCTCGCGGTCCTTAACGCCCCAGACAGTCCTGAGCAGGGTGGGCAGGGGCCGGAGGACAGACAGAAACGGGAAGGGGAATTTACAGGGAGCCCGACTGGAGAACTTTCAAAGAACTGGAGCCAGCCGGCAGCGTCCCTGAAGAGCGCAGAGCGCTCCTGGCTGTAGCTTGGGACAGCGGTTGGGGGCTGGTGGGGACACTGAAGGACAGAGGTCCCGCACCTGCCAGGCTGTGCACCTGTTGCTTTCAGCAAGAGCTGGCAGGGCCCCTCCACCCTCCCGTCTTGTGTGACTCCGTACACTGGATTTCCAGACCCGCAAGGTGCCCCAAATCGTAGGCCTGTAGTCCGGGAAAAACTCGAAGATTCTCTAGGTGGGTGTGTCAACCCCGGACACACAGTAGAATCAGGTTTAAAAACTACCCCTGCTCAGGCTCCATCCCCACACATCCGGGCTGTTGGTCTGGGGCGAGACCTGCGCACGGGTGTTTTCTAAATCCCTCCAGGTGATCCCCGTGTGTGCTCGGGGCTGAGAACACGGCCCCACCTATTCACGTACCTCTGGGGCACCAGGCCAGGACCCAGCTCCACCCTCGCGGCCCCTTCCGTGGGTGCGCTTTGGAGCCTGTCCACGCTGAGGTCACTTTGGAAGCTAATTGTCAGCGTATTCTGGCCAGGAAGCTTCTATCTAAAAAGGACATAGTGGCTCAGCCCCTTTTCTGACCGTCCTCTTCACACACAGAATCCGGGAGCCTCCCTCTCAGGGGCAGGGTGGGCAGAGGAGGGGGAGGGCGAGCACTCTTTGTCAGTTTTGTAACGGGAGCTGCTGTGTGCCAGGCGCCCTGCCCAGTGCCAGGCCACACCAGCCAGCAGCACGTGGTCCCCTCTGCTAGGGGCTCTCACTCTAGGGGAGGAGACACAGAGAACACAGGAGCCACGCACAGTCACAGTGTGAGCCCTGGGGTTTGGGGAGCACATAGGAGGCCTGAACCATCATGGGCAGTCAGAGAAGGCTTCCTGGAGGAAGTGATATATAATTAAGCCTTGAAGGAGTTTGACAGAAGCAGAAGGGGGAAGCATGCCAGGGTGAGGGGACTACCCGTGCAAAGCCCTGGATGGCTGGGGGATGGGGGAGGTTTATCCTGAGGGCCCTGGGGAGCTTCTCACAGGCTCAGGGTGCAGAAGGGGCTGGGTGCCGTGGTGTTGGTCTTGTCATACTGAGTTTCAAAGAATCTCACTGGGAAGGCTCTGGACCTATGTACGGTCTGGATGTTTTCCTATTGATAGAGGGGAACTTGGGGCTCAGAGGTTATGACTGAACCCAAGGTCACAGAGCCCCAGATAGAAGCTAACCCACTCCCACCCTGACATTCCCACAACGTAGGATGGAAACCTGAGCCCAGAAACATACAGGACAGCGAGATTGGGGTCTGCAGGTCATTTAAAGGGGAACTGAAAGATCTTATCGGAACGGCTTCTTGGACCTCCCTGGCCCATCCTTGATGCTTGTAATGACAGCCGGCTGCCGTCCCAAAAACCTCACAAGAGGCTAAAAGCATGCCGGCCTCCCTGTTAAAAAGCCCGCACGCAGCAAACACCGCCTCCAGGCAGGCTACCAGGAGAGGGCACCTCTCACCCGTGCCCCACACAGGCTGAGCCCAGCAGCCTGTCCAGCCCACCCTCTGCCATCTCCTGCTCCTGCAGCCCCTTTGGCCTGTGTGTTCCCTGCTCACAGCCGTCTGTGCTGAGTCCCCCATGTCCCCTGTCAGGAACGGGACACTGGGGGTCCCTCAGGGACTGGATAGTTTGGGCCCATTCCCCTATGGGAATCAGGGTGGTGTGTGTGTGCGTCCGTGCGTGTGTGCGTGTGTGAATGTGCACATCCTCGGCCCCTCTGCATGCATCAAAGTGGTGTGTGTGTGCATGTGCACATGTGTGTGTATACACGTGTGTGTACATGTGGCCACGTGTTGATGAGCACATCGTCTGCCCCTCTGCATGCATCAGGGTGGGGTGTGTGTGTGTGTGTGTGTGTGTGTGTGTGTGTGTGTGTGTTTGGACATGCGCTGACGTCCACCTCGCCGTGCCTTCCCCAGGGGCACCCTTGGGACACATGTCATGTACAGAGTGCGCGTGCTGGACGCTCAGCCCTCCGGGCCCTCCCCGGCTTGAGAGGTGTGCCGTAGGGGATGCAGCCACAAGTCTGTGCTGGTCCAGCTGCCCCCATCTGGCCTCCCCCTGACAAGATGATCCCCCAGGACAAGTCATCAAACCATGAGGTGGGACAGGGCAGAGGGCCTGCACGCCACCTGGCTGGAATGACTGTGACCGCCACCCGCTTAAAGCCAGCAGGAGATGAGATAACCTCTTAAGCCACCTTTGAGCCCATGGCTCTGAATCCCAGAGGTGGATTAGCGCTGCTCTTAGCACCAAGTCTGAAAGCTGAAAGCTGTGTTCCCAGGGCGTGAAACTCCCGCGTGGGGACAGAGGGGAGGGAGGAAGGGGGCACAGAAGGGCTCGACCTCTGCTCCCTCCTTGAGTCTCTCAAAGAGAAACTAGGGTCTGCCAGCCCCACGCCGTCCTCATCAGCCTGTCCTCCTCCGTGTGCATCTGGAGGTACCCTGGAAAGATCAGGTCAGCAGCAGCCACTGGGAAAGATGGGGTACTGTTTCCTATATTTGGGAAACCCACCTGGACCCCTGTCCGCGGCACAGTCACGGGCTGCCCTCCCAGTGTCCCCTCCTGCGGGCCAGGAGCTGGAAGCCAGCAGCGCCATCTTCATCAGGGCCACGGCCCCAGCCCTGGGCCTCCTTGGTCTGACACGGCCTCACCTCCGCGTTCTCAGTGCATCCTCGCACATGAGGGAGGAGAGGAAGAGGAAGAAGCAAACAAAGAACAGGGTGGGGAACAAAGGTCCTCATCCTCTGCGTTTAGAGACGGGCAAGTGAGACGTGGGAGGCGACTGCCCAGCACTGCCCGGCTCTGGGCAGCTCGGAGATGGGACAGAGGGGCTGGCAGGCAGGCTCCCCGGGCCTGGGGCTGGGGCCGTGTCCCGAGCTGGTTTACAGGATGAGCTGGTGACGGTCCTGGACGCTCCACTGAGGGCTTCAGTTTCCCCTCCTGCACGTCGGCCAGAGAATCGACTCCGGGGCCTTGTTTTTCTCTGGTATCTGAGAGCAGCAAGATGTAGACAGACTTTCCTCAGGAAAGACGGCTTCAGCCAGCAACGAGGGAGTGGCGGTGTCACCGTTCGGAATCTAATAAAACCAGGCCATCTCCAGAGAAGATCTGGGACCACAGAGCCGCCGTGTGGACAGGAAGCTGGTTCGACGTGCAGGCCCTCACCCAGGCCACAGAATTGCAATCTGCAGCTAACAAGGTCCCCGGGGATCCGTGACCATTCAAGTGTGAGAAATACCGCTCTTGGGTGTGGTTCTCAAAGTGGTCCCCACCTCCACCCCCAGCATCACGTGGGAGCTTGTTAGAAATGCAGAGTCCCAGGCCCAGGACCCCCTGAATCTGCCCCTGATCAGGTCCCCAGGGGGCACTTGGGGGTGGGAAGCCCAGCTCCAGGGCGCCCTTGGCCGGCACACTGGCGGGCTCTGATTGCTCTGTCCCTCTGCTCTTTCCACCCGGCAGATCTGCGGAATGATTCTCACCTGCTGTTTGCACCGGAGAGTCCAGCTGCATTTATACTAACGGCCAACCTTGTCCCCATCCCACTGCCCCTCGCAAGTTCAGGGGCCCAAATCCCATCGGCCAGGCCTGCGACATCAGTATCAGCTGGCCTAGAAGCTCCCGGAAACAACCCCCACTCTGTGCCCAGCCCCTTGGGACCCACAAGTGCCTGAGACCATGGCTCCTGCAGCCCCCCGCCCGGGCCGGGGACCCTCAGCCCCCTCCCTGCACTTCTGTGGGCTCACCGCCAGAACCCCCAGGCCGGGGACGGAGCCTGCTGGGAGACCACAGCCAGAGCCTCTCCAGGCATGGGCTCCCGAGGACCGCAGGGGGCTGGGCTCAGGCTGTGCCCCCTCCCTGCTCCTGAACCCTGAACCAGGGCTAGAAACCTTGGCCCCTCTGCGATGCTTACGTTGGGCCCGTGACCCTCCCACCTGTGCTCAGCATCCTTCCTCGTGCCTCTGCTAGGTGTGCTTTTTCCCCCCCCGGCCCAGGAAATGCATCAGGTGGGCAGGTAGGGTTGGCTCTGCCCCCAGAAGACCTAGCCTTCTGCCCACCACCACACCTTCTCACCTGGAAAGGAGTGTCAGGTGTCCTGGTTCCTTCCTGCAGGGCCGGGGTTGGGCGGCACAGGCGGGGTGGAGCCGCCAGGGCCGGGAGCAGGGTCCTGCCTTGGGCCCCTCCCCCGGAGAGGTCCCCAAGCCCCGTCTCTAGCCATATGCCCCTCGGGGGTCTCCTGTCCATGGCTTGAATCTCAGGGTCACCGATGCCAGTTCATTAAAAGGGAGGCCAGCTTTCCAGCAATCCCAGATTGCACCAAAGCCAAAAAACATGGTGCTGCGATTATCTTTGCTGCCCTCCAACTTCCTGGGATTCGTGCATATAATCGAAAAATAACCATAAGCCCCAAGTTCTCTGCAGGGCTAGAGGCCAGGCTGATGTCACACTCTCCCGCCGGTACCGGGACCCCGGGCCACCTCACTCCAGAGTGGCAGCGTTTCTCCACGGGGACCAGTTCATTTGTCCCCGTCCCCAGATGCGGGGGGGGGGGGCACTTTTCACCCCAAAGCAAAGTGACTTCCATCGTAATTCAGAGAAGCTGGGGGACCCAGGTTGCCCAGTGTGAAGCCAGAAGGAAGTAAATGCTTCGTCTTTTGTGACAGAACGCGCTCGTTCTACTTCATTCACTCTTCTGTCTAGAAAACTTGCTTGAGGTGGGCGGGGCTGGGGTCCGTGGGAGCACCTGGGCCAGCTGGGCTTGGGTGGCCCCAAGACAGGGGTACGGGGTGGTGTGGGGGTCTGCAGGCTGGGCACGAGCTCCTCGCCTGGTGTGAACCCGACAGTCCCATTCACTATATGAGCCCTCCATCCACCAGGGATGTCCCTGGGGGGAACCCACCTTGCAGGGGAGTCCACAGCCCTGCCCTCCTCCTGTGTCACGCCCGCATCTTGGTCGAGATTATTCTCTGAACAACCACGGGGCCGCCCTCCGATGGCCTGGGTATCAGGCAGGGGCTGGACCCGGTCTAGGCACGTCTGAGCACATCTGTCTTGTTGGGCCGGCATGTCGGCTCACCTGCACCATCACCGTGAGCGTGAGTATGCACGCGTGTCCGCGCAAATGCTCAAGCGTGCCCGGGGGGCCGGCACACCTGCAGGCCCCTCCCCGCTGCACACAAGCAGCGCTGGGGGTGGTGGGCACTGCTGTCTACACAGGCTGGCAGTCAGCGGGGCCCCGGTCAGGTGGGTGGGCAGCACGAAACCTTTGCGAAGCTGTCCGCCTCGGTGCCCGCCGGCGGGCCCGTCGCCTGCCGCTCCGTGCCAGCTCTGAGGGCCGGGCTGTCAGGCTGCAGTGGCTGGGCTGCCGCGAGCTGGGCCCTGCTTCCCTCCGTCCCCCAGCTGAGAATGGACAGGCTGTCAGTGGGGGCACAGGAAGCCCCGCTCCCGCTCTCCCCCTGCATCCGTCACTGGCTGAAGATGACGCAGTGGCTGAAGATGGTGACACAGTGACTGACGGCCGGCAGGGGGGCCTGGGGGAGCCTCTGGGTCAGGCCAGGGGGTGAAGAGGGCGGTCAGTAAAGCACGAACCCAGCCCTGTCCGTCAGCAAGGTCCAGACTCTGTCCTTGCACTTTGTCGTCAGCCAGGCCAGCCGGAGCCAAGAGGGCTAATGGTCCCATTGGCGCCGTTTCACGAGGTGGGAACGGTTTCCACCAGACCCTTCAAAAGCTGTAAGTGTCCCTGAAAGTCCTTATCTGGTGTTTAGGGAACCCCAGGTTGGGGACCACAGATCAAATTTCACATGCTTTCCCTGAGTTGCCAACCAGTAAGTAAGAAGGCTGAGTCCTTTGGAACTGGGTCTGTTGACCCAGAGAAGATATCTATTGAGACTATATTGGCCCTGCAGGAATTCAGTGCGGGGAGAGGGAGGCAGAAGACCAGGAGCTTCCTGAGGCCATAGACCAGTGAGAGGGCCTCACCTGTCCACACGCTGGATCAGCCTTGCTGCAGACGCTGGGCGAGGCTGGTTCCCTGAGCTCTGCAGACACCCGGAGAAAAATCTCTGGGTGGCAGCAGGCTCTACCCACCAGACCCCCAGAGCACACTGGGGCCTGGCTACACCCTCTGCTCAGCATCAAGGGGCACTGAGGGCAGCTGGGCAGTGCTCAGGGGAGCCTCGAGAGGGAGAGCCCAGCAGCAGCGTCAACCGGAGAGCCTGGCCCGGGCACGCCCTGTGGAGGGTTGTTACCCTTTTTGTTAGTTTAAGAAGACACACTAGTCCGTCTCCATGGCTGCGTTACACTCAGCAAAAACCAGATGGCTAAATCAATAGCCTCCAATCTTTGCCGAACACTTTAAGAAGGAACCATTGCAATGCTAATACGTTTGTGTCCAAAATGACATTGACTTAATCTGACTTGTGTGGATTTGTTGAATGCTGCTACTGGACCAGCAGAGCAGAACAAGCCCCCCGGGGGAGGGGGGGGGAAGCTTGCCCACCGAGCCCGCACATCTCCTGAGCTCTATCCCTGCTCCATACTCCATCCAGCTCTGCCCCCCAGATCACTCTCTTCCAACTCCAGTTTTCAGCCAGGGGGATGCTCTTCCTTGGGGTCCCACCTCTTGTTTGGGGACTCCTGAGGCCCCAGATTCGACCAGTGTCTTGCCAAGCACCTACTCTGGTTCAGAACAAGCTGGATGTCTTCTTTTTTTTTTAAATTTATTTATTTTAATTTATTTATTTTTGGCTGTGTTGGGTCTTTGTTGCTGCGCGCAGGCTTTCTCTAGTTCTGGCGAGCGGGGGCTACTCTTTGTTGCAGTGCGTGGGCTTCTCATTGCAGTGGCTTCTCTTGTTGCAGAGCACGAACTCTAGGTGCGCGGGCTTCAGTAGTTGCAGCATGTGGGCTCAGTAGTTGTGGCTTGCAGGCTCAGTAGTTGTGGCTCGTGGGCTCTAGAACGCAGGCTCAGTAGTTGTGGCCCACGGGCTTAGCTGCTCCGTGGCATGTGGGATCTTCCCGAACCAGGGCTCGAACCCGTGTCCCCTGTATTGGCAGGTGGATTCTTAACCACTGCGCCACCAGGGAAGCCCTGGATGTTCCCCCATCCCGCTGGTAACTCCCTTCGTTCTCACGCTGTAGCCAGAGGCATGGCACGCAAGGGCAGAGCTGAGCCGGTCCCACGGGCTTCAAGCCTCTCAGCGGGCGCCCACTGCTCTTAGCTTGAAGTTCAAACTCACCCACCGGCTCACAGGCTGTGACCCCTGCCCAGCCAGGGCAGCTGCCTCTCACAGCACACCTGGCAGGAACCCAGCGCTCACAGTGCGGCCGGGATGCTCCAGGAGCAGACAGCACAGGGGCCAGGTGGCATCGCCGTGGGGCGCCCACGGGCTGGGGCAGGAGTAAGAGCAGGATGGGCAGGGGGAGCGGCCCCACCGGCGCTCCTCTGACTTGGTTGGTCCTCAGCAGATGACAGAGGGTCACCTGCCCTCGGCCCCAAGGTCCCCCGGTAACTGTCCTTGGGGAGGCTCCCAGGGACCCCACTCCACTGGACCTTCGAGAGGGTCGCCTCAGACTCCTCAGTCCTCAGCGAACCCCCGGGGGCTTCGGGGCACAGCAGCTGTGGGAAGGGGTGCCAAGGTGGGTGCTCAGGACAATTCGTGCCAGCCTGGCCTCCCCCTGAGGAGGGGGGCAGATCTCCACGTGTGGAGGGGCTCAGGGAGACCCCGTGCTGTACCTACCCTTCCTTCCCGCCCAGCCCGTCCACCCACCCCTCTCCTGTTCCTTGTCACTGTGACGATGACAGCAGAGGAAAACCCACAAGCCAGAACCCCAGCTGAGGGAGCTGGGAGCCTCCCGCTGCCGCTGGCCGGCAGATCAGGGCTCTCGCGGCTCCAATGCCGCCCTCCGTCCCCGCCGACCATCTCTTGCTGACGGGTGCCTCCTGCCCTCTGAAAGCCGTCCCAGGGCCACCCTCAGCAGGTGCGGCCCAGACCAAGTCACACGTGAGGTCCCTTCAGTCCTGGGAGAGACGCCAGGCCCACACGAACCCCAGGAACCTCGCAGGGACCGGGGAGAGGCTGTACCAAGCTGACAGCCCCGGCCCACTGGGGGCCTCTGAGAACTTGTTCCTGGCCCCGCCCTCACACGCTTACAGGACCCCAGGACTGGCCATCTGTGGCGGGTGGCGGACACCGAGGCGGGAGCTGGCCTCTCGCGCGGCCAGGCCGCCGGGACAGGCCCCTGACCCCAGAGACCCCTCCCCACCCAGCAGATCTGTAGCTGGGCCCGAGGAGGTGGGGAGAGGCCCTTGCTGTGGGCTGTGCGTGGACAAGGCAGGCTGGTCCCCATAGCAACACCTCGTGGAAAAGCCACAGTCGTGGCTCCGTGGACACAAACACCACAAGGACACGGGCTGCGTGTGCTTTTGACACGTTATCAGTTTTTATTTAAAAACATGCTAAAAACATGGCGTTCCGTAAGCCAGGACCAGGAGGAAGGAAGCGCACAGATACGGCATCGCAAGCAGAAAAGTGCATTGAAAACAGCACGCGTGCCCCCCCGCTCGGCCATGCTGCCCCAGCGGGCAGCGTGTGGGCACAAGCCCCAGGCCTGGCCCTCGAGGGGCCCGGTCAGCGTGGCGAGGCAAGGACACGGCCTGGACTTGGCCTCGTGGCGGCGGAGCGGGGGGATGGGAGAACAGGAACGCAAGAGGCCGGCCCTGAAGGGCTGAGGGGCGGGGGGACCTCAGGCACCCGGCTCCCGCTCCGTCCTGGCTGGGTCGCTGCTGTTAGCACCTCCACCAGCGGTGGGCAGGGGCCGGAGAGGCGAGACATCCTTTCCATCCACCTGGACCACTCTTCGGCCACCAAAGCAAGGACGGACGGCCATCTGGTCCAAGTGAAACCAGAACACCTGCACGAGGGCCTGGGGTGGGCCAGCAACCTTTCCAGGTGAGGGGCCACGACGCAGGCCCATGCTGGAGGGGAGAGAGGAGAGGGCCTCCAGCGGGGGAACAGGGGTCGGCACCTGCTGGGGTCCCCAAGGGCCGTGCTCAGCCCTGCTGGCTCACCTCCCTTGCGAGACGGCTGCAGAGAGAGGCCGAGTGGAGACAGGCACTCCCCTGACGTCTGCAGGACCTTGGCCTTGGGAGTCAACTCTGTAAACCGCCTGCATCAGACCCCACTGAGCTAACTGTGACCTTGGCAGGGGAGTCGCCAAGGAGGGGTTTCCCTCAGGTAGTGCTGCCCTCGAGAGCAGGGTCGGGAGAAACCGAGCAGGTGCTGGGCCCCATCACTGACGTCACACGGCGCGGTGGGGACCGCTCTGCACGGTGGGCCAAGCACAGGGTCAGGCGAGAAGGCAGTTTGGGGAACTGTGGACAAGGCTCTGTGGACAGACGGACGGGGCAGGGGCCGGAGGACGCCCCTTGAAGCCCCAGAAACACAAGATGCTAGCGAGGCCATACACCACCAAGGTGCTAGGCTTTCGCTGCTGATTTTAACAAAAATTTTACATTGCATTGATAGGCGTAACCCCCCCCAAGATAAACCCATTACGCAGCAGGGCCGCTGTGCCGCCCGAATGCTTGTTTGTGGAGGGTCCCTCGCGGCGGAATGGTGGTGCGTCCTCTCTGGCCTCTGCAGACCTGGGCTCCCGGGAAGGCAGGGCCAGAGGGCGGGGAAGGCCCGTCCCCTGTGGCCTCCACCCGCGGCCCTGCCCACGGGCTTTCCCATGAGCACCCCACTCCCGTCTCAGGAGGTGGTCTCTGCTCTGCCCAACCCACTGAGCGCACCCTACTCTCTGCCGCCCGCACCCAGAAGCTCGACTCCCGAGCACACCAAAAGCTCTGTACTGGTCCCAACCGTCTTGTACTTAAGGGAGAAGGGGGCTGCTGGCTGGGTGGCCAGGTCTCAGCTCTCGGAACAGACAGGTGGAGGCTGGGGAGGAGACAGGGCCCCCCAGGAGGTCAGGGCACCCATCCAACAGTGCAGAACAAAGGCAGCGCCCAGGTGAGGCCCACCTGGGGAAGCACCAGCTGGTGGGGAAACCTTTCCAATCTCAGCCCCATGGACTCTTGACTTATTTTTTTAACTGCACAACTTGCTTAGACCAGCATGAACCCTAGTCGGGGCACCCCGCGGCAGTCGGATGCCCCCCAACTGTCCATCTCCAGGCCCTGACTCAGGCTGCTCTGTCCTGGGGCGACCGTAACAGGATCCCGTCTGACCTCTCTTGGGTCTCGGTACTCTTCCTTGGGGTCGCAGAGGACGTGATCACCAGTCACCTCAGCATCGATGAACCCCAGGGAAGGAGATGAGGTCCTGGGACCCGGTGGACGTCTCTCCCTCCCTCCAGCAGGGAGTCAGCAGCTGAGCGACTCTGGCTGGAGCGACCACGGCTCCGCCTCCCCTCTGGTGGTCGTGGGTCCTCTGCCGCTGTCTGAGCAGCTCCTCGGAAGGACCGCTTCCCCTTCCAGAAGCAACGTGAGAGGGTAAGCAGCGTCTGAACTAGAGAGGTATTTGTCCAAGAGTTTCTAGCAGGAATGTCTGTGAAATAACGTGTTTGCAGAACCTGTCGCGGGAATGCCCGCAGGGGTGGAAGGGGAGCCTCCCGGGCCCACAGAGGGCAGGAGGGAGGAAGAAGGGAAAAGGAACTGCTCATCAGTGACGCATAAGGACCCACGACCGCTCGGCCTCGTTCCCAAGCAAAGCACCCGCAGCCCCCAGAGGACCCCCGGCCCAGGCCTCTCACGCGGCCTGGGCCTCGGCAAACGCTGCACCCTGCAGGCCTCGCCCCCGCACGGCCTCCTGCGCCTCCGTCTCCCCTGCCCCTCCCAGGCTCCCTGCTCCCCCACCCTCAGTGCATCCTGGCGAGAGCCTCCTGAGTGTGCACAGCGGCCTGTCCTGACAGAAACCGGGTGGACACGCCCTGTCCCTGCCTGTCCCCACCCTCAGAAAGAAAATCAAACCGTTACAGAAATCAACGCAGTAAAAAGTTATAAATCAGAAAGCTAACCCTAAACTTATCCAAGAGATAGTATTCCTGAATAATCGTAATCAGAGTAAAATAAAATAGAAAAGTTACACTGTAAGGTATAAAAAGCCTGGGCGAGATGTTTCCAGGGGCCCGGCCGGGAGACGGTCAGCCCCGCCCGCGTCCGCGCACCCGCTCTCCGGGTGGCCAGGGGCACCGGGGCCTCCGCCGCGCAGTCTCTCCACCGGGAGGGAGCCCTGCGCCTCCCGCCCCACGCCACGCGGGGACAAAGTGTCAGCAGAGGAAGGACAGGGCAGAAGCGCACTGGTGCCGGGGGGCTCCCAGAGCACACCGCCTGCCCACCCTGTCTTCTTTGGCAAATACACAGGCATCTGGGCACCCCGGCACCCCGAGGTCTCTGCACCTCCTCCTCCCTGGCCTCCGCCCGCCGATAAGGCTGCAGCGGGTGGCGGGGAAGCCAGGCCGGGGCGGCGGGTGCAGGGGTCAGCAGTCTGGAGGGTGCGGGCAGGTGACACAAGCTGAAGGCCTCTTCCCGGGCGCAGTGTCCGCGGGGCCGGGGCGTTCGGCCGGCCCGCTCAGGCGTCATATTTTTTCCCAGTCCGGTGGATGTGCTGGAAGAGGGTCATGGAGAAGGCCATGCCCAGAATCTGAAAGAAACAGGGAAGGCCTCAGATGGGGGCCACGGGCACCCAGAGCGTGTGAGGCAGCCCCCTGCAGGATGCAGATGCTGGCGGAGTGAGAACGATGCAGAAAAGGGGAGGCCGCACGTGGGGACCGCGGCCGCTCGGACTGTCCGTGCGGGATGTCACCGAGCTTCGAGGCCCAGAAACCTGCCGTTTCAGAGCGCCGCGGTGAGGGCAGGACCTGACCCTAAGTGGCAGCCGACGGGGAGCTGGGGGCATGGGGGTAGCGGCAGGACGTTGACAGCCCCCCGCCTCACTTCCGCGGGGTCCTGGGGTACATGGCGTGGCGTCTGACTGCTGCTCCGCTGGGAGGAAGTTACCACTCATCTGGGTCCCCTCGGCCCCCCAGTCCCGAGCGGAGCAGAATGTGCAGGAAGCCAGCCTGCGGCCTCCCGGGCACCAGCACTCGCCGCGAATCGCGCGGCCAAGGACACCGTACTTCCCGTGGCACTCACACTCAAGGTCTGCCCGTGACCTTGGAGACCGAGGGGCCCAGCCTGGCCCCGGCGTCCTGGTCCAGGCCGGGCTGCAGGCAGCCCCGAGCCGAGCCCCACTCTCGGCACCGGAGAGACCCTTGCTCCCATGAGCCCGTCTTCCGTCAGAGCCCTGAGCAGGGACAGTGGCTTGTCTGCTAAGCTTGGAGGCTCGCAGAGGACCAGACATGGTCCGGCCCGCGGGGTTTAGGGAAGAAAGGGGACCTCGTGCAGGAGCTCATCTCCCCGTGATGGACCAGTCAGGGTCAGGTGGTCACCAAGGGTAGGAGTTATACACAAGTGGGCAAGGGGGAGCCCATAATGCTCCCCCAGAAAGGCCGGGGGCTCCTGCTCTCACCACGTCAGCCTTCTCTTCAAGGAGGGAGCCGGGGGCCCCTGCAAGTCCCCCTCCGTCACCCACGCTGGGCCTTGCACAGCACGACCGCCCGCGAAACGTTGGCTGAGGGCAGCGAGCCCTTCCCGAGCGCCTCCCCCGTGCGACATGTGGGCTATTAAACTCACATAACGCTCAGAAGCGGCCCATGATCACGCCCACTACGCGGATGTGTAAACGAAGGCACAGCGGCTCAGCCACCTGCCAGGCCGCCCGTATCCCACGGGATGGGGTAGACCCCGCGGAGGCGCCTGTAGGCCTTGCTCACAGCTGACGCCTGAGGACTCACCGCCGTTCAGTTCAGTCACAGGGTAAACGTCCCCGTGCTGTGGGGACAGGCACGTCACAGGCAAACCCATGGCGGCTTCCTGCGGGCTCACACAGGCCCCGGGGGCGCAGCCCAGGCGGGGAGGGCCCCCGTCAGTCCTCTCTCCCTTGGGCTTTGGGGCTGGGCTGCGCGAGGCTGGACGGCCCCCTTACCTGCACGATCAGGATGCACATCCCCACCGTGCCGAGCACGTGTTTATTGTCATCAAACCACATCTTCACCTTCTCGTAGCAGCCCTGGGGAGCGAGGACCAGAGCTTCAGGCGCCGGCGTGACCCTCTCTGCGCCTCTGCCCCTGCCCCCGGCCCCGGTCCTCTTGCCTTCGAGCATCTCCCCCAGGGGATCCGCCTACAAGGCCCCGCCGCACAGCCCCAGACCCCATTCCCTCCGACCTCCGACGCCCCCAAATGTGGGCCCAGATCCCCCACTGCCCACCTGCCTTCTGGCTTCAGGCCTGTGCATCCCCGCCCGCCCCACATTAAGCCACCTCCTTGGTGGCCCGGGCCACCGTCCCCAGGCTGTCCACCGCACGGACCCCTGAGGTGGGGTGGGGTGCAGCCTCACCGTCCTCCACACGGGGGCGCTGCTGTTGCGCCCACAGCCCTGGGAGTTCTCCATGCAGCAGCGGTCGGGAACCGTGTTCTCCCCCAGCACCGGGTACCAGTCTGTGTAGTCGGTGACACCACAGCACCGCATCTGCAGGGGGAGGGGCCCAGGGTCAGACGGGCCACACCCGGCGTCCCCGTTGGGCTTCCCCTGTCACCCGGCCCCCAGGGGAGCTGCCGCGTGGAGTTCAGCCTTCTCGTCCCTTCTTTGGGCCTCAGCCGGGCCCAGGGGAGGAAGTGATCGCTCCTTCCTGGAGGCTGGATGGGGAGAAGGCAATGTCACCTGCCCTCTGAGCTGGGCGCTGGGCGCTGGGCAGGCCGCTCGGCCCTCCGCTCGCCCACCAGCCCCCTGGCTCTTGGCTCTGTGGACCGTCCCAAGCTGGCTGTAGCACCCTGCCCCCTCGCGCTGTGCTAACTCGTTTCCTCTTAGAACAGAACCTCTTGAGTCATGACAAGGGAGGCAACCCTGCTGCTAAAATAAGTTGTCGTTCGTGCCAAAGCTTCAGAAAGGAAGGGCTTGGACGAGGTGCCCTCTCTATCATCCGTCCTTCCCAGCTCCCTGGGCCCCGCAGCTGCAGGTCCTGCTTGCCGACCCCCTCACCCCTCTGCGGCTGCCACACGGTGTCTGACCCAGAAGGCCAGGGTGCCCAGCCGGGTCCCAGAGTCTGAGGCCAGGCCCCGCCCCCCCACCCAGCACGACCCCGCACCTCGGCCTGAATGATGTTCCAGGCGTTCTTAAGCCCCACGTTGTTCTCCGAGTTGTACAGCAGCAGGCCTTCCTTCAGGTCCTTCCTGGCGTTCTCATTCACCTGACAGGTGAGGGCAGACTCAGTCGGGCGAGAGCAGGAGGCCGCCCCGCTCCCCAGCTCTCCCAGGTCGGCCAGGACAGCTGGCCACAGCTCTCCCGGGCGGGGAGGCCCGCGGGGGGCCGGGCGGTGACCCTGGAGAGCCGAGCTCTTCGGGCCAGAGCTGTGACACGGAGGCGGGGACAGCCCAAGCCCCTCAGCTGCCCTGGTCCCAGGACCAGCCCCGCACAGGCCACCTGCCTCCAGGCCACGACACCCCCCAAGGCTGCCCCTGTCGGGACACACCCTGGGAACGCAAGGTGCGGATCAGCCGTCCCGAGCGTGGGCCACCTCTGCTGTGTCTGTGAAGTTGGAAAATAGCCTCTATCTCTGGGATCGTGAGAGCTAAAGGAAAGGACTCCCATAAAGAGCTGAGAACAAGGCTGGCCCGCGGGGATCTCGCAGTATTATTCGTGCCTCCTTTTCAGAGATGCAAAGGAACTACTGTTACAAATCCTAAGAGTGCCTCTCCCTCTCAGCGTGGCCCGGGCGCCTCCTTCAAGACCCAAGGAGAAGATGGTAACACGGTTCTGGGTACAACGCACCCAAAGGGCCCACCGAGCCCAAAGCCCGCGCTTGGCCAATCGTTCCTGGCGGTCCCAGAAGAAGTTCCCCAACTTTGCAGGGAACCGTCCAGCCTGGCGGGGTCGCCAGGGGTCCCTGCTCCACCCTCCTGAACCCCCGGGGCAGCCTGGGAGCAGCTGTCTGTCCCCAAAGGTCTCTGGAATCACAGCTGCCTCCACTGTGAGCCCTACGCACTGTCACCTGGAAGCTTCCCCTGTGTTACCGATAGGTTACGCTCCTATCACCCAGCCCAGGCACCTAGTGAGCTCTGCATCCCTTCCCCACAACTGTGTTTGAATACTCCCAGTGACGGGGAGCTCACTGCCAGAGGCCGTCCGTGGCATCCCGTGGTCATTGGAGGACTCCACTTCCTAAGACTACACTAGGTAATGAGCCCCCACCAAAACCTCTCCTCCAGGCCCTTCTTAGCTCTCCTCTCCTCACAAGTATGAACTGTCACTGCTTTTCCTCCGGCTTCCCAGACCCAACCCCAGGGGCAAGGAAGTTCCATACGCCCCCTCCCCTCCTGGAAGGCTTACCTTGTCCGTGTAGACAAAGAAGAGGATAATTAAGATCAGCTCCGCCAGGAGGGTGATCAACAAGACGATGAAAAACTGCAAACAGAAGGTGCAGGCGTGGGCACGTGGCAGCGGTCCCGGCCGGGGACGGGGTGCAAACGGGGTGGCCGGGGACAGGTAACACCTAGACAGGACTTCCCAGGTACGGGAGAGGCCACGGCTCCTGAGGACTCCCAGATGGGGAGGGCAGGGAGAGGAGGCAGACACCAGTCAAGGAGTGGGAGGGGCGCCTAGGGCAGGGGCAGCCAATCATGAGGAAGAGGGGTGGGGTCAGGCAAAGACCATTCTAGGAGCTACTTCTCCGGGCTCAGGGGCTCAGATGCAGGGCGATCCAGCGTTCGGAGGGCTGGGGAGTCTGGGGCCCAACTTACACTCAGAAGGAGGCACCTGTTCTCCTTGACGGCGCCCAGGCAGCCGAGGAAGCCCGTCACCATGACGACGGTGCCTATGGCAATGACGAGGTTGGCTGCAGACAGCGATGGGAAGCTGGGGGAGAAGGTGGCAAAATTGCCTTGGGACACGGAGAGCCAAATGCCCACTCCAAGCAGTCCACAGCCACAGAGCTGGAGAGAAAGGGAAGCCTGTTAGCCCAGCACTACTCTGGTATCCGTCTCCACAAGACTCACAGGACTGCGTGTCCCTCCACTGCCCCCACTTCCCCCGGCCCCAACCGTGAGACACGGACAGGGTGCAGCTGGGTGGTGTGACCTGCACGAAGCCCCCAGCCTCTCCGCGTCAAACGGGATGGAACTAGCTTCTCGAAGCTCAGAGGGTCACGTCAATAAGGACAAATTAAACAAGGCGCAGGGAAAGCACGTAACAAGTACGGAAGGTCCTAGCCGCACGTGCGTGGCCATGGGGGTCCCACTCAGCAGAGGAGGGCCTGGCGCTCCGGAAGGAGGCGGGGAGGGGCCACATGGTCATGGAAGCAAGTGAGGAGTTTGGGAGGGAACCGCCGAGCCAGTTTCTCAGAGCCAGACCCTGCGGTGACTGGGTCCCGCTGCCCTGACCGGAAGGGCCACCTGTCCATGGTCCTCAGGAGCTGGAAGAACAAATTTCACGCATATGGAAACAGGAAGGGGCTCCCTGGCCTGGCTGAGGGGCTGGCCAACGTGCAGGGCATGGGTCCGCCATGACCTCACCATCCATCCCAGGGAGCAGCAGCCGCCCCGGCTGGAACCCACTCCGCTCCACGGCACCCCTGGGGCTGCGATGCCCGCGGCTGCAGTTTCCCACTCCCCGGGCCGCAGGTCTCCACAGCAGCCTTGTTTCACACTCCATAAGCTGACACCCCCCCGCTCCCTCCAGGGGCTCAAGGATGTCTGCGGGGTCTCGGGAGCTAGTCAGTCGGCCGACAGGTATTTACCGAGAACCTACAGCACAGAGGAGCCACAGCCACGTTAGGGACCTGCCTTCCCAGGGCCTCGGCTCGGACCAGACGGGAGCCAGGGGAGGGCAGCATCCACCCCAGGCCGTATGCACGGGGGCCAAGTAAGTGGTGCAGAGTTCAGGTGGCAGGGGGAGGGGGCAGCCCCTCAGGCACGTGCACGGGGCAGGTGGGGAATGAGACACTACCACTCCCCTCTGGACCGTTGTGGGACTTGGAAAGAAAGAAGGCCCGTGAAGAGGGTGACCAGGGCCGGGCGCCGGCCTCCGGGAGACAGGTCCCGAGCCGGGCGCCATGCTGCGGCCCCCAGGATGCAAGCCCGTCTCTGCTCTCGAGCTGCCCCCACTCCGGGGAGCGGACATGCGGCAGCGAGGGCCAGGCGGCCACACGCAGGCGGACAGCGGGAAGGCCGGGCACCGGCAGAGGCTGCCCAGGAGATGACTTCCTCTCTCATCTGCTCCACGAACCGGAATGGAGCTCCTAAAGCCGGGCCCTGCTCTAAGCACGGGGCAACGGTGGCAACGGCGCCGGCAGAGACCCGCCCTGGGGACGAGGGGACACACTAGCAAGCACACGGCAGGCTTCCAGGTGCTGCGAAGAGAAACCGTCAGGATGAGAGGGAGTGCGGGGGCAGGGGCAGGAAAGGCCCCTCGGGAAGGTGGCACTTGAGGAGGAACCCACAAGAGGGGAAGTAAATAAGCACGCAAATAAGCGGGGGAAGAATGTTCTAGAGGAAACAGCAGTGCAAAGCCCTGGGTGGGGGAAGCCTGGCCAGCCGGGGACCAGAGGTGACAGAGTGACAGTGGTGGGGGACCGGCGGGTGGGAGCTCGCAGGCATCGGGAACGAAAATGGTGGTGTTCTTGATGGGATGGGAAGCCCGGGAGCAGGACAGGGACGTGATCTGCGGTTTCAGCAGGTCACTCTGGCTGCTGTGTGGAGAATAGGGCATCGGAGGGCAAAGTGCGATGGGCGAGCCATCAGGACGCCACTGCCGTGACCAGGGGACCAGGCGGGGCTGGAGGGACCTCCAGCGGGAGGCTGTGCAGGAGTGCCGAGAGACATTCCAACTCGAGATGTATTTGGAAGGGCTTGCTCGGCTTCGACGCATGAGTAGGATTTTGATAAATGAGGAGACGGAAAGGCAGTCCAGACGGGGCATGCCGAAAGAAGCGGGGCTATTCCCGCGCGGCACTAAACCGGAGACAGCTCCCAGGGCTGCAGATGGAGCCGGCCGAGCGGAGCAGCTGCTGGGGCCCCACGCCGTGGACAGCCGCCCTCGCCCCGTGCCCTGCGGCAGCCCCGCTGGAACGGGGCCGAGTCCGCGGTGTGGGCACACCAGGCCCAGAGCGGCCCCCCACGCAACGGGGCATCCACCCAGCTCAGCCAGGGACTGGGTGCCACCCACACCCGCAGCCACCAGGTGGCGCCCCAAGCCGGGTCAGAGGTCTGGGTTTGCAGGGAGGCTCAGAGACATCCAACCTGTCACTGACTCTGCTCAATCCGGTCATTTTCTGTGCTGCCGGCTCTATTTTTCTTTCATTAATCACACCATGGAAATTCATGCTCTCCATGCTGAAGATTTATGGCTCTAAAAGCCCGACCCTGGAATGAAAAAGAGGAGACCCCGGGCTTCCCTGGTGGTGCAGTGGTTGAGGGTCCGCCTGCCGATGCAGGGGACACGGGTTCGTGCCCCGGTCCGGGAGGATCCCACATGCCGCGGAGCGGCTGGGCCCGTGAGCCATGGCCGCTGAGCCTGCACGTCCGGAGCCTGTGCTCCGCAACGGGAGAGGCCACAAGAGTGAGAGGCCCGCGTACCGCAAAAAGAAAAGAAAAAGAGGAGACCCTGCTGCTGCCAGGTCACTTGCTACAGGCTAGGTCGCTCGCTACAGGTAGGGAGCCTGGCCTTGGGACCCTGGAGCCGCAGGACGCCCTCCCACCCTGCGCTGGAGACACCAGGCCCCTCGGGACCATCCCTGGCCCGGGAAAGTCCTCAGGGTACTCGCACCACTTTATATAAGGGACCTTAGCATCCACGGATACCAAGGGCCGACTGTCCGGCTCCCTCCCAATAGCGGTTCCCACCAGGAGTGGGCCCGGGGGGGTCCCCTTGTGCCTCGTGGACAGGGGCCCCCACGTGGGAAACCCCAACAGCTCAGAACCTCCAGGAGCCAGTCACCTCGGTGACTTCAGGCCCCCCAACCTCTGACCTGCTGTGCCAGCTCCCCACAGCCCGCCGGGGAGGACGAGCTGCTCCCTACACCTCTGCTTCCCTCTCATTTCTTGTCTGAGGTCACCCTGCCCCGGGTAAGTCTCAGGTAAGGCCTGCTGCGGACAGCAGGGCAGCCTCCACCGGCAGCCTGGACCCAAGTCCCGCACCTTCCTCTCAGAGCCACACACGCGTCCCCGTCCCCAAAAGGCCACTGCTGAATGAATGAGGCCCTGCAGGCAACGAGAGGCTCTGCTCACCCCACATCCTCGGCCTCCTGCTGAGAGGGAGGGACCCTCTGCTCCCGTCTCTGACCCCAAACCAGCAGAGCCCCCAGACCCTAAGTTCACAGACTAGGACATCACACTGCCAGGCCCAGCCCGGGACCTGGCTGCCCGGCATTTGACACAGAGCCCCGGCGCCACCCCCACTGAGCCCCGACGGGTGAGAGGCGCCAGGCCGCTGCCTCAGCCCCAAGCCCAGGTCCCGGCCACGCACCCCTGCCTTCCTCTGGCCTCCGTTTTTCAGCCCAGCCTGCAAAGACCTGCCTGAATCCTTTCCCTAAAATGCCTCCTTCGTTACGCTGCTCCCGTGTGACCCTAAGGTTCTTTCCCTCTCTGCGGCCCAAAGCCCTTTAAGATGTGGCATCCGGACTAGAGAATCTCCCAGCCTGAGACACGCTGTTCTCACCCCGGTCCGGTGGTCCCACCAGAGCAACTTTACTCCCAGGGGACATCCGGCAATGTCGAGTCTTTTTTGTTGTCACAGCTTGGGGCGAGGGTGCTACTGGCACCTGAGTGGGCAGAGGCCAGGGACGCTGCTAACTGCCCTACAGGGCACAGGGCAGCCCTCACTCAACAAAGAGACATCTGGCCCCAAATGCCAATAGAGATTGAGAACCGCTGCCCTAGCCCCCTGCCCAAGCCAGGTGTCCACCCCCCAGCTACCAACTCACAGAGAAGACAGACACCCGAGGAAGAATTGGTGTGTCCCTCCAGCGTGGGGTGCGTCCTAGCTCTGAGAGGGACACGCACGGGAGGACAGTGCTGGTGAGGGCCGGAGAGGGGCTGATGTCTGCGGGGGGGCAATGGCAGCAGACAGGGTTTGTTGGGCGGGAGGGCAAGAGGACAGGAAGCCACCTCTGAAGCCACAGAAGGGGCAGGGAGGGCGAGGGAGGGATGGGAGGGACAGGGGGAAACCACCCCACACCGGGGCGGGCGGGGGCGCCCGGCACAGGAAGGAGGCGGGGCCTGCAGGGGCACAGCCAGAGCTCAGCGCTGGAGAGCTCAGCTGGTGGCATTCGGGGACACTGGCTTCCCAAAGCAGAGGGTTGTCTCAGACACAACCAGCTAGATTCAAGCCCCCCGGCAGGAAGAAACCCCGGGGCGAGGCGGGGTGACTCAAGCACCAGGACCCAGCCAACTGACCGACCCAAAGGCACCAGCCACCCTGCTGCGGTCCGGCACTCCTCTCTAAGCAGAGGCAGGCCCAGGGGCCACCCTGACCACCGAGCCTCCCTGCCCCTTGCCCCTCCCCCAACCAAGGGCACTTCCAAGTATTTTCCACTCGGGCTCCAAATGAACCCCCATCCAAAGGTGAGCAAACCCTTGGCATCTGTCCGTTCCCTGCTCTCTACAGGGACCAGGACCTGGTCTGTATTGTCCGTTACTAAATCCCCAGGGCCTAGAACAGCGCCTCCCCTTGGCAATGCCCATGGGTCTCCCTCCTCCAGGCTCTCTCTTCAGAAGGGAGAAGGTGCGGGACCCTTCAGGGTCTCAGCATCTTCCTCAACACCCTGGGCCCATCCAACAGATGCACAGCGTGCAGACTGAGGCCCGCAGGCTGTGGCCTCATTTATCAAGTCTGCTGTAATTAGCCAATACCCCATGGCCTTTCCCCGTCTTCAGCTGCAACCACACTGATCTGTGGTTTTAATGCATGCTCCTGCCATGTGTCCTTATGTATTTTTCACACAGCACCCCAGTTCTCCGGGAGGGAAACCATAACCTCCCCTGAACAAACCTCCCCCCTGAGCTTCCTCCCTCACTTGCTTAGAGCCAAAGGGCAGCCACTGCCTGTGTCCCCCACAGCTGCCACCATCTCCCCAACGTGTAGGGAGGCCCTCCCTGGGGTGACCTCCTGTGCCAGGGCTGGACATCCCTACCTGGCCCTCTGTGTAGACGCACTGCCCATCTCCACAGAAACACCAATGCTCCCAGGCCAGGTTCACGTCTCAGCCCCCTCTCTACCACCGTGGGGCCCAGAACATGCCTGGATACTGCAGAAATATTTGTTCCATGGATGGATGGATGGAGGGATGGGTGGAGAGAAGGATGGAGGGAGGGAGGGAGGGATGGAGGGAGGGAGGGATGCATGGATGGATGGAGGGAGGGATGCATGGATGGATGGAGGGATGGAGAGATGGAGGGAGGGATGGATGGAGGGAGGGATGGAGAGATGGAGGGAGGGATGGATGGAGGGAGGGATGGATGGAGAGATGGAGTGAGGGATGGAGGGAGGGAGGGATGGAGGGAGGGAGAGAGGGAGGGAGGGAGGGGTGGGAGGGGTTGGGAACAGGACCATAGCCAGACACACAAACCCACCTGAAAAAGAAGGCCCCCTTTGCACCCTCTTCACCACCCCCGTGCCAAGTTCCCCCGCAGCTCCCCTATAGCCCCTGTTTGCCTGTTTAAGTCGCCTTCTCTAGCTGCCCCATCCCCTCAGAGCTCAGCACACCCTCTGGCTACTCTCATCCCGGAGGCCTCTGTGTCTCTGCAGCGCCCCTGCCCCCCACGCTCTCTTTGTTTTGCGGGAGCCCCTCAAATCCTTGGCCTCAGCATGCCCCCGTGTTCTCTGTGAGTCAGGGCCAAGTGCAACGTTTAACAGCATTTAATAAATTAGTGGATGTGGAGAATAAAACAGCAAACAGAAACGACTATAATTTCACAGCCAGTGCGCTGGCTGGTAACGATCCTGCCTGGCCCTGGGAGAAGCCGGCTGCTAGGAACTTCATCACGCAGAGAAGGGGGAAAGGTGTCAGCGCGAGGACTGAGGGGGCGGCTCCTCTTGGCGGGGAGGTGGGCTGCAGCTCATTCAATGTCACGGCCATAAAGGGAGATGGGGGCCTCCAGACAGAGCTTCCAATTCCACACAGAAGGGACAACGTCACAGGGACACCTTTGCCAAAGCCACCCGGAGACAGAAGGACCAGGGCACGGAAAGGGGTGGGCGCCCGTGAGAGGGCTCCTCTGTGCCTGGCCCCAGGGGTCCAGCCTCCGCTTGAGCACCCCGGGGTCCCGGTGCTCACCTGCCAATAACACACTCTGTTCCTTTTTTGCACAGCTCTAATTGGTCAAGAATTCTTCCTTATGAACTCAGGAATCCGCTTCCCCAGGGCTAACGTGCGTCAGTCCTAGTTTTGCCCGCGAAGCCCACCGAGATCCAGTGTGGCAGGACCTGAGGTTCTTGAAGGCCTGTATCTAACAAAATCCTTTCCCAACCTTCTCCTGGCCTATAAAAGGGCTTTTAGGGCTCTCACCTCTGAGTCACCCTCCACTACCAAAAGTTAGGTTCCAGCTCCAGAGGGACCAGTGCAGAGTGCAAGACACCACTCTCCCCTCCCACACTCTGAGCTCTATACCTCTAGTAATCCAGCCTGTGCCGCCCCTGGCTGGGCTGGGAGCCACAGCACAGGTGTGGTTCACACTGAGTTTGCACGTGACTCAAAGCCAAACAGCATGGTTCCTCGGCCATTCTATTTTTAACCCCACACTTTCTCTCTCAAAGCCTCCAATTTCTTCACAACTTCACAGCCTCCAATATCACCAGGTTGCAGAGGTGATAGGGAGATCACACCCATATTTCGGAGCCGAATTTTCCTCTGAATACACACGACATAAAGCATTTGCGTATCTAAAACCCAGTCACATTTTGATTATTGCAGAATGTGGTTATTTGTCTATCTAAGATGGTTCTAGGGGAGAGCGTTTAAATGCGGCCAAACTTTGGGGATGCTGTATTTGGGAGCTGTTGAGTCTCCGACGTTCACAAAGCTCTTAAGTTACACGCTTCCCGAGCCCACTTCTCTCCAGCGAGCTTTGCAGGGACATCGGGAACATGGGAACCACGCCCCCAATTCACTGGCATACCCCATCGGTTGAGAGGGGCTCCTGCTACGATACCTCTTGCTATCGAAGACTCTTAAAAGTGCTGGGGATGAAAGAGCTGAGACGGGGGGAGACCCCTCTTGAGACCCTGAGGCCAGCCCTTCCTCCCTCCAGTCAGTTAGGGTCCTGGGTAGGGGTAAATGCAGGTACCGCAGCCTTGGCCCCAAGCTGGCTGCACAAAGGGCCTGGCATCCTCTGACCCCACTGGAGGCAAGGGAGGAGACTGGCTTTGCTGAAGCACTGCCCACCTGTTTGGGCTTCCTGGCCTGGCCTCAGTACGGAGGGCACCTGCCCTGCCTAGGGGCTCACACCAGCCAAGGCACCTGTGGGACTGCAGGGTGGCAAGCCCTGTGTCTGTCCCTGGGCCTCAAAGGCCAGGGCAGGGGTGCCAACAGCAGGCCCAGTCTCCACGACAGCTGATGCCCAGGGAGCAAAGGGCAAGGACTAGAACTGGGGAAGGGGGTCTACCTTGGGCTCTCCCAACACGGCCCCCTTAAAACTCTGGACTTCCACACTGTTCCTGTCTGGGAGGAAGGCTTGCAGGGCAACAGGGCTCACCTCCCCTACCTGCACCTGCGCCCCAGTTCCCAGGCCATCTGGGCTCCTCAAATCGGACAGCGGGGCCCAAATCGACCTTCTGGGGTGCCAGCCACGGCACCTCAGTCTCGGACTGGCCACAGGCCTGCTCACTCGGTGGGGAGATGGAAAGAAAAGGAGGTGGGAAGCAGCTCAGAGCCCCCAAGGGGGCCCAAGGAACAGGGCCAGATGGACCACAGGTTGATGTGTGGTCAGGACGCCAAGGAGCAGCGGGTGCTACAAAGCCCCTGCCAGCCTTGTAAAGGGGGCGTGACCACTCATCAGTCTGTCCACACTGACCCAGGCTAAGTGGCGGCCCTTCCAGGGCGGGCCCACCAGGCTGGCAGAGCTGCACGTGCTTCCTGTTCAAGCGGGGGGGGGGGGGGGGGGGGTGGCTGCAGGGCAGAAGGGACACGAGGGGAGCATTGTAACCCAGGGTTCCCAAGCTCGCCCCACGAGGATGGAGCCCCTGGATGGCGGGGTTCTGCTCCCCTCGGGAGAGCACACAGCTGTGTTCCACCCCTGCTCTATAAAGGAGAGGAGATGGGCTAAAACAGCAGGGGGCAGGCTCGGGAAGAGCTTCTCAGATGGAGGAGACAGTCGGTTGTCCCGGCTCCACTGGACGCTTCTGTTCCCTGAGCCAGTGGGAGGATTGCCCTTCGCTGGGAGAGTCGGGGAAGGTGACCCCAAACTCCAGAACTTGTCAGCACTCAACAGGACACAGCTTGGCGCATCGGGCCACCCAAGACCAGCAACTCTTGGGCAGGTGCTAGTGCAAGAATGGATGCCCTGTGCTGGGGCAGGGGTGTGCACGGAGCCCTCATCACCTGCGCCCCAAGCGCCACGGCTCTGGAGCCGGGAAGGAGCCACGGGGAGACAGCCTGGGCCACAGCAAGAGGCACTGTCTGAACTCCCAAGGTCACGGTAAGCTGGGAGGGAAAAGCGCCAAGGACTCAGAATACTTGTCAGAGGAGTCTGGAGAAAGGATTTTCCCACCACAGGCGTATTTTTTCCCTTCCTGCATTTGTTTTACTTTGTGCCTCTGGGGAGAAAGGCACTCTTGACGGCATCGAAGCACAGAATAAAACATGAAGCTGGGGCTGCCTTGGGAGTCAGGGATGGGTTTCAGAAACCTGTCTTCAAGGTTCATGTTGAAACTGGGGCCACCTGGGCTTCCCTGAGAAAGCAGAACCGTCCACAGCCTGCTCTCTGGACATGGAGCCCCAGGGGACAGTAATGGTCCAGCCGCCTTTCTGGGACGTCTCTCCGCTGAAAGACCGAGGGAGAAAAAACACCTCCCCAGCACTCGGGGACACAGAGGATGGATAGGCTTATGCCTGCCGAGCCCTTTGTGTTCCTCGGAATATAAATATGGTACAAGGTACTGTGCTATTATTCAGACTCCTTGGAAAATGCAGGGGATACCTTGAATTCACATCACATCTTTCTGGCAAAGAGCTCAAATGATCTGGGAGACTATAACTCACCTTGCAGAATGGGGAGGGGGTGGGGATCATTCTCCCTGTTTGAGGAAAGGTGTCCCCAGCCCCCCTAGAGAGGAAGAAGAGTCACGCCATGAAAATACGTCCACTTCTGGGTGCCTCTCATTCGTCAGGGCTGCCTCCATTCAGCCTGTCACAGAACGGAGGCCCTTTCATAATGTAAAGGGCACAGTCTTCCCTGGCTTGAGCTCAGCAAATAACACTCCCTGATTACATGTGTAGATATTGGGAAGGATCGTGGTGGACAACCAGCTCCAGCTCTGGCCCCAGGACAGCCGCCCACACACACTTCGGCTGTAAGCCTCGGACGCAGCCGACACGATTGGTCCTCTCTCCAGGGATGCTCTGCTCAGAGCCGGATTGTTTATACTGCCAGCCGGGAGCCGTGTCCACCCACGTCGGGATTTGACATTTCTGACATGTTCTGTGGGGGACACGGGCTGGTTAAGTTCAGGTTCCTCTGCCAGAGATGGTCTCTGCACCAACTTCACGTGTCAGCCTGAGACCCCCTCCTCGCCCCGGCCCTGGGCCGACGCTGTCATCTGGCAGAACAGGAGGCCCTGGCCCGCCTTCTACTCCTTGATGTGCCCACTGCCATCAGGTCACTCGCTGAAAGCAGCCAGGCCACGGCCTGGCAGGCGAGCGCGCCCAAGGTCACGGAGCTCATTCAGGGAGGAGCTTCACGCCCTGTCCTCACCCACCCGGCACCTTCCCTGTCTTCACTACCCCCCCGAAGCCGTGTTGCCAGGGACCCCAACCATGTGCCCGTGGTTCTGAGTGCTTGGCCGCACCTGCCTCACTTAATCCTCCCAACCCAATGGTGGGGACAGGGGGAGGTCATTCGTCCTCCCGTCCTACACCTGGAAGGGTGAGGGCACAGAGAGGTTAGGTGGTGAAGGAACCCAGGAAATCTGCCTCTGGAAACCATGTTCTGACCCACCAGACCCCACTGCTTAGACCTAGGGCGTCCCAAATACATCAGAAAGGAGTCCCTGGACATGTCCATGCTTGGAGAGGGGAAGGCCAGCCGCTGCGTACAGCGTGCCTGGGACCCACCTGTAGACTAAGAGGGTGGGGAAAAATGCAGGGATGGTGACAGTGATGGTGGTGACAAGGGTGGTGACGATGACAATGATGATACTGAGAACACGGATGAGGAAGCTAGCATCTCCTGACCGCTGATCCACGCCAGGAACTGTGTCAACCCCTTTCCACAAAAACCAGACAAGGTATCTACAAACAGTAAAAGCTGGAGAGGGTGTGGAGAAAAGGGAACCCTCCTACTGTGGGTGGGAATGTAAGTCAGTACAGCCACTATGGAGAACAGTATGGAGGTCCCTTAAAAAACTAAAAACAGAACTACCATATGACCCAGCAATCCACTCCTGGGCATATACCCTGAGAAAACCATAATTCAAAAAGAGTCATGTACCACAATGTTCATTGCAGCTCTATTTACAATAGCCAGGACATGGAAGCAACGTAAGTGTCCATCAACAGATGAATGGATAAAGAAGATGTGGCACATATATACAATGGAATATTACTCAGCCATAAAAAGGAATGAAATAGTGCCATTTGCAGAGACGTGGATAGACCCAGAGACTGTCATACAGAGTGAAGTAAGTCAGAAAGAGAAAAACAAATATCGTATAATATCGCTTATATGTGGAATCTAGAAAAATGGTACAGATGAACTTATTTGCAAAGCAGAAATAGAGACACAGATGTAGAGAACAAACTTATGGATACTAAGGTGGGATAAACTGGGAGATTGGGATTGATATATACACACTACTGATACTATGTATAAAATAGATAACTAATGAGAACCTACTGTAGAGCACAGGGAACTCCACTCAGTGCTCTGTGTGACCTAAATGGGAAGGAAATCTAAAAACATATATATACTCGTATAACTGATTCACTTTGCTGTACAGTAGAAACTCACACAACATTGTAAAGCAACTATACTACAATAAAAAATTTTTTAATAATTTAAAAAAAACAGACAAGGTAGTTCCTACTGTTTCCCCCAACTTTGCAAATGAGAAAACCAAGGATCAGAGGTTAAGTATCTCATCTGAGCTGGATTTTAATCCAGTCTGATGCGACTCCAATCCTTTGACTGAAGCCTCTGTATGCCTCAGACAAACAAACAAACAAACAAAAACCCCAAACTTCATTTTATTAACATTCTCCACTGTAGCCCAGTTTGAGTCAAGGGAGGCGGGGAGAAGTGCAGGGGTCCGGGACACACCCCAGCAGGCGCAGCTGGAAGGAGCGGCAGGTGGTCTGTCCTGCGTGCCGGCTGGGCGGGTAGAGGCGAGGACCAATCATTAGGGGTGCCCCCCGCAGGGAGGGGTGCACGCAGTGCACATGTGTTGGGGGCAGACGTCCAGCCAACCTGCACTGCCCACTTTGCTGATTTCACCAGAGTTGCGAAAATTGTTGGCCATACCTCTGCATGAAGAAGCAAGAAGGAACAAAATAAATACTCTGGGGCTCGGTGGACCTTCTTACTGTGCCTCTATTTCCACAACCAGAGGAGCTGGTGGAAACGATTCCCCGCCCTCCCACCCCCGTGCTGCGTTCTTCTGGAGGGGGCTTTCACACGCGCCACTCCACACGCTCCCCACAGACCCCTGGACTCACTACCCCACGTTACAGATGAGGCCGCTGCAGCTCGCGGGGGCCCAGGCCCCATCTTTCGAAGGCCCGTCCCCGCCCGGCGTGGTCAGCAGCCTCATGGGGACATCCACTTCTGACCCACCAGGAAACGGAGCTTCAGAGGAACGCTCAGAAGTGACTCGGAGAACTTCCTGTCTTTAGAAAGGAGCGACAGGGAGGCCTGATCCCCACTCCTGACGCCCCTCAGCCCAGTCCCTCCGCAGGGGCCTCAGTACCTGCCCTGAGCCGGGCACCCTGCTGACCACGGCCACCCAGGAGCAGGACACCCAGCTGGACCAGCAAGACCAGCCAGACAGGCAGCCACGACGCGGAAGAGCACAGGGCCAGTGGGAGGTCTGGGTCGGGGCTACAGACGGCTCTGGCCTTGGTTCAAGTTCACGGAGCCCTCATGTACCAGCGGGGGGGCGGGAATCTCAGAAAACGACTTTCCAGGGCTTGTTTTTTAAATGGGGAATTCATGGTTCCTACCACACAGAGCTGCAGTTGGGACTGAAGGAGACGCACGAAAATGAACTTCCCAGCGTAGCGCCTTTACAAAGCTATAAACGAGGGTCATTATTAGTACTTATGGCCTGCGGTCCTCATTCATCCTGACTGCTAAGACGCGGCAGAGCGGCTGTTGGCCAGGGTTCCCGCCGAGGCGGCAGCCCCCAGCCCCGCGGGGCCCCCCCACCCCTCCAGGCCGCCGCAGTCAGGCCAGATGCGCAGTCAGGCCAGATGCGCGTCCCTCACTCTGCCGCCCCACCCTCCCTTCCCCAGCCACCCATCTCTGGGAGGCAGCTCGCTTTCCCGATTGGCGAGCATGCTTTCTTTTGGCAGGGAGCTGCTGCCGTCTGTGCTCTGGACCGTAAAACAAGTTTTCATCAATAAATTAAGATAAGCGGAAAGCCAGCTCGAGAGGAGGTGGGCCGAGGCAGGCAGGCGGCGGCGGGCGGGAAGTGGCTCTGTGACCCAGAAGGGGTCGGAGTGAATCCAAAGCTCCCTGCCTCCTGTCCTTGGATCCCAAGGGCCCCCTTCCACCGGGCTCCTGGCGACGGGAGGCTCGGGAAGTCCCCCGCCTCCCTCCGGTCCCTTCCATCCTCCGGCAGGTGAGCAAGCGGCAGTGACAGGTAGAGTCAGGTTCTCAGCAATGCTCTGAGCCAAAATAATGATCGCGATCGCTGTGTCCAACGAGCTAAATCTAATCAGACACGTGCCGCCCAGTCACTTGACACTGAGACCCAGCCCTGAAAATAAAACGTGTTTGGCCAGAGCCTCCCCACTCCTCGGCGGGAGCCCTCGGGTCCCTCACTGCACCTTCCACACCACCGCCTCCATGCCTGTCTCACCGCACCCCACCCACCCAAGAAAGCTTCCTCTTCCCCCTTTGCACCATTCTCAGTCCCACCCAGGGCCCTCGGGTCCCCGCTGACGCCCACCTCCTCCTCCAGGCTGGCCAGCCCCGCCCTGACCCCCACCCAACACTCTGCAGCGGCTCTGACCGTCCGACCACTCACCAGCCCTGGACCCTTCTCCCACCCGCCAGCGCTGCCCTGGCCGGTGATGCTCCAGCGCAATGGCCGCCCGGGGCGGGGCGGGGCGGGGCGCCTCCCCTCATACCTCTCTGTGTGCATCCCCGGCATCAGGCTGAGCGTTGGGCCAGGTACGTTGGGCCAGGTACGGATGGAGCAAGCACAGGGAGGGAGGAGTGCGGGGACGTGGAAGCAAGGCGAGTGCCCAGCTCCGCAACAGAGCGCCTCCCTGGCCCTGGCGCCATGACACCGAAACAGGCCAGAGCATATGGCAGGAGAAGGGCCACCTGTCCATCCAGCACCACACGTGGGGAGGCGCGGCACCACATATGTTCAGGACCTAACGGACAGGTGAGCCCTCGGGCAGGGCGGCAGGGTGAACCCCAAACGGCACAGCGCACTGGCCACGCGCCGCCAGCGGCTGCAACCCCCGGCAAACCTCTCCCTCGTCTGAGCCTCGGCCCCCACCTTCCAGAGAAAAGGCCGAACCTCACAACATCCCAACTCCTCCAGCCCTGAGGTCCTGGGCTCTCACCTCTGCTCTCCCCTCAGCCTGGCTGAGCAACAAGGAAGATGGCTACATCCACTGTTAGGTGAGGAGGTGACGTCTCTGAGGTTGAATGATCTGCCCCGGAGCTGGGAGGCTGGAACCCACCCCCTGCCTCCCCAGGGTGAGCCCCTGTCCCTCGGGGAAGACAGCAGGAAGGAAAAGTGTCAGCACTGCACCGGACCTGAGAAGTGCTGTGTGACTTACCGCCCCCGTGACCCAAATCCCCCAGGTAAGGAGACGGATGCTTGGAGTTGAGACTTGCTCAGGGCCCCATGGTCAAGGGCCCAGGCTGACGCCAAGACAGGAACTGACCACTCAAACATACACACACAGCAGGAGGGGCTGGCAGGGCTTCAGGCCATAACGACGTGAAATCAAGACGGCTAATTATACCCCACTCTGGATGTACACCAGAATCGATCACTTCTGAGTCCGGGCACTTCCCAAAAGCGGAAGTAGAGGAGTGTGAGTTCTTTGACCAAGTCCAGGCAGCGGGGAGGCCTCCCTCCAAGCAGATCCCACATGGCTCTCCCTCTCTCCTCCCAGCCCCCTCTTCTGCAGCGCGCGCGCACATACACACACACACAGGCGTGCGTGCACGCACGAGCGGGCGCACAAACGCTGCCCGCATCAAGACCTGGAGGGGAAAGGATGCCACTTCATAAACAGCAAACGGAAGAATAACTTAGATGTTGACGTGTGAGATGGCAGGAGCCGAGCACAAAGTTCAATGCATGGAACAGAAACATGTTGACAAGAGCGAAAGGAAACAAGTACCACGCGTTTTCACACGAGATCCCATCCCCGGGAATAAACGTGCTCTGGCTTTTGCTTATTGGACAGAAAAAAACGAGCAGTAGCCGGAGACGGATGAGGACCCAGCACAATGCAGACGCTTGCATTTTGTGGCTCCACGTTTCCCCGAAGCTCTCAAAAGAGTGTTTTTTGAGATGCAGGCTGACCCGGGAGTCAGAAGAAATAGAAGAAATAACATTGTAAGTGGAGAGATTTTAGGGTGCTGCCTCCAGGGCACCCACTAAACAGACACCGTCAAATTACCACGGAGAGGGGCCGCTCCCGTCCACGTGGCAGGCTTGCATCTCGGGAAGTAGACGTTACCAAAAAGAAAAAAAAAAAAAAGATTTTCCTTGGAGATGGAAGCTTCCAGGTTCATGGTACCAGCTGCTCAGGGGAGCCAGAGCCTGGCTTCATCTCAGGAAAACTCTGACTTCTTTTGCACAAGAAAACCTAAGGCAGTCCTACAGAAAGCGGGTCACCGAGGCCCAGAAAAGCGGGGACGAGTGCTGGGGAAGGGGCACGACAGGCCTGCAGAACCACGTGTCATCCGCCTGTGGGCCTGATGCTATGGACACACAGGACTTGGGGGAGGACCCTGCCGCCTGCATCAGGATGGGGGTCACACTGACCGTGCAGGTACCACACTGCCTCTCGGGTCGCAAAGGGCCCGGGGCCGTTTGCTTGCCCCGACCGTCAATATTTCATCTCCGTGGTGTCGTATGCTCTCTGAATGACGTCTTCTGAATCAGGGTGTCTGTCCCAGTCTCTGGAAAACATGCCCCTCCACCCGTGTCCCCATCTCTTCCTCCATCCAGGAATCAAAACTTGGATCTGGGGCCGGCAGTTAAGAGCACAGGCTCTGGAGTGAAGGCCTGGGTTCTGAATCCCAGCTCTGCCGCTTCCCCAATGTAGCCTCATGCCAGTTGACCTCTGTGACTCTGATTCCTCATCTGTAAAATGGGGATAATAATGCTAACTCCGCCAAACTACATGTCGTACCTACAAGGTTTGTTGTGGAGATTAAAAAGGAGAAAACTGGGCTTCCCTGGTGGCGCAGTGGTTGAGAGTCCGCCTGCTGATGCAGAGGACACAGGTTCGTGCCCCGGTCCGGGAAGATCCCACATGCCACAGAGCGGCTGGGCCCGTGAGCCATGGCCGCTGAACCTGCGCGTCCGGAGCCTGTGCTCCACAACGGGAGAGGCCACAACAGTGAGAGGCCCCTGTACCGCGCCCCCCCCCACAAAAAAAAAAAGGAGAAAACTTCTAAAGCCCTGAGAACAAGAACACGGCGTAATATCATAAACGATGGGCACCACCGCTGTTACCCTTCTGCATCTCGCCCATTCCAAATCCTCCAGCCACACCCCTGCAACTCTCCTGCATCCACCTGGTCCTCTCCACTCCCACGGCCCAGGTCCTGGTCTCATCCCTTCGGCCAGAACACTGAGAAGCACCCCTGTTGGTCACCCCACCTCCCCCCGCCGTCACCACCGCCATCTGAACACTCCACCTGGGGTACATCACGCCTCACCTTCCAGGCCCCGGAGGGCTCCTGCAGCCTGCAGGATGCGGCTGACGCTTCTCAGCACGGCGTCCATTTGAGACCTCCTGCAGGCTCATCTTTTCATTATTAGCCTGCCGGTATCCCCACAGTCCAGGGCACTGGTCCCTCTGTGATGCACCCCAAGCCTTTGCCTGTGCGCCTCCCTGCCGGCTCTTCCCCGCCAGCCCTGCCCCTCCTGCACCCCAACCAGTCAGCAGTGCCATCCTTCCCGGGAAGGGCCCATGAGCTCCACCCTCCCCATGCCCCCTCTGTGCGCTAGAAGCACCTCCCACTTCCCTCACAGCACCCAACACCCTTCGCCCTACAAGGTTCATTCCTTGTTGGTTTTGCCTAAGTCGACTCTTATTTGGCATCTCCTACAGTGCCTCGCATATAGTAGGCTCCCAAGAGGTATTTTTCAAGTTTTCACAAAGGCAAGCTCCCGGCAGCTTGGGACTGAGAAGGTACAACTGTGCAGCCCCCAGCGGGTCCCCTGGGGGAAAGGGTACCTGCCCTTACACTGTCGAAGACCACGAGGGTCAAGCCTTTCCATGAATACCAAGTATACGCAAACCCCGCGGTGGCACAGAAATGCTGCTGTAGCTGATGCAGCTGCATCCCCATCCCCGCTTCCTCTGTGTGACTCAGTCATGCCGTCAACTTGCTTCGTTTCCAAAGGCCATTATTAAGCACACACTACGCCAGGAACCACACCCCGCAGAGCTGGGCCCCCCACAGGCTCTCAAAGTGTCCTGAGGGACTGCTCCACCTGACTCCTGCCAGGCAGAAGTGAGCGGCCCCTCCCTGCGCTCAGACTTGCGCACCCACGTGCCGACCGTGACCTCCCCTCGGACGCCTTCCAGGCAACTCAAGCTTAACAGGTCACACGGGAAGCTTGATGCGCAAGCCACGGGGAACCCGTCACCAGCAACTCCTGCCGGTTCTACCTCCGATTTTTGACCCCAGCCCACCCATCTCTCCCCGACTCCACTGCTACCCCAGCCTCCTCCTTGAACTTCTGCGATCATTTTCTGTTTTCCCAGCTGCCACACCTGCCCCTCCACTCCTCACTCTCCACAGAGCAGCGAATTTCCAGAGGTTCCCCTCGTATGCAGAACAAATCCCAAATCCCCTCCCGTGTTCTCCGGGACCCTACACGATCCAGCCTCTGCCTTGCCCACCTCCTCCGTGCCCTGGTCCCGTTCACCGGCCTCTGCTAGCTCCCAGGCACACCATGTTATTCCGCACTCGGGTGTCCCTTGTCCAGAATGTTCTTCCTTAGAGACTCGTGGTTTCATTCTTCTCCTTTAAGTTTCCTTTGCTCCCCATCTTGTATGAAAACCTATTATAACTTTAAGTGTTTATTTACTCTTGTCCATCTTCCCTGCTAGAATGTGAGCTCCATGAGGTCAGAGATCCCTGACTTGTCCCTTGTGTGTCCCTCGGGTGCCAGGTTCATGGTAAAGGCTCAATGAATCTCTGTGGAGGGAGGAGCAGAGAGAGGGGGGAGACCAGGACTCGGGAACCTCCTGTCCTGGGGAACGTACACCTTCAGCATACGTGGAGTAAACTTCTCGGGCGTCACCGAGAGCCTGGGAGTGGCAGAAGGGTGGTTGAGCTCAGCACAGAGAAAATGCTGCAGGATGTGAAAAGCTCTGGTGAAAAAGAACAAGAAGGAGCACGGGCTATGAAGTTCATGGACTCGAGGGAGTTCAATTCCCTGCCCCTGCTGTGCAACGTTAGAAAAGCAACTTGACCTCTCTGGGCCTTAATTCCTCATTTACAAGACGGAGACAACGCCACCAAACTCACAAGGTTGCATAAGCACGGTGCCTGGTACAGAGTGATGCTCACAGAAAAAAGTCTTTTTCTCCAAGGATGCTGGGGGCTCAGGCCACACACTCTTTCTAATTAAATGAGGTCGTCCTCCTGCTTCCCGGATGCCAGGCTGCCTGGTGTCACCACCACTCATGTATCAGCCACCTCATCTCAGGGTCTCACCTAAGGGACAAGGGGCAGTGAGGGGGCACATGGTGAAGCTGGGCATACACCATGCTGTCTGCTAAGATCACGGACACGCTGGCACGTGCATTCAATTCCAGTGAATCTCTGTTGGGCGTCAGCAAGGAACGTCTGCTCCCAACCAAGCCATCATTTTTGACCGTGGCTTGGGGCCAAGACCCTGGGAGCAGGTACAGTGGTGGGGTTGGGCGGGGGGCGGGGACATGGCCCGGTGCCGTTCAATACCGCTTGGTTCTAGGGTCATCCCCAGCTCCTTGCAGCCTTGATGGGAGGGGGAGACGAGAAAAAGAACCAGCTCACCTGACGTCTTGGTATCAAATGCCAAAGAGCAGCAGCTCCAAACCCAGGGAAGGGGGGGAAGGCTCCCTCTGCCTTTAGCCGCTCCCTGAAGGAGACAAGCCACACGGCCCAGGCCAGAGATGCTCACAGTGGAGTCCCTCCTTCAGAAGTCAAGGGCCTGTGCTCTCCTCCCCCATCCCAGCGGACAGGACACCAGGGAGATTTCGAGCCCCGGAATATACCCATGGATGGGAGAACACGCCCCAGGCCCACAGCACTCAGACCCAAAACGAACCTCGCCAGGCTCTCCTTTGCTGAACCCCCAAAGCCCGTGGGCTGGACCACCAGGGTGCGGATTCAGCCCGGGACAGAGCAAGCCTGCCTGCAGGGGGCTCAACACTCAGCTAGCCAGCAGCACCCCAGCACCCCTCTCCTCCCTGCCCTGCGAGGAGCCCACGCCCCCTGGCCTGGCGGTCAAGTTCCTCAGGAGCCGGCCGCGGCTCCCCGCCCAGCGTGCCTGCTGGGAACCATCTGACTCCGGCAAAACGGAGAGGCCAGCTTCGTCGTCATCCAAATATCCCCTGTTCGTGAAAGGAGGGCCCTCCTTCTCCTAGCTCACCCTGCAAGGGCAGCTAAGGGCTCCTCCCACAGGGCATGGTTCTCTGACAAAGAGCATGAAGAATCCGAGGGATGAAGGCCTGTCCTCTCCACGTCTGCGCCCCTGCGGCATCACTGCTCTGCGCGAAGTTCCCGACCTGGCACACTCAGCGGCCAGTTAGAGAGAAGATGTCGCCCCAGGCGGAAGGGACACGTGGAGGACGACAGAGGCGGGAGGTTCCAGAACCCCCGCTGAGATGCTGGCGAGAGGGGGGCCGGGGCCACAGCAGAGGGGCCCGGAGAGCTCGCTGGGGTAATCTATTCCCGTGGCGCCTCTGCAGGCTTCGGCTGGGTGAGCTGAGATGGAACGAGCAGCGAGCGCCGTTGTTCTCGGACGCCTCGGCTGTGACGGGGGTGAGCGCAGAGCGACAGGGGCCATAAAGCAGAGGGTGGCCCATGGGGGGTGCGACACTCCACGGGGACCAGATTCACGGTCCTGGAAACAGGAGGTTCCGAGAAGCTCAGAAGCACGGCGCATCCACAGCAGCAGGAGACGGAGCGGGACCCCCAGCCCCGGGAGGAAGGGGTCAGGCTGGAGGAGAAATCCAGGCTGGAAGCGGCACTTGCGGGGGAAGCAGTGCACAACTCCCACGAGGCTGGCGGCCGAGAACTGCCCACCCGCCGCCCCCACAGACCCCGGAGGGGCAGGCAGGCTACAAACCTACCCTCTCTCTGCAAAAGGGTGAGGGTTAACGCCTGCAGCAGACGGGGCGGGAGCAGGAAACCCCCAAAGCCTAGATCTGTAGTGGGAGAGCTTCCTGCTCTTATGCGAGGCATTGGAAAGTGGGTCCTAACACATCAGGCCGTGGGGGGAGGTGACAGGACCAGGAGGGGGAACCCCTGACCTTCAGTGGTGCTACCCACTCACCCCGATACTCAGCAAGGCAGGTCCCTGGGCCTGAGCTACTTCCCAGGGGGAAGTGCACCGTCTCTGTGCCACAGGGCTGCCCCAGGACATCCTCCCACAGGACGGCCTCGTCAGAAAGACAGTCACACGGCAGAGTCACTTTGCACTTCAGGCACCGGCCCTCCCCTGGATGGACCCTCTTGAAGTCCAGCTCCACGACGGCTCCGGCTCTCTTTTGGACAATGTGGAGTCGCCACAACTTTGGGGGTCTCCTGCAGTCCCCCCAAAAGAGTTAACCTGGCCTCAAACCTGGCGCCTTAAGCAGGCGCCGCCGTGGAGCTTATCTGACCTCCTGAAGGGATTAGCACCCAGCTCAAGAAATGCCAATCGGCCAACAGGGCCAAATTTGACCTCAGCCATCCTCCCACCCTCGCCAGGGCACTCTCAAAATCGGCGATTACGCTAGAGGCAGCTCTCACCACAGCCTGTCATCTGCTATTTATAACCCGCTCGCCTTCTGGGAGGAACCAGACACCTCCCGTCACAGCGAGGCACCGAGACTCGGCCACCAGGCCGCTGCCGCCCAGGGCCCTGCAGGAGGCGCTCCTCCCAGGCCCCGAGCCGCCCTGCCCTGTCTCCTCTGCCGCACGGGCCCGAGTGCACCTCTGCCAGGGCCCTGCACTTCCTTGTGCAGACTCCAGGCTGAGCACCAGATGCGGCTCTCCCCACCTCACCGCCCAGGCCCCTCCAGCTGCTGGCTCCCCCAGGGGCCCCTCCCTCTTCCTCATCCCTTCATCATTCTGTGGTCCATCCAGACGGCAAAACAGTATTCTGTGCTGAACAGAAATGAGCAGTCACGCCATGAAAAGACACGGACGGACCTTCCACGCATATTACTAAGTGAAAGAAACCCACCTGAAAAGGCGACACACTGTAGGATTCCAACGATATAACATACCAAAAAAGGCAAAACAATGGAGACAGAACATTAATCACTGGGTGCCCGGGTTTGTGGAGGTAAAAAGGTAGAGCCCGGAGGATTTTTAGGGCAGTGAAAATACCCTGTATGATACTATAGTGGTGGGAACAGACCCTTATACGTTTGCCAAATCCATAGGATGTACACCTCCAAGAGTGAACCTCACGTAAACTACAGACTTTGGGTGACCACGACTTGTCGATGTAGGTTCATCCTTGGTAACCAGTGTTGCATCTGGTGGGGATGCTGATAATGGGGGAGGCTGTCCATGTGTGGGGTGTACGGGACATCTCCTGTACCTTCCTCTCAATTTTGTTGTAAACCTAAAAGTGCTCTTAAGGAAAAAAAAAAAAAAACTCTTTTAAAGAAAAAAAAATGGTAGGTGACAGCAAACAGCCCTACAAGGATGTAACTAGCAAAAGAAAGGCTCTTCCACTCAAGGATGCTAACAAAAGCAGGTGCCTGTCCCTCAGAGACACGAAGGGGGTCCGGCTTTGTTCCCACAAAGGAGAGGCCTGAACCACAGGCTCATCTCCGGACCTGAGAGATGCCAACCCTTCCCAGCACTGCCATACGGTCGAGAGTCCGTTTACTTGTTTGCACAAGGACTTCATCTAAAAGATGCTGCTTCATTCTAAGGGTCACCCAAAGAGAAAGGCTCTCTGGCTTCTGGGCTACAGGTGAGATGTCCCAAGCAGTCCTTTCTGAAAGCCAGGCATTCTTCTACCACTGAAGGTGGCAGGAATCCCGCTGGCAGCTCCACGCCACTAAAACAGGCCCCCCTGCCATCCTCCCTATACAGGTCACAGCGGCCACATCCCTTTGGGGTGGCACAGGGACAATCTCTCAAGTACGGTGGCAAAGGGCTGAGTGGGGAGAAAGTGCTAGAGAAAAGTTTAATAATAGCTGGGTTGGGCACGGCCCGTTTCCTTTTTCAGCTCCCTGGCGGACTGCTCCCATTACGCGATGTGGCTGTGGGCAGAGCCCGTCAGCTGCTGCTGAGACTCAAACCCAGGTCAGCCCGGGGGCCACGTCTCCTCAGGCCACCCCGGTGAAGGGTCCACGTGCCGCAGTCAGATGAGGGCCACACACACACTTGCAGGGCTCACCTAGCGCAGCTTCGCTATATAAAGCCTGGAGCTGGCGGGACAGACAGGGCCAGGCCGCGAGCCTCAAGGTTGACCATCCTGTACCCACCAGCCCTGCAGCCCAGCCATGCGCCCTGCTCCCCATTGCCCCTCTTGACCACAGACTGCTATTCTGGGCTCTGGGGGGCAGAGGGGAGCTGGTGACCGCAGCAGGAAGCCCACATGGCGGGCAGGCTGGCGTCAGAGCAGCTCTCCCGGCAATGGTGCATCTGCTGCCCTCTGTCCAGCCTCTCCCGTCCCCTGGAAACCAACAAATAAATACACCCGACAGTCAACACACGTGTGCACGGAGCATCCACCCTGCGCGGCAGCTACAGACCACAGAGGGAAGTGTCCACGGGAAAATGTGTGCTACGTGCTTGTCGCCATTGATGAGCTATTAATGGAAACCGATTCGGAATCAATATTAAAAGGACAGGATTAGGGAACGGCATGCCTGAAAACACAGCGCTTAGCAACACGTGGTCCATCTGTGACTCATCTTCCATATCCGTGAAATGGGTTTACGAATAGTACCTCCTTCGGAGCTGTCATGAAGCTAAAATAAGTTCAAGTGCGAAAAGCGCCTGAAACAGTGCCTGGCACTGAGTAAGTGTTCTACAGGCGCTGGACAGTGCCACCACCATCATCAGGATGGACAAGACAGACCCAAGTCCTTCACCTTCGTCCTCTTTATGGAGAAATGCCCTGAGCACTGGTCTGGGGCCTGGAACTCAGGCCCAGGCTGGGTTAGGAGGCGCCTGCGAACCTGACCCAGGGGCAGCCCAAGCCAAGCACCAATGTCCAGTTCTCCACGGACCTGCAGATGGTTCTCCCCGCAGTCGCTAAAACGGAACCACCACTCCTGCATTTAGGCCTCCAATCTGGGGATGTGGGGAGGGGAGGGGTGAGGGCAAGGAAGACGGCCCTCAAGCCCGGAAAAGGTCTGGAGAAGAAGCTTGAGACCCTGAAGGCAGCCAGCCCCGGCCCAACAGAGCAGGGGCCCCCGCCCAGCCGGTGTTTCCAAGTTCACTGTCACTGCCACCACGCAGGGAGTGGGGCCTGTGCACTAGGCTCTGGGCCGGGTGTTCCAGACCCACTGTTCCATGTAACCTCACACCAGTCCAAGAAGGTGGGCACTGTTGTCCGAGACTAAGCAGCAGGGCCAGGCTGAGTGCCCAGCTCTGTCTGCCTCCACAGCCCTTACCCCACTCCCCTGCTGGGTGTCAGAATCACCGGGAAGGACTTTGGCATTGCAGCTGCCCAGGCCCCCACCCCAGACCTGCTGAGCATCAGAATCTCCGGAGCTGTAACCAGCCAGCTTCCCAGCCAGGAGTGGGCTCCGCTGGGCTGAGGCCCAGCGGACAGAAATATCCCCAGGGAGGGACTTCCCTGGTGGCACAGTGGTTAAGAATCCGCCTGCCAATGCAGGGGACACGGGTTCGAGCCCTGGTCCGGGAAGATCCCACACGCTGCGGAGCAACAATGCCCGTGGGCCACAACTACTGAGCCTGCACTCTAGAGCCCGTGAGCCACAACTACTGAGCCCACGCGCCACAACTACTGAAGCCCGCGTGCCTAGAGCCTGTGCTCCGCAACAAGAGAAGCCACTGCAATGAGAAGCCCGCGCACTGCGATGAAGAGTAGCCCCCACTCACTGCAACTAGAGAAAGCCTGCGCGCAGCAACGAAGACCCAACGCAGCCAAAAATAAATAAATAAATGAATTTATTTTGTAAAAAAAAAGAAAGAAATATCCCCAGGGACATGCTGCCCCTTGAGGCCAGACATGCTGTGACCCCTCCCCACATCCCCTGGAGAATGAACACTGTGTCACCACCACCCTGGCATCCCACCCCCTAAGGCAGGGCTCCTGGGGGCAGTAACCAGACTCCATCCGATCGCTGCCTAGCACGCTGTGGACCCTGATGGGGAGGGACTAGTTTTCCACCGAAGCTGGTCCTGGGCCGATCGGCATCACGGCAGGTACCCTCTGTCTGTGATGGGGTTCTGGGAAGGTCACAGCAGCGGCCACTGCAGTGGCCGAGCCATTCAGCACTGCCTTGCAGCACGCACCTGCCCTACAGACCCTCATCTTGGTGCATGTCCACTACACCTACGAGGTGGACATCATCATCACCCCTTTACCGATGAGAAACCGAGGCTCAGAGAGGTTGAGGAACTTGCCCTGTGACAGGCTCGGCAAGCCAGACCCAGAGCCCAGGATGCGAAGCACAGGCCACGTTGGGTCCCTCACGACGTGCTGGTGATTATTTCATTCACTGGGCCGCCAGCAGCCTTCCAAGGAGCTGAACAGCCTTTGCTGCCTGTTTCCATCATCTCTTTATTTGGTTTTCTTGGAAACGTGTGTCTACTTAGAGAGGCTTTGCCTGGTGGGGAGACTGACTTTGGCAAATGAAGCGGGAGGACAGGGGTCGGCAGATCCCAGAGGAGCTCATAACAATTCTCTGAGGTCACGGGAACGCTTTGAGAGGCAGGGCAGAGCCACGTGGGTCCCCATTTTCCAGGTGGCAAGGAAAACAGGGTGGCCAAGCCGCCTGCTCAAACACGGCGCCAGCACCACCGAGGGAGGGAGGACGGAAAAAGCAGACTCCCGCTGCCGGCCCGGGGCTCACCCACCGTGTAATCGCGCAAACCCTCTTCCAGATGGCCCTGAAACAGCCCCGCCTCCCACCCCCGTGTCCTGCCCCCAGGACACGTGTCCATGGGCCCAAGGAGGGAAAAGCAACCAGCCCCCAGCAGCCCCGCGAGGGAAGGGAAGGGTCCCAGGCTCAGCGCAAGAGGCACTTCTCACTGCTCCCTCCAGTTTAAAATAGGCCGTGAGGACGCCTGCCAAGACCCAGTGCGCTCCTGGCAAACAGGAGGGTTATATTTCTGGCTGTGCACCGTGAAACACCAGGGAAGGCTTCCCAAACCAACAGCTGACTCGGGCTGTGATGACAAGACGATCCTGAGAGTTGGCTGGGGCCCAGCCAGCAGAGGCTCCCCGAGTGTGTCCAGCGGGGGGGTCATCCCCACCCGAGCTCTGGGAGCAGGGCGGCGGCTATATAAGGGAGCCCAGGGGGCGGGGAGTCCTCTGGCCCCGGCAGCAGCTCACACTCACGCGGGCCTGTGCACACACCTGCCGCGGATAAACATTCCTGCGTGCCATTCCCTGGCCTGGAATGGGCTTCCCCATCCCGCTGCCATCACCATCCCCTCTCACCTGCTCCCGGAAGCCTAGCCAGAGGCTCTGCCTCCCTCCACGCTGCCCGTGAGGAATGGGTGGGAACTAGAGGGGGCTGGGGGCAGGGGAGGGGGGAGGGGGGAGCGGGGAGGTGCACGGCTGCAGGTTTGAAGTACGGGCAGCCCTGCCGTGGCTCACGGTGTCTGGACTTATCCCACGAGGCTCTGGAGGGCAGAGCGGAGACCAGGGTCGGAACCTACAGCTGAAAAACGATCCGACAGCCTCACTCACCCAGAGACCCGGAGCTCACCAACACGGCAGCTGCCACTAGAAGTCTGGGACCAGACCCCACGGCCACCTGCCCGGAGCCTCTGCTTTGGTGCAGGGGCTGTCCCACGAGCTACTGGGGTCCCAGCCACTCTGCAGGAAGTCCCAGGAGCAGGGTCCTCCTTCCAGGGGGCACCCAAGCCTGGGCAGAGTGGCTGCCCGGTTCCCAGGGTCAGCCAGCTAGGGCTGACGGTCAAAGTGGGAGGCCCCAGGCAGCCCAGGGTAGGAGGGCTGGGAACCCACTATCCTGTGTCCTTCTATTCCTTTAAACTCAAGGCATCCTTGGCAACAAAAGTCTCTCCTCCCACATACACACCTGGAAACTCATCGAAGGTGAGCAGAGGTTAGCCCGGCATGGCAGCACGACGAAGCTAAAACTTTAATTTATGCTACTCTTCTACCTCTCTATTCTTTCCAATACTCTCCAATGACCACATACAAATTTTATCATCAGCAATAAACTTTTTTTAAAGAAGAACCCACTTCCTTCTCCCCTCAGACACCCCCATCAGTAGCGAAGATGGACCACCTGGAAAACTCTATCCTCCTCTTTCCCGTACCCTCCGGCACATTCACACACACCAGGGGAGAGGGTCACATGCAAGTGGATCTCGTTTCTAGGGCAACTCATTGCTGGGAAGGCCACAGCACTCGACTTCCCTGCTTTTCAGGTGCACCTGAAAAGACGCCTGTGTGACAGCAGGCGTACCCAGCAGGTGCACGCGGGGTGCGATTTTCCTTCCTGTCGCGGAAGTGGTCTCTGCTGTTCCCAAGGCTCCCTCACCACCTCCGAAGACGGCCTTGGATCTTTTTTTTTTTTTTTTTTGCGGTATGCGGGCCTCTCACCGTTGTGGCCTCTCCCGTTGTGGAGCACAGGCTCCGGAAGCGCAGGCTCAGCGGCCATAGCTCACGGGCCCAGCCGCTCCGCGGCACGTGGGATCCTCCTGGACTGGGGCACGAACCCGTGTCCCCTGCATCGGCAGGCAGACTCTCAACCACTGCGCCACCAGGGAAGCCCCGGCCTTGGATCTTTAATATGCCTGCGACCTCTTTAAGAAACCCAGGCTGGCATGAAGCCCCAAAGCAGGAGATCTCCAGAGCTCTGATCTCGGGCTGGGATGGTACCACCCACGCCCATCCCCGTGGTGACTCCCAAAACATAGGGGGGAAGGAAAATGAGGAAGAAAGGGAGCTGACCAGGAAGGGGAGGCCACAAGGAGATGAGAGAGTGCCTGGGCCAGAGCACAGTGCCACCAAGTCCACCTCGGTCCACCTGCGACCCCTCCCGGCCCCGAGCCCCTCCTCCCAGCAGGTCATGCCCATCATTGCCACTAACCTGGCCGTCCCCAGGCCTGGCACCCGTGATTAGCACAGGAGGCCAGGAGCCCAGCTCTGCATGCCTCCGGCACTCCGTCACAGCACCAGGAAAGGCTCTCCTGTCACAGACACGATGCAGTGAGCCAGCAGGCCTGGGACGGGCTGTATCTGCGGCCGCTGCTCAGCTGACCTCAGCATGGGCGGCTGGGCCTGGAGTGGGAGTAGAGACGGGGCTTCTCGTGGTGTGTCTGTGCAGCGGGGAGGTGTCCTGGGCATGCCAGCTGTGGGAGGATCTGGGGAGGGGGTGGCCCTACTCCAAGGGGGAGACCCGTCCCCACATAAACACACCAGATAGACAGGAAGCAAGTGAGAACTTGAGACATGAGGGGAGATTCCTAAGAAGCTGAGACCTCCTCATTCTGGAAAAACAAAGTCGAGGGGGATTAGACGAAAGTTTGCAAAATCACGAAGGACAACGAGAAAGCAGCACAGACCAGCCCAACAGAGCCTGAGACAGAACAGCTCAGAGAACCTCACGATGACAGAACCACAGGGGGCCGTTCAGGAAGCAGGGGTGTTGGGGGCGTGGCCCTCACCGACGGCCAGCCCTGTGGTCAGCACGGGTGGTGGTCACGTGCCTCGTCAACAGGTGTGGGTGAGCAGAAAGCGCGCAAGGTCTGCTGTCAGATCCCAGCTCCGTCACTCCCTCGGAGGCTTTGAGTAAATAACACCCCTCACTGGCCATTCCTTCATTTGTAAAACACAGATGAGGATACCTCCCGTGAGGAACGACATGAGGACTAAAGCAAGTAACACGTGAACCCCGAGGACAGGGCCTGGTGTGAGGGAGGTGCACCAGGGGTCCCTCACGAGGGTCCGCGTTCACCGCGGGGGTGACTCAGACGTGGTTTGCCCACAGGCATGTCGGACGTGCCTTTGGGGAGCGAGATGTAACCCAGCTGTGGCTCAGTCCTTCCGTGCCTGAGCTGTGTCATCCAAAAAGTGGACGAACTCTTCCACTTCGCAGGCCGACTGCTTGTAAAGGCGCCCTGCAAACTACAAAGGCACCTGATACACCTGAGATGCTGTGATCAGAGCTCGCAGCTGAAACCAAGAGGCTGGACAGGTTTGCCAAGGGAGAGCGAGGAGGAGAAGAGAGGGGGAAGGACCAGAGGTGTCACTTCCAAGGCCATCAGCTCAAGGCGAGAAGCAGCCGTGGAGAAAGCAGAGAAGCAGAAGGACAGACTAGGAGAGCACGCCACCTCCAAAGTCAAAGGCAGAGAGCGGTGCCTTCAGAGAGGAGCTGCACGGAGTCCTCTGCAGCGCACACTCTCGCCCCAGGCTGCCAGCCCGGCCGACACCGCCCGGCGTCCCACAGGGATGACTCCTCTTCCTCTCCCCGAAGAGGAGGACAATTTCAAAGGTAAGGAAGTAACTATTGCAGAAGTAACCAGGGGCTGTGAGCATCCCTGTGCGGGGGACTCATCAGAGTCCTCGGGGGCAGACCTGGCCAGGAAGGAGGCATTCAGGAGCCATTTGCGCCCTGATGAAAATGAAGAGCCTGTTAGGGACTCCCCCGGTCCAGCGGTTAGGACTTGGGGCTTTCACTGCCGAGGGTACAGGTCGGGGAACTAAGATCCCGCAAGCCGCACGGCGCAGGCTAAGTAAATAAATAAAAATTTTCTAAAAACGAAGAGCCTGTTGCTCTGACATGCGGAGGTTGAGCAGATCCAGGGGAGGCGGGCAGGAAGACAGGCCGACCATCGTGAGACCAAGAGAAGGTCTTCTAACCCGTCCCCCTCCAGGCCCACCACGCCTGCCCACTGGCACGTGCTGCAGGGCACGCCGCCCTGTGCTGGCAGCAGAGGCCGAGGGCGGGGGTCGGAGGGTGGGGGGAGCCCATCAGTAGGAAGAGCCCAGAGGGAGAGCAGTGGAGGGGGCCAGGGCAGACACCAGCACAGTGGGGTAGAGGCGGAAGCTGGCCAGGGCCGCTCAGCGGGTGCCCTCTGGGGTGTCTCTCTGTGGGCGGAACACACAGCCCCCCCAGGGGTCTTCCCCAGCCTGCCTGCCCTGGGGAGGCTCCCAGACCTCGCTGTCATCTTGGCCTGACACCTCTCAGGCCTTCCTGTGCTTTGTCCTGCTCTGCAGACAGAGACACCGAAGCAGGAAGGCCTGCCAAGGGCTTCTGTGCCGTCCCCCCGCTCCACGCGGGCCACACTCCGGCATCACAGACGCCTGGCGACCACAACTCTTTTTTTTCCAGGCCAGCAAATTCCATCAGCCGTAGCCAGAGTCAGCAAACCTCCTCTCCGACTCTGCCCTGAGCACATCTCACGGGTCTCTGTCAAGTCACCTCTGCTGTAACTTTGATCGCTCCTGCCAGGCCTCAGAGAGGCTCACGGGCGTCCCAAGACACTTTCCCTACGACCTCACGGCTTCAACACGGTACGTTTACAATCAACTTCCATGAGTCCAGCATGCAAGACACTCCTCCTCTCTGCCCTGGACAAACCCACAACCTGTCCACCCACCCCTTCCTTCCATCCACCTGGGACCGCGCTCTGCCCTCAGTCCAGGAGCTATAAACACACCACAGACTGGAGACTGCCCGCACTTCACCCAGGCCTCCACTGCCCACTGACCGTGCTCAGCCTCCCTGTGCCCCTAGGAGCAGAGCCCCACTCACCGCCAGCCCAGCGCCACCTTTGTGAGCCTCCCTGAGGGCTGGGCTGCCAGGACGGCCGGGCGGCGCACGGAGGGGGAGCTGGGAGTGTCGCCGGGGCTGCTCTGAACAGCCACCAACAGGGCTTTGCTCAATCCTGCCCGGAACAAGGCCATTATTAGGCCCAGGAATTGGAGGGTGGCGGTCCAGAAGTATGCGGGTGCCGTGACCAAGATAACGTGGGTCTGGAACAACTGGGCTACTGTTCCCTGGCGCCGAGAAAGGCACGGGCTTGGAACCCCAAACTTCTCAGGTGGGAAATTCTGCCAGATGTCCATGTGCCTTTCATCTCCCCTGCAGGGCGCATCCTCGGAGTAAACGGGGCTCAAGCCCTTCTGCCAGAAGAGCTGCAGTCCCCCTGCCCCAAGGGCCCTAGGGAGGGAGGCACTGGAGCTGGGAGAAGGAGGGGATGTCAGGGCAGGGTGAGCAGCCCTGGTCCTCCCTGGACTTTGAGGAGACTGCCCAGGTCTGCCCAGCAGGGACTGCAGCCCACGACCCGGGTGACCTCCCCCCATCACAGGAGTGCACCCACAGACACAGAACTGCCCGTGCCGGCTGCACGCCACGGTCCCATCCCCTGCACCGCGAGCAAAGGATGTCTGGGGGTTGGGAGAAGCAGCCTAGGCCCCCATCACCCCTTATGACTGTTCCAGGAGCGCAGGTTCCACCAACACAGCGCAAGGAAGAAACGTGGAGAGGACAGGCGACAGCCAGCCCTTCCCTCCCGGTTACAGGTGGTCCACGGTCACCGGGCCTCACCTTACTCCCTTCGCCTCCCACACAGCTATGCTCCCGCTCTACGTGCTTCCCTCCTTAGGGACATTCAAAAGAGGTTTGAGAGAAAGAAAACTGGAAAGCGTTTCTCTCTCTTGGCAGGAGTCCACCTTGCCTCCCCATTTTCAGGGTGGGGCAGCTTTGAGAACATCCGTCTGTCTTTGCTGCACCTCTGGGCGCCTCCCTCTGGCAGTGTCCCGAGAACGAGAAACAGGCCTGGCACCTTCCGGGGCTGTCCCGCTGGCTGGCAGGTGCGAGAAACGTGCCTTGGTCCAGGCACCTGCTCGTCGGCTTGGCCGCCCCGGGATGGTCCGGTCAGAGCGGTGCCGAGTTCCAGAACCGGGCGCTGCCAGCAAAAGGCAGAGCAGCAGAGCCTGACCGGCTGGAGGGGGACTCGGGAAGGTCTGTTCTCCCTCCATCCCAGGAACTCACACCCAGGTGAGCTGGGCTGCTGTGCACAGACCTGTCTTCTCCAGAAGCCTGGAAAGACTGGATGCCCATGCAGTTGGGAAGCGAAGCCCAGGGAGGGGGAGGCCTGGCCACAGGAGTGTGGCCGGATGCCGAGAGACAGAGCTGGGTCGGCTGACCTCAGGAGGGGGAAGGGAGGAAGAGCCCAGCCACACGCACAGGGAGAAGGTTCCAGAGCCTTCTCTGCTGTCCAACCGCAAGATTTGGCTCCTGCTACCCCTTTCCCCTCCATTACCCAAGCTCTCACACCCATGACTAAAGAGCCCATCAGCCAGATGGTCCCCTTCAGGGAGCAGCTGGGGGCTCACCATCTGGTGGGACCGATGCTGTGTGCCTGCTGCACCGGGGACAGCAGGGCTGGCGCGGCACAGGAGCAGGGTCTTCCAAAGTGGACGTCGCCAGGTGCTTATGACCGACCAGCCAGGCCTGGCCAGCAAGGCTTCGGCTCCCAGGAGGGCAGAACCAGAGGGCACGCGGGGACAGCGGGGCCCCAGGACAGCCGACGAGGGTAGCTCAACCACAGAAGGCTTCCCAGAGGCAGCGGCCTTAAGCTCAGTCACCTCCTGCCGCCCTACCGCCCCTTAGAGGCCACGGGGCCTGAGAGCCTGTATCAGAGGAGACAGGAAATCAGTGGGGCCTTCGTGTCCCTCCTCAGCCAGGCCTGGGCAAGGTGGCCAAGGGGAGGGAGTGGAGGAGGGTGGCAGAGGCAGGGCCTGAAGCCTGCTGCTCCCCTCACTGCCATGCCCCCCAGCCCCGGCTGGCTGTGACCCAGTGCAGCGCTAAGCGGCTTAGCCGAGGGCCCTATCTCCTCAGCTCAGGACTGGCGTCTAGGGATGCGGGAGCAGGGCGGCCTCAGCCAGACAGAGCCGGTGCGGCCATCAGTGAGGCCAAGCTGGTCCCTCAGCTCCTCTGAGCCTCCTGAAGAAGGACGAGGGCAGCCCTGCCTCCTGGGTGTGACGGGGATTCGGTAGGGCCATAGGAGCGAGGCCAGCTCCATGCCTGGCCCACAGGAGACCTCCACGCAGGGGCCCGTGACGGTGGCGTGGAAGCACCGCGGGTTAGACCAGCAGAAAACGAGGTGCAGAGCTCAGCCACTATGCAGTAACGTAGGCAGGAAAAAGGTGGAAAAACTCACGGAAAACTAGAGCATCCCTAGGACAGGCTTGAGGGATGACTCTGTATTGGGTGATCTTCTCTACTTTGGGTTTTAAGGCCCATCCTGAGCCCTCATCCCCCGGCACACCGGTCCACCCACAGCCCAGCGCCCTCTGGCTGACTCGGAGGTGGGGCCCGGAGCCCAGGGACTCTCTGCCCCCTGCACTGTTCCCGCCATGGTCCCACCTCTAAGGACACCCTCTCACTGCCCCAGGAACGCGGGCAGGGTTCAGGGAGCAGCCACCGCGGAGGGACACGGGATGCCCAGCTGTCAGTGTTCCTGGATATTCCGGGAGGGAAGAAGCAGCGCAAAGGACCAGCGCAGGAGATCACACGTACACTCAACGAGGGCCCCCGTGCCCTTGCGGCACCTTCAGGGTGACCAGGGCACCCCCGCCGCAGCCTGCCCCTCAACCCTGCTGACCACTAGAGCCCCTTGTTTGTCCTGTGCCGTCAGCTGAGCACAGAGAAGGGCAGGGACAGCCCCGTCCTTGGGACCTGGTGGGCAAAGGAGGAGAAGACACCTGGCCGTCCAGGCTCTGCCCAGAGCTGACCGTGGGAGCCGAGCAGCCATGTCCCCGTTCTGGGGGCTAGGAATGCACGGTGCAGGGGGTGGGCAGGGGGCTCAGCGCAGAGGGGCAGGGGGGCAGCAACCCCGGAGTGCCAGGCCACCAGGCAGGAGGCACACCCAGGCCTCAGGCCTCGGCCACACCCACCCCAACCAGGCCACGGGAAAGAGCCCCTCCCAGGCTGGCCCCCACCCTGGCTCAGGGCTGGGTAAGAGGGGCTCTTGATGGGGCCCCTCCCTGCCTGCTCCCAAGCGGTCCCATCCCCAGGGGACCAAGGAGGCCTGAGAGGGAGACCCCTGAAGCTGGCCTGGGGACACCAGAGGTGCAGGGAGGCAAGAGGGCAGGACAGCAAAACGCTCTCTCCCTGGATCAGGGCTACTCCCTGCCCAGAGGAAGAGGGAGGTGTCCGGGTCTAGAATGGAGAGCCCCTCCTGCCCCAGGCACAGCCCCCAGCCTGCCAGGGCCCCGACTCAGCAGCTGCGCGGTGGCCACGGTGAGGAGGGGGCAGGGGACGGGACTCTGCCCTCCACAGCCCGGCCAGCAGCATTCCATTCTATCCTGAGTGAGTGACACAGCAGGGCCCCAGGCTGGCAGTGCCAACTGCCTCCCAGCCCTGCTGAGCACACTGGCCGGGCCAGCCCTTCCACGTGGGCCAGGACCGGGTGAGATCACCGGTGTAAGGTCAGAGCCCCGGCGCCCGGCCTCCCAGCTACAAGGAAGAAATCCAGGCCCTGATGGCGCAGTGGTTAAGAATCCGCCTGCCAATGCAGGGGACACGGGTTCGAGCCCTGGTCCAGGAAGATCCCACACGCTGTGGAGCAACTAAGCCCGTGCGAAGCAACTAAGCCCGTGTGCCGCAACTACTGAGCCTGCGCTCTAGAGCCCACGAGCCACAACTGCTGAGCCCGCGTGCCACAACTACTGAAGCCCACTCGCCTAGAGCCCATGCTCCGCAACAAGAGCAGCCACCGCAGTGAGAAGCCTGTTCACTGCAACGAAGACCCAACACAGCCAAAAATAAAAAATTTAAAAAAAAAATTGTTCAGAACTCACGCAGCCCATTTCTCCCGAGCCACTTCCTTGGTTCGCCTTTTTGGGATGTCCCTCCTGTCATACACAGTCATACACGTATGCATACATGTGTTTTAAATTTAGGAACTGACTGTGTACACACCGCAGTAAACTATTTTTTCTCTCTTAAAATTATACGGTAGTGGTAGTTATGTGACTGCCTGTATTTGTCAAAACTCAGAACTGCACAGCAAAAAGAGTAAATTTTACTCTTGTATGTAAAGTAGACTCTACTGCCAACATTTTCCCCCATGTCATGTAATAATTTCCCAAACTCACTCACCCACAGACGTATCGCACGTTATTTAACGCTTCCCCTCCTGGAGGACATGCAAGTTGTTCTTAATTCTCCTGTTACAAACTGCTCTTTGGTGAGCACCCTGACAGATAACACACTGGACAGCATTTCAGGTTATTTTCTCAGGATGGATTCTTGCAAGGGCCGCCCCAGGTCAGAGGACAAGGCCGTTTTTAGGGCTCTCAATACCCTGTGCAAAGTTGTTTAGTGCGAAGGTTGTGACACTGTTTCCTTCCCCCCCAGAGCTGTATCAGAGGACTCCATCATCTTGGCAATTAACAGCTTAAAAATCTGTGCACATTGTGAGGCTAGAAGACAGCACACTATTATCGTCACAACTTGGGTTACTTTTATTACTAGTAATGTTATGCATTCCTTCTCATGTTTATTGATCACTGATATTTCTTCTTACACAAATCTAGTTACCACAACAGCTGGCAAGCCACAACTCTCAAACGTCTGTGCCATTATAGTGTTACTGTTATAATATGTCGAATACACGTGAACCCACAGGAGTTAATAGCATGCTCGTGTTTAACACAGCAGCACAGCGCTTTGGCATGGGGTATTGTGAGGAGCACCAGGTTTGAATCCTGGCAGCCCTGGGCTTACACCCTCACGTATCAGCTGTGTGTCGGTGGGGAAGTTACTTAACCTCTCTTAGCCTCAGTTTCACCTGCCGTGGAATTAATTATAAAATGGAACAACAGTAACTTCATTGCAAGGCCCCCATGAGAACCAGGTGAGGCACTCAGTGTAGGGCCACACCCCTGTGGAGCTCAACAAGAGGCAACAATGACCACACGGATGCTACCAAACGGCTGCTAGGCAAAGCCCCGGTCCTGAGAGGTGGGAGGAAGGAGGGGGACTGCATTGCTATGACATCATCGTGGGAACGGACTCCATGACCCTGGCTTTCCTCCCCAGGAGACAAGAGAAGAGTTCAGAGTCACCATAAGCTTCAAAAGGCGGCAGGACGTGAAACAGGTAAGCTCTCTCCTGCCGAGGGGGTTCCAGCCCCGGTGTGGAGGGTTCAGTCCTCTGGGACAGAGCAGCAGGCAGGAGACATGCCTGGGGAGGGGGGCCTCAACCGCCCGCCAGGGGAAAGGCCAGGGCTGTGGTGGGCTGGGGCTGGCTCCAGCCACAGCTGCTGAGAGAGGAAAATCATCAAAGAACCCCCAAAACACGGCCTCTCCCGTCCCTTCTCGAAGGGCTGGCAGTGGGCTCCTAGATCCAGGGACGAATCGTTGAGCCCCCATCTGACTCCAGCCCTGCCCTACCCGGCAGTGACTGTGGAGAAACCGCCACTCAGGGCACAGCAGCGGCTACCTAACCCTCTCTGGGGAACCAGGAGAAAACGCAGCAGGAAACTCCCTGGGGACGGAAGTGCCCCTGGCACAGGGCAGCCCGCACGCCCAGGGCCAGTGGCCGTCAGCGGCCCAAGCTGGCCAGCAGCTGAACGCTAACTGGTCCACCCAGTGCTCCACTAGGGACGGGGGTTTGAAGCGGTAGCAATCTTCGCCCCATCTCCTGAGCGGGCAAATGAGGGCATTCGACTTGGCCCAGAGCAGGGGGAAGGGACAGCTGTCTTTGGGGTCTAATAGACCCAGGAGTCCCCCTCCCAGCCAGGGCCCTCCCACGAGACATGGCAGGGTTGACACAGTTTTCTGGGGAAGAGGACTTCGGGGAGTTGGGCTTTGCTGCCAGCTCAGAAGAGGCCAGCCCCGTCGTAACTCAATGACATTCACGAAGGGCACCGTGGGAACAAACAAAAGCCACAAACCACATTCAGCACAAGGCAGGCTGGCCCCTGGCAGCTTCAGACTCTGCTCAACCCCACATCCCCAGTGGGGCCGGCGGGGACTCTGCTCGGGGCCCAGGGAAGGCATGTGTCATGCCAGCCAGATCGAGGGAGCAAAGCCAGTTGAGAACAGCAAAGGACACAGAGTCAGGACTAGGGACCAGGGCTCAGCTCAGCGGCCTGGAACCATCAACCTCTGGCCTGGGTCTCTCTGACCCTCCATTCCTCACCTGTAAAGTGCGAATAACGCATCTTCTCTACAGGAGAGGAAAAGTGCTGTGTGACCTGCAAGCAGCACGCAGAAACGAGGGAACATTCTAGGCTTCCTCTGGAGGACGAGAGGGGAAGGGAGGGGACGGGAGGTGGGAAGGCAGAGGAGGTAGGAGGGAGCATCCCCAAAGAGGCTGAGATTCTGAAATGCAACCTGCTGGCTTTCCAGGCAAGCCCTCCATCATCACAGGAACGCTGACCTGCAGCCAACGTACGCCGAGCTCATAAACATGATGAAGAAGGCTGTTTGCAAAATTCATACAGTGGCATGAGCTACAGATGCTGGCGGCGGTGCCCTCCACAGCAGGATCAGCTGGCCGTGTGGACTCAGGGCCGCTGCAGGGGAGCCCGAGGGCCATGCCGACCTGCCCTCTCTGCGACTGGGGACAGGGAGACCCTGAGCCATAAAACAGCCATTCGTTCCAGAGACGTCAATCGATCAGGTTTTCGATTTCAGCCCCACCAGGAGGGCAGGCCAGACCCAGAGAGAGAGGAGTGGGCTGAGCCTGCCTTGTGGGGGACCAGCCCTGGAGTGTCCTTGGTGAGGGAGGAGAAAGAGTCAGCAGATCTGAGGTCTCTCCCTGGTATGAGGAGACAAGGTGGGAAACGCAGGAACTGGAGCCTTCCCTGCCGCTCACGGCCCCGCACAGCCTGTAGGTCACGTTCACCCAAGTGGCATCGGCCACCTGCCTTTGCCAGCGAGCCGCCAGGAGACAGGTCCAGGACCGGGCGTGTCATCAGCTCCCAGCAGGGCAGCCCACATAGGATGCTCTAATAATGCGACGAAGGGGACAACACTGATCAGGATAATACACCGAGCTCGTGGCCAGGTCAGAATGCCCTTCCCCCTCCTGGCCACACTCTGCCCCTGCTTCAGCAGCCCCTCCGCTCCAGGAAGCCCCCCTGCTGAGTCACCCCCATCACATCACATCTGAGGGAGCAGCCCCTCCGCAGTGCAGCACACGTGCCTCGGCACCTGCTCCCGTTACACCCACACCCCCGTGCGTGCCCTGAGGTTGCGGGATGGCCAGGTGCTCCCTCGGGGCAGGCCCATCCGCATGACAGTTCTCAGGTGTCCCCCGTCGTCCCAGGGACGCAGAGGGCACCCCAAGACGACGTCCACGACTGGGCCTGGGCCCGCAGAACTTACACAAACCCGCGGAATGAGCTGAGTCCCGTGCATCATGACCCGCCCCACGCCTCCTGCTGAGCTCGGAGGAGTCATCAGGCTGCCGCCAAAAATACAACGCCTGCGCTCTCGGAGACGTTCTCAGAGACGAAGGTGGGGAGCACAGACCCAGCTTACCAGTCTCTACCCCCACCCCCATTCTCTCCGGTCCCCAGAAAGCCCCAGCTAATCTCTCAGGAATACCACAGGCCGTGGCAGACTCAGATCCAGCCAACCGCGTGCCAGCTGCTCCTCACGTGTCATCTCATTTGCCGAGGGGAGCAGCACGGCGGCGGCGGAGAGCACAGGCGCCCACCGGCGCCCCCGGCCCTGCGACCACCAGCTGTGCGACCTGGGCGAGTTACCTGACCTCTCTGATCTGCAGCTGCCCCTCCATAAAACGGAGGTCTCGGGGGTGCTGCTGAAATGATATCTGTAATGTGTTGACACTCTTGGAAAGCACTCAGTAAACGGCCATTAGTGTCACATGACTGCATCAAGCCCTCAAGGTAAGTATCACTGTCTTCTCGCTACCACGCAGGAGGTGAAGCTCAGAGACGTCAGGCAACTGGTTCAGAGTCACACAGCTGCTGCTAAGGAGACAGAGATGGGGATTGGAGCCCAGGTCTTCTGACCTTAGGGGCACTGTTCTTGCAACAGGGGCTTGCAGAGGACGTAAAAGGATAGAGGCAGCAGGGTGTGCCCTCAACCCTGGGGAAGCCTCAAGTCACGAGGACCAAGGAGCTATGGGACCCTGGGTCAGATGACTGCCCCCCTCCTCGACGTCAGCAGTTCCCCGGGAATCTGGAAGGTGAGGCATGGCCTTAGCAAGTCTCTGTCTGAGAGGACTGGCTGGTGTCCCCAAATTAAGTGCTGTTACAGCAGCGAGGCAACCCCCACCCCCAAAGCTAATCGGACTGGCACCTGCTCTCCCCACGCAGGCAGACCGGGAAGGTGCCACTGGCTGGAAGCAGCCGGCAGGCCTCACACACTCTAGCGCGATGGGAAAGCAACCATTTGCGACGTTCTGGCTACAATGCAAACCCAGCTTGCAGGGGAACCGCCTTCTCCATCGGCAAATAACCAGCAGTCACCAAGGCTGGCAGAGAGGATCCGTGGGCACTTTGCAAATCATAACCCACTCGATGGGGAAACACACACGTGCCCATCACAGCCAGTCTTCCATCCACTGAGATCGGTTACATCAGACGTGAGGGGAGCAGGCACCTTCCCAAACGTCATCTCCTTTGGCCTCCTTGGCCACCCTGGGGAAGGACATGCTTCTGCCCCATTTTACAGATGAGGGACCTAAGAAAACATTAGGCAATTTTTCCAACGTCATACAAATAGGAAAATGCTCGCTGCAAACCCCACGCCTTGGGGCTCCCGGCCAGGGTTCTCTCTGGTGCAGCCACTGGCTGTTTGCCCTCTCATTCATCTATTCATTCATTCACCCTCCACTCATCTCTTCATCCACTCACTACATTTTTTTCCTAAACAGCTATAATTCACTGCCCTCTGGGTCGCTTGCCTCCTGCTGCCCAAGAAAGCCTGGGAGACCAGGACGGCATTTTTCTTTCCTGCAGGACTGCCGGGAGAGCACCTCTCCAGGCCCTCCCAGCAGAGTGGACACGGTGACCAGCAGCAGATCCCAGAGCACAGCCCATGCCACACTCCTGCCCGGAATGCAGCCTTGGCCTAGCATTGCCCCTCCACTGCACAATGAAGCTAAAATCCTCGTAGAAAACGTCTGAACCGCCCAGGAATACGGTTCTGGGAATGTTCTTTTTGGAGGGGACACGCGGTTAGGAATGGGAAGGACAAAGCAGCCTGTCCCCCCAGCTCACATGCAGGGGCACGTGGCTGGCGTGGACCCAGCCAATTAAGTAGTCAGTTAACGACAGTACTGACTGAGTGGCCTCTACCAGGCCTGGGGCCGCAGGGGGCACTGTGGAGGACGAACACAGGCCCTGCCCTCAAGGGGCTGCCGGTCTGGTTGAGGGGAAGAGACACATCTGGAAAGAGAACCGTCTGGGCAGGCAGGAAGCACCGCGTCTCGGCTACCGCACAGACCCTAAATGCTGCCGAGAAACTCAGAGGAAGGCAAGGTACCTGCTCCGGGGAGGAGAGATCTCATCCCGACTGTGGGAAGTGGGGCAGATGTGGCCAGGCTTAAATCCGGGACGGGGACCACGGCTAACACAAAAGCCTGCCTTTTGGTCCTTTCTTCCCTGATCTTAGCTAAACATTCATCTTTTTTATAGGCACACGGCAGAGGCTCCAGGACGGAAAAGCAGGGCAGTAAATTAGATCTGTGAGCGCATCTCAGCCCCAGATGCATGCTCACACCCTCCACTCATCCCTCCTCTGCCGTGAGGTGGCCCCGCCGCTCTCCACAGCCTGCGTGGGCTCAGGCCTGGGGCTGCCGCTCAGCTTGAGAATCTCCCCCTGCAGAGACCTGGCTGCTCCCCGGGCCAGTCAGAGGAAACCACACACCGGCCCCGGCCGGGCCAGGAGCACGGCTCTTCTCGCTCTGAGATCTGATGTATTTCTCAAAAGATGAAACCGCCCTTGCCCCACGGCCCAGCAATTCCACCCTGGGAAATGCCCTGGAGGGACGAGATGGTCCAGACGCCCACAGAGGATCTGTCCAGGACAGGCAAAAATGGGCAACAAAGGGCAGATGCGTGCACTGTACTCACACAATGAAAGATTATAAAGTAGGGAAGATGAATGAACCACAGCTACAGACATGACACGGATGAACGTCAGAGAAATGCAAACTACGGAAAGCTACACAGAGCACACGGCACTGCATGTGGCTCAAAGCAGGCACAGCTCCAGAGCACGCAGTTGAGGGCCACGTATGAGCGGCAGCATCGCAAAACCAAGGGGAAAAAGGGACAGAACACAACCAGGAGGGGGGCCCTCTGCCGGAGGAGGCCGGGGTGCACAGGGATGGCCACAGGCAACGTGCTGGGGAGGGCCCAGCCTCAGGGTGGGCCGCGGGTTCAGTGGGGTCCCTTCTACTATCCTTGATACCTTGCACGTATCTTCCATACCTATCAAACACTACTTAATGAAACAATTTAAGGTGCTTGCTAAAGGAATTATTAATAATCAGTAATTAGGCATGGCTGAGGGGGCTGAAGCACTCCATGAGGACCATCTGCTGAGGGTTATTGGAAGAGACTGAAAGGGATGAGGCGGTGGTGCCGTCGGGGGAAGAGCTCACCCCTGGCCCAGCCAGCGAGCTTGGGGTGCCCCGCCCCACTCCTGGCCCCTCGCCCCTGCCCCCCTCATGCTCTGCAGCAAGGGGAAGGCAGCTAACAAGCCTGAGAAGGGGCAGGGGTGCGTAGACCGGGGAGGACAGGACGGGCGGGACCCCGGAGAAGGGCAAGCACAAGCCTTCTGTACAGCTCCGGGGGACAGACAAGGGCCCACGAGAAGGAACTTCCCACAGTTAAGCACCCCCAGCGGAGCGGGCAGCCCAGGAGGCGTGAGTAGCCACTTCAGATGGCCACCTGGAGAAGCAGGAGCTCGGTGGCCTCAGCTGAGAGGGGAGAGGCCGGCGCCGCACTAGGGCACGTGGACCAAACACCAGCCACAGGACCCGGGGTGCAGGGGCTGGACGTGTCGGCATCACCCGGGCGCTTATTAACCAAACCGAACCCCAATCCCCGCTCCTGCCCCGGGGTGGGAACTACAAGCTTCCCAGTGACTTTGATGCACAGCCAGGCTCAAACCGCCAGATTTAATGTCCTCTGAGTGTTCTCTGAGTTCAAGATTCCGGGCACCAAAGGCAGGGAGAGGAGGTGTGAGAGGGAACACATGAGGGCAGGGGACGGGCTTCGGGTTCCCAGGACTCTGAAGACCCAGCCTAGATCCTGTTAGCCAAGTTCTCACCCCACTTCCTCTCCCTCGTCTCTTATTGAAAAAAACTTAAAGTGGCTTCACATCCTCTGCTTATCGGAAGGATTTAAAAGTAAATGTATAAGTAAAGCTCACAGTAAAAAGAGAAACGAGCTGACCAAGGAAGCTGGAACTCGGGAGAGAAAATGTTCCGGGAGGAGACTGCACGCATTTCCCAGGGTTTGATTTGCTACCACGTGTGCCGTGGGGGGGGGGGGGGGGGTACCTGTTGACACAGGGAACCCTGGTAGCTGGGAAGCCTGTGCCTGCCTCACTTCCAAGGCTCACCTTCCTCTGTCCCATAACAATTGTACCAAAAAGAAGATCCAGGGGTGCACCCCACGACAGGACAGAAGCGACTTCGGGAGAAGCAGGGGCTGAGGTCCCGCAGGCTCCCGGTTCCCTGCAGGGGTGCGTGCAACTTGGCGGCTGCACCCGAGACGCGCAAGATGCTCCCAGGGAGAGGGGAGAAGCTATCCTGGCCGACCCGGCCGTCGGAGAGCCAGCCCCGGGCTCAGGGAGCTCGCAGCACGGGGCGGAGCGGCCGACACTGGCTGGGCCCGCCTGCCAGAGCAGGTGAAAAGATGGGAGGAAAGTGAAAGGCCCTGCCCAGAGCCAACGAGAAACCCGACCCGGGAGCTCATCTGAAGCTGCCGCCCGCCCACGGCCTGGAGCAAACCCCATCCAGGCTCCAAAGCCAACATGTGTTGCCCTGGCACCCAGGCTGGCCAATTCCACGTGAATTTCCACCCGCCCCGCCCCTGCCAGCTCCACTCTTTGCTGACCTCCTTAGGGTGGGCCTAGCACGGGCACAGGCAGGGCAGGTCGTCATGCGTGGATCTAGAGAGCTCCCCCCAAGCCCTTGCCCACAGCACCTCTCCCTGGGGAAGTGGGGCGAGGCCAGGGTCCTAGTCCCAGCCGAGGCCAGCGCGAGGCCCGGCCTGGGAGCGCCATCCTGTGTCCCCATCTCAGAGCCCGCTGGTGCCCGCGGTCGGGGCAGCAGAACCGGGATCTTCCACCTGCAGGGACCCGGAGGGTCAGTGCGCCGACAGGAATCCTAAGGTCCAGATGGGGGAGGTGCCCGGCCCTGGTCAAGGAGCCGGGGGACCTGGGACATTCCTGCCCCTCTACCCCCGCCTGCCTCTCTCACGGCTGCACCTGCTGTCCCCCTGCCTCCTGCAGGGTAAGAGGGCAGAGAGAGAAAGAATGTGTGGCATTCTTGGCAAGAAGCTAAAATCACCTTTAAAAGCCCACAGTCCTTGCACACCCAGGCGCGCACTCTCCACCAAGCACTGTCCCCAGTGTGTGGCGTCCTTCCCTCCGGGGCAGCAGGCTGATGTAGGTCATGGTGGGCCCTGAGAGCAGCCAGCCCCCCTGCCCACCCCATCACTCCAGGCGGGGAGGGCTGCACAGAGATCCTACTGGCTGGGGCTCCAGACGGGGGTCAGGGAAGCCCCGTGGCATCCTTAAGGGGTCTCCAGGGTGACTGAGGATTGGACAAGCCTCCAACAAATCGGCACTTCCTCAGGGAGCAGGGGACCAGGGGCAGCGGCTGACCGGGGAGCTCGGGACACGGGGGGAGAGTCGGAAACAGCCAGGAGGACATGCCCCTGCTGGTCCCCAAAGGAGCCGGGAAAACCCCTGGGGTGTGAGGCAGTCTCCAAGGGCTGAGAAGCCTCTGTTCCACCCTTATTTTAGAAGGCTATGCCCCACAGTGTTGAAGAACATTCAGTAGGCACCACCTGTTTGCAGAGGTGGCTGCAAAGTGAGTGCTTTACTCATCTCTGGAAACGCTCAGTCCCAGGGCAGGGAGGGCAAGTCCCCGGTGGGCACTGCTCTGCAACAGAGGAGACCACCTGGTCGGTGGAGGGACAAGGGCTCGGGGTGGGGATGGGGGGAGATGGTGAGACAAGGATGGGGAGAAAAAAGCTGGGGCCCAGGACCAGGCACCGGGGAAGACATTTGCTTTCCCACCTGAAGCAGATGTCTTCTGGAACCGACCCTGCCTCCTGACCTTCACGACGCTTCATCCCCTCGGATAATCCATGACGCCCACCACCTCTGCCCAGGTCCCAGGCAGCTCCAAGCACAGCCCAGGGAGGCTCGGGCAATGTGGGGGGCAGGTGGGGTGGCTTCTGTAAGGGGATGCAGGGCCCCAAGGGCAGTGCTGGGATGTGTGGGAGGGGTGGGAAATGTGGGGAATGAGCTGAAAGGACAGGAGACCCTTGTCTCCCGCTCGTGCAGCCCACACAGCAGCAGGTTCCTGAAATGTCTTCGCAATAGAGGCTGGGGCAGCAGTGCCCGCCTGCCCGCCAGGGAGGAGGCTGCCAGCCGGACCTGTGAGGCCGCAAGGGGCTCCATCTGCATTCAGCCCAGGTGGTACCTGGCAGGACGGCGATGCCAGCACAGGCCCACTTCCCCTCTCTCTCGAGTTCAGCAAAACCCAGCAGGGAGACAGCCCACAGCTCCACCTCTGGGCAATCCCCCGAAGCGCCCACCCCCATCCAGCACAGTGCACCGGGCTTTCGGGCTGGCAGCAGCCCTCCCTGCGTAGACAGGTCCTGGTGAGAGGCCCTTGCCAGCAAGCTCCAGGAGGGAGCGCTGCAGAGGCACTGTGGTCAGAAGTCAGGAGAAAGTGTATGATCAGCAGAGAGGAAGCAGGGGGCGCCCGGGGGATTTGTCAGGAGAAGGCGAGGCAGGAGGCCAAGAGAAGAGCAAAACAACGCAAGGTGCCTCCCTGTCCCGAGGCTCAGAGTCTATAGACAGAGGAGAGGGGAGAAAGGCCCAAGGCGGGGCGTCACCATGCTGGTTCCGCCGGCTGCCCCTTGCTGGGAGGGCTGGCACACATCCCTGGCCCCCACCGCCCCCCGGGTCTGAACTGGGACCGACTCCTGCCGCCCGAAGAGGACGCCTGGCGTCGTGGGCTGACGTGCCCACCCACACCCTAATCCCTGGAACCTGTGAGTGTGACCTTATATGCGTGTGTGATTAAGTTAAGGGTCTCTTGGATTACCCCTAAATGCCATGACGAGTGTCCTTATAAGAGAGAGGCAGACACACAGAGCAGAGTGTGACCGAAGGCGATGCAGAGATGGGAGTGAAGGGGCCAGCAGCCGAGGAGCGCTGGCAGCCACCGGGATCTGGAAGAGGCAGGAAGGATCACGGCCCTGCCGACACCTTGGTGTTGGACTCCTGACCGCCAACTACGGAGAATACATTCCTGTTCTTTAAGCCACCAAATTCGTGGTGATATGTTACAGCAGCCACTGGACACGAAACAGCCTGGAAGTGAGCTGCAGCGAACCTCCACCGAGGAACCCGCTTGGGCATCAGCTCGTGCCCCGGGCTGGGGACGGGGCGTTGCTCTGCTGACAGCCAGAGCTGGTGCCGGGACAGAGCCGCACCCTTCCTGGCCTGCTGCCGATGGGGGCCCCGGAGGGTTGGGGTGAGAGCTTGGCCTCTGGAACCCATCTGCTTGGGCAGCACCTTTGTGCCCTTGCTAGCCAACCTCTCCGAGCTGCAGTCTCATGATGGGGAAAATGAGATCACGTTGGTACTGTGTCCCAAGGTGATGGTGAGGAGAGCATTCTTTTTTTAATTTTTATCTTATCCTGGCGTCCAGTTGATTTACAATGTTGTGTTAGTTTCAGGTGTACAGCACAGTGATTCAGTTATACGTATACATGTATCTATTATCTTTCAGACTCTCTTCCCATATAGACTATTTCAGAATACTGAGTATTCCCTGTGCTATACAGCAGGTCCTTGTTGGTTACCTATTTTATATATAGTAGTGTGTTCATGTTAATCCCAACCTCCTAATTTATTGCTCCCCCGCACCTTTCCCCTTTGGTGACCATAAGTTTGTTTTCTAAGTCTGGGAGTCTGTTTCTGCTGTTCATTTTTTTATGGCTGAGTAACATTCCATTGTATATATGCACCACATCTGCTTTACCCATTCATCTGTTGATGGACACTTAGGTTGTTTCCATGTCCTGGCTATCGTAAATAGAGACGCAATGAACACGGGGGTGCATGTATCTTTTCAAAGTATGGTTTTCTCCAGATATACGTCCAGGAGTGGGATTGCTGGGTGATATGGTAATTCTATTTTTGGTTTTTTAAGGAACCTCCATACTGTTCTCCATAGTGGCTGCACCAACCTACTTTCCCACCAACAGTGTAGGAGGGTTCCCTTTAGGAGAAAAATTTTTTAAATGCACATAAAGCATTTAGTGCAGTGCCTGGCACATAGTAATTGCTCAACAAATATTAGCTGCTGTTGTTACGTCCTTGAAAGGGGCCATGGGGAGCAGACTAGAAATGTTTATGAAGGCACTGGCTAAACAGTGCGGCATCACACAGCTGTCAGTGGTCCTTAGTCATTATAACTCACAGAAGTCAAGATTTTCGTCACCCCAGCCCACGTGAGGGGGACCGATCACCCCTGTTTATGAAGCATCTCCCCACCTCCCCTTACAAGGCCCCCAAGGGCACCAGGCCCCCCACCTCACACAGGTCTGGGCAGGGAGGGCCCTGCCCAGCGGAGCAAAGGGGCGATCAGAGCAGCCGTGCGAGGGGGCGAGGAGGGGACCTGGGGTAGTTGCACAGTCTCTCACCACACCCTTCCTCCCTGCCCACCAGAAACAGCTCTGTCCCTCCGGGCATCTGACCTTGGTGGCTGACGGAGTCCAGGGGTGTACAGGCCACGGAACCACCCACAAGATGGGCTGCCCAGAGCTCCCCACAGAGGCCAGCCCTCGTCAGGAGGCCACAGCAGCTCTCTGAAGTCTGTGCCAGCAGCACCAACAAGCCAGACTGCACAACCCTGGGGGACGCACTCAGGCCCCGAGAAAACCGGGCCCATGTGGGGCAGACAGCTCCCAAGGCTGCTCTGGGGCTCTCGGTCTCCCTGTGCTGGTTGAAATGACTGCTGGCTTCAGCTCTTGCATTTAATTCTTCACCACTGAACACTTGTTTGGATTTGCCCACTGAGATGCTTGTCACTGGTGCACGGACAGAAGATGCTACAGGACTCGGTGCATCCACAGGCAGAGGCATGGGGACAAGGGCTCCATTCTGGCCTCCGCGCCTCCCTCCAGACATGCCTGGTAAGCACCTGGGTCTCCCGTCTGCACCTCAGTATCTCACTAAGCAATGGGCTCGGGCCCTCTCTGCCGTCAAGGCTACTGCATGGAAAGGACTCGGGTCACGTGTGAGGAGGGAGCCCTGAAATCTGAACACCCCTGGGGAGGCCTGGACTCTCCATCCCTAGGAAAAGAGTTAGCGTTCCACCCAGACAGAGGGAAAGAGACCAGACGGCCCCTAGGATCCTCACGGCCGGAGGATTTGGGGACGGGCCCTCTTAAGGCTGCTGAGATGTCATCTGGCCCTTCAGGAGCTGAACATCCCCTAGGAAATATTCCAGCCAGTCTTCTTGAACTCGTGGGCCAATTACGAATGTTTCTCCTTTCAAAGCCCCAAAACCAAGAATGGAAGGTTATCTTCTCTGGTCTTGAAAGAAGCTTCTCCTGCTATGTGCAATTCTGAGAATAAGAAATAACCTTCCGGGCTTCCCTGGTGGCGCAGTGGTTGAGAATCTGCCTGCTAATGCAGGGGACACGGGTTCGAGCCCTGGTCTGGGAAGATCCCACACGCCGCGGAGCAACTAGGCCCGTGAGCCACAACTACTGAGCCTGCGCGTCTGGAGCCTGTGCTCCGCAACAAGAGAGGCCACGACAGTGAGAGGCCCGCGCACCGCAAAGAAGAGTGGCCCCTGCTTGCCGTAACTAGAGAAAGCCCACGCACAGAAACGAAGACCCAACACAGCCAAAATTAAAAATAAATAAAAAGAAGGCTCAACATTAAAAAAAAAAAAAACAAAGAAAGAAATAACCTTCCTTTCCAGTCCTGCTCTCCCCCCGCCCGCTCCCCTCATCACACACGCACTCCCCAGCTCCAGCGCTCAGCCAGGGCAACCTCCCGGGCCTCCATCCCCCCAGTCTCCACTCTGTCCCCCCGCACTCCTGACCGGTGGGAGAGGCGGCAGAACAGTGGCCCTGACCCCTCTCCCACCTCGTGCCAGGCCTGGGACGTTGATGGGCCCTGTGAGCTCGACTGTGGTCAGAAGAAAGGCAAAACGGTCTCGTAGTGGGTCCCAGCTTGGCCCAGCAGGCAGAGTGAGTGCAAAAGAACGGTCCCTCTGGGTCCTCCTGGCACAAGCCCGTTCTTCCAGCTAAGAAAGACCCCGTCCAGCTTTCTTGGGAATCAGCCTGGAGGCTCGGGGCTACGGGGTGGCCATGGTCACGCCCCTCTGATGAGCATGATCTATTGGGAAAGAGTCCCTTCTGCTCCCCAGATTAAGCCAATGCCCCTTCTTCCTGTCAGTGTGGCGGGCGAGCTGCTCTCCCACCTTCATAGGCTCCGGAAGCAGGCATGAGTCAGGCAGTGCGCAGGGATGCATTGCTCATCTTCCCGTGAGGATGCGACAGCGGGCCAGCATCCCACGGGGACCTGCCTGCTTGCAGCTTGCCTGCGAACTGCCCCCGAGTGGCACCAGCGTGCACGTGGCTCCTGCTGTGCTCGGACACCCGCCCCCCCAAGAGCCCTGCGCCTCCCACCCGGCCCTGGGCATGAAGCCTCCCCACCACCGTGCCCCCTTCCGCGGGAGGTGCAGAAACTGTTACCGGCCTCACTGCTGGGCTCCGGGTGGACAGGCCTGCAGGCTGGGGGCAGGCGGAGGGACACCAGGAGGCAAAGCCCTGCCTGGCCTGAAGCCCCTCACCTCCGCTCACTGTGGGTGCAGAAGAAAGCCTTCCCCAGGCCCTGGCTTCAGGCGTGCGCACAGCTTCTGTGTTCACCCCACCACAGCTCTTAGCGTGCCGGGATGACATGGAGCCCATCTCTTCACCAGAACGGAGCTCTCCGAGCAGGGGGCTGTGCCCCGCCCAGAGCCAGGTCAAAGGTAACGCTCCCGGTGCAGTGGCCGAGTGATGGTCTGACCACCGCATGGGGACGGGCACCGGCCCCCATGGCCGCCTGGTCACCCCGACCCTCGCTCTGCTCCCCCTCCCCGGGGGGCTGATCCATCTGAGGCTGACCTGCTTTCCCCCAGCAAGAAGTACGCAGCTGCGGCAGCCGAGCTGACAGAACTGGGGGATCTGTCAGGGGCCTGCACTGGTGTCAAAGCAGACCTGACAGCTGTCGTTCCCCCAGCCCGGCAGGCGGCCAGCCTGGCGCAATGCGTGTGTCTGGGAGCCTCGCCGAGACGCGGGCGGCTCCGGGTCCTCGCTCGCGGGGGTCCTGCCCCCGGGCTCAGCCTCGCCAGAGACGGGGTCCAGGGCCCACTTCTCCCAGCTGGGGCTGCCACGTGTGGTTAACGGCCCTGATGGGAGCAGGCCTGGCCTTCCAGCCTGACCTCTGCCACCAAATCACTGTGATTTGCTGGCAGAGTCCTCTCCTACGTGGGGTCCCTCCTGTATAAAAAGAGAGGGCCGGACCCCTTGTGCCCCTCCCCCCAGCAACCTGCAGATCCCCGAGGGCCCTCAACTCCACTGCAGCGGCCGGGGGAGGTGCCGGCAGGCCGTGCAGCACGTAGCACAATCCCCGGGGGGCTGCGCTGCTCTCCAACGAAAGCCTTACTGTCCCGTTTATGAGTCGGCAAGGCCTCCGTGCTCCCAGTGATGACATGCTGCCTGCCACCTTCCATACAGAGAGACGGGGCCAGCCACTCACGTCCAGCCAGGGGAGGATTTGAAGCAGCAGGGAGTCTGGTTAGATGGAGGCCTATCAGGTCCCGCCTTTTTTTTTTTTCAGAGATCTTTAACATCAGTTAGTATGGGTCCCACCTAGAGAAGCACAGACCCATCTGAAGTCAGAGAAATGGACCAGATGGCAGTTCTTAGCCCTGGTAACACGTGTATGTGAATCCCTGGCCCAGGGGGGCAGGCAGGGGGCTTTTAACATCCAGATGCCCAGGACACTCCCCAGACCAATTAAAGCAGGATTTCGAAGGATGGAGCCCAGCATCAGGATTTTGTCTTAAATCTACTGCGACCCCACTGTGCAGAGAAGAGTGACAGCTGTCCTGCTGCCTGGCCGCCTGTCGGCCCTGGGCTGATCGCTCTCCTAACAGTCTCCTGCTGCTGCTGCCTCCTGGACTCCCGTGCCCTGCCCAGCACTTACACCAGAGGGTGAGCAGCGAGGAAACGGGGGAGCTGACGACAGGAACTGCTGGGGAAGGGCAAGACGCACGAGGATGGCCTGGCCTCAGGGGTACTGTTTTTACTCTAAGGCAAGAGGGACACACACACGTGGGTGTGCACACAGACACGCACACACGGGCACTCACACAGAGCACCACACTCTGAGGCTCTCAGGGCCGTCACACCAGGCCCAAAGTGTCCGCGACAGCAAACCACACTTCAAAAGCCAGGGGTCTGGAACAGGCAGTGAAACAAACTCGGTCTGGCCCGACACCTCCAAGGGACGTCAACGTGATGGTTTCTAGCCCAACTCCTGACAAATCCATTTGAGACACATCTCTGTTCAGGGCTGGCCGTGCCAGGGAGGCCTTGGTGGAGAGCTGTGTTCCAATTAGCCGGGGAAAGGGCGTGCAATTTCACTGTAATTGGTCGTGTTTGTTCCAAGGATGACGACAACGGCACATTTCTCATGTTAATGTCATCCAGCTACCCGTGTACTACAATTACTCCACATTGATTTTAAAGCCGATTTAGCACAATAGCGGCTTCTAATTTGTAAGCAAAACCGAGGTGGCATATATCAAACTGTTAGAGATAACGCCACAGCGCGTGCTAATGCAGAGTTAATAGACGGGCCGGGAAGGGCCGACCCCCAGCCCTGGGGCCGGGCCTCCCTGCCCACGCTCCACCCATCTGTCCATGTTGGCCTCCACGTGCATTTCCGGTGGCGGTTCTCCGAATCTGGATGGTCAGAGCTGTGATGAAACCCACAGAGTAGGACAAAACCCGCAGTGAGGAGGAGAGGTCCCGCATGAGGCCTGGGGGATGATTTAAGAAGAGAGCTATAGGGCTTCCCTGGTGGCGCAGTGGTTAAGAATCCGCCTGCCGATGCAGGGGACACGGGTTCGAGCCACGGTCCGGGAAAATCCCACAAGCTGCGAAGCAACTAAGCCCGTGCGCCACAACTACTGAGCCTGCGCTCTACAGCCCACGAGCCACAGCTACTGAAGCCCGTGCACCTAGAGCCCGTGCTCCGCAACAAGAGAAGCCACCACAATGAGAAGCCCGCACACCACAATGAAGAGTAGCCCCGGCTCACCGCAACTAGAGAAAGCCCGCGTGCAGCAACGAAGAACCAACGCAGACAAAAATAAATAAATAAAATAAATACATTTAAAAAAAAAAAAGAAGAGAGCTATAAATCGTGGGAGAACAAGGACCCAGAGGCCAGCACCGGTGAACCAGAGTCTCTGGTCCTCAACTGCCAATTACTATTTCCTGAGGGCCCACCGGAGAAAGGGCCCTGGACTCGGCACGCTCTTGGCAGGAACATGGGTGACAGAGCCAGAACACGCAGTGAGCCATAAAGCAAACAAGGCCCCACACGAGCTGACCAGGATCACCTCTGGGCGGCATCAGGCTCGGGAAAGACTGCCAAGAGCCAAGACCCCTGTGACTCATCCACACGTGGCTCCACGGTGCTGGGAGGGCCTCTTCACCTGGCAAGGGCAAGGCCCAGGCCGGTAGGCGTGTGCGGGACCTGGCTCCCTTCCCTCTGCTGCCGTCACAGGCCAACCCAGCAGGGCCCCCGAGCCCGCCAGCTGCGGACGTTCCTGACTCTGGAAGTACCAGTTCCGCCCAAGGCCAAGCAAGCTTCACCTGGGCCGGAGCCAGCACCCTGTGTGCAGGAAGTGGGGATCCCGTTCGCACCTCCTCTTCCCAGGGCTGTGCCCCGCCCCCTGCATCCCAGCGGGGCACAGGCCAGGGCTGTGTCTGGGGCAGCCTAGAAGTTTGATAGCCGTTTATTGGAAGAACTGTCAGGAGAAGATGGCAAAGGGCCCTGGGCAGCTCTAAGGAAACAGAGCACCGGAGACACTGCTGCTTTCTTTCCAACACACTCTCATTCGGTGTGTGATGTCCTTAAACAACGCGTTTTACCACGTCCGAAGGAAAGCTTCGCGTGTATAGGTAGAACACAGGGGAGTTGTAGGGCAGTGAAGCTATTCTGTGTCACACTGTAACAGTGGATACCTTTCATGGTACAGCTGTCAGACCTACAGAATGTACAACAACAAGGGTGAACTCCAATGTAAATGATGGACTTTGGGTGACAAAGGTGTGTCAAAGTAAGTTCATTGATTGTAATAAGTGTACTGCTCTGGGACACTGATAGTGGGGAGACTTCATAGGGTTGGGGGCAGAAGGTATGTGAGAACTGTCTTTAACCTTCCACTCAGTTTTGCTGCGAACCTAAAACTGCTCTAAACAATGTCTAAATGTCCATCGACAGAGGAATGAATGGATAAAGATGTGGTACATGTATACAATGGAATATTACTCAACCGTAAAAAGGAACGAAATTGGGTTATTTGTAGAGACATGGATGGACCTGGAGACTGTCATACAGAGTGAACTAAGTCAGAAAGAGAAAAACAAATATCGTTTAATATCGCTTATATGTGGAATGTAGAAAAATGGTACAGATGAACCTATTTGCAAAGCAGAAATAGAGACACAGACGTAGAGAACAAATGTATGGACACCAAGGGGGGAAAGTGGGGGAGTGGGATGAATTGGGAGATTGGGATCGACATATATATACTATTGATACTATATATAAAATAGATAACTAATGAGAACCGACTGTATAGCACAGGGAACTCTACTCAATGTTCTGTGGTGACCTAAATGGGAAGGAAATCCAAAAAAGAGGGGATATACGTATACCTATAGCTGATTCATTTGCTGTACAACAGAAACGAACACAACATTGTAAAGCAACTATACTCCAATAAAGATTTTAAAGGAAATGTAATAATAAGTGCATTGAATGGCCTAGTGATAATGTTATTAAATTAAGTTTTATCAAAACTAAAAAAAAAAGGGACGTCCCTGGTGGCACAGTGGTTAAGACTCCATGCTCCCAATGCAGGGGGTCTGGGTTCGATCCCTGGTCAGGGAACTAGATCCCACCTGCATGCCACAACTAAGGAGCCCGCCTGCTGTAACTAAGGCCCGGCGCAACCAAATAAATAAATATTTTTTAAAAAACTAAAAAAAAAAGGGAAAGCTTCGATCCGTTGCTCAGCCTTCTTTAATATTTCCCTTTAATACAAAACAATGTCTCCGGGTGTCCAGGCAGTCTGGTCATGACGAGACAAGGTCTGTGTCTCATCCCTGCTAAGTAGGTGTTTGAATGAAGGCGTGAATGAACGAATGAACGAGGGAAGGAGGAGTAATGGACGGGGTGAGAGACCTAGCGAGTGGGCCTGATGAGAGGCCTTCCCCCGACCCCAAGGCCTGCCACCAGGGAGCCCTGGGAAGCCCCACCTGTGCTCGCAGTGAAGCAGCCCCATGACCCGTGTTGTCTCCCCTCCTCCCACCAACAGCCAGCAAACTTGCAAAAGGTCAGCCCGCTGACCAGTCCCAGGGCTCTCCTGTCCCAGAGCCATAAAAGGCAACTTGAAATCTCTCTCTGCATCTTAGGAAAAAAGCAACAGGTGAAGGATGGCTCCAGAGTCGGGAGCCACGGGCAAAGGCCAGCACGTTCCTTATCCAAGATCTATGATGAGCACGGCCTGTCCTCTGAAGGACAAAGCCCTTCCCACCTGGGCCCCTCCGCCAACAGCCTGGTGTGCTCGTCCCCAGGGGGCAGGGAGTGGTCCCACATCAGAGGGAGGCAGTGACCCCACAGGCCAGGATAGCGGGGCTATGTCAGTCCCAGGAAAACACCAGCATCAGATTCCTCCACAGACTGCTCCCCCACACTCCCCACTCCCAGCAAACGGCCAGGTTCAGCCTGACCACCTCTGCCTGTTCCAAAGAGGCACCTCTGCCCACATCTGCTGAGCTGCTCTGTGCCGTGCACAGGCCGCCAGGCCCAGCCCCTGAGCACCCACCAGGAGGGTATGCAGCGGTGGGACTTGCCGCCTGTCGGCCAGGGGCCGCCCGCCCACCCAGACCCCTGGAGGGGATCCGGGAAGAGGCCCAAGGTCTTGCCAGCCCTGAGAGCTTCACGCTAAGTCACATGCCCTGGTCCGTCACCAGCCTGGGACAGTAAAGGGCAACACAGTGGTCAGGAGCATGGAAGGCTCTGGAATCAGCCAGACAAGGTTCAACACAGGTGGGTGCTCAGACCAGGGTCCAGCGTGGTGGGAGCTCCCAAAAGTGACAGCTGCTGTGGGTACCTCGAATTCATCCCTGCCACCTCCCCCTTCTGGGCCGTAATCCTAGATCCCAGAGCGAGATGTACTAACCAGCCTCTATAGCCTTAAGAGGGGTCTCTGTTTAAGAGGCTGCCGGCCTGGCTGCTCCTTTGCTCCCGCCCGGCAGAAGTCAGGACGTCTCTCCCGACGCCCGCCTCCGGGAGCTCAGTCCTGGTCAGGCGCTCAGCCCAGCTCAGGGCCTGAGGCTGAGCAAACAGAGCGGCTCCTCATCAGAGACAACAAAATAGCGACAACCAACCACGCAGCAACTCCGTTCCTCGTGCGGTGCCAAGACACCCCCTGCAGACCCAGCCGACAGCCCCCGAGTCGGCCAAGCAGCGCTGCCCTCGTCCACAGAGGAACAGCGTCAGCCCAGAGAGGCCGAGCCGCCTCGCTGGATCACAGCGTCTGACCCTGAGCCCACGCTCGCGGCCGCCACCACGGCCGCCAGTGGGAGGGGAAACCCCTCATCTCCAGCACATCCCTCTCCGTTTGGGGCCTTCGCTTCACAACCACACAACTCGGACAGTCAGCACAGCGGCTGCCAGGTTGGCTGAGTGGCCCTGACAGCCAACACGTCCACCGTGGCGCCGGTGCCTCCGGCCCCTCCTTGGGGTCCCACCTCCACTCCAGTGCACGGGCTGCCCGAGGTAAAGGAAGACAAGGAAGGCCAGGTTGTTTTTTTGATGACCCAGATCCAGCCACCCGCGTTTGTTACTGGCAGCGGAGAGCGAGCGCCGCTGAGCACAGGCAGCTGGTGACGAAGACGTGTTCACCACCGCGCAGAGGAAGAGGCAGCAGACGCGGCCCCCGGCGAGCCTACCTGCGGGCTTGGCCCGCGTCTGCCCGCCCGGCCCGCCCGCAGGCCCCGCCCACCGGGTGGCCCCTCCCACCAGCCCCCTCCCCCGCCCCACCCTGGCTGGCCCGGGCCTGCTCTGTCCTGTCCTTCTTCCCTTTCCTCTCCTTCTTCTCCCTTCCCAGGCCCTGCTCTCCTCTTTCGCTCAGTCTCTGCTGAGACCCTCGGTGGGGCGCCCAATCTCCCCACAGGCAGGCTTCAGCCCCGCCGTCAAGGCCAGGTGGGCAAGCCGCTGCCCATCCCAGACCCTCCCCTGCCCACCCAGGTCCCGGCTGCTCCGGCTGATGGAGGCCCCAGGGCCTCCTCCCGGCCCCCCTCTCAAGAGCTCAGAGAGGTTTCAACTCCAGTTTAAACACTGAGTCCCTGGAGAGCATCCTAAAAGCCCAGAACCCCACCTTCCATTTCCTATGCCTCTCAGAGCCCTGGGCGGCTGGACTCACTCCTCCCCTGGCCTCGTCCTCCTGCCCTGAAGGAGCTGGGGGAGGGGTGGGAGGCACAGAATGACGCCCCTCATCCAGCTGGAGAGAGCGCCAAAGCAAAGCCTAGAGTTAAGGAGGGCCCAGCTGGGGAAGGTGGCCGAGAACAGCGACCGGGCCCCCCAAACCAGTTCTGAACATGCGCTCCCCACGTCGGCCAGCTGCCCACACACACCCCACCTGGACCCAACACGCCCATCGTGTGCGGGACAACGGGCTGAGCACTCTTCAGACAGTGTTTCGGTTACTCCCGAGCCATGTGACAGATGAGGAGGTCAGGTTCGTATAAACAGGTGGTGGTGATGCCAGGAATCAAACCCACCTGTGTGTCTCTGAAGCCGGTGCCCTCCCCACCATGGTACCTTCTACCTCCACCTGGGCAGCTAGGGAGGCCTGGAAGGAGGGGAGGGGGATAAGTGCGTGTCGGCGGCAGGCGAGAAGGGTGGGCACAGGGATGCGGGCAGGAGACAGCTGAGGCCAGAACAAGTCCCCCTCTGTGTGTTCTGACTTTTTTCTCCCCACCCCCAATTCCCTGGGGCAAGGGAAAGGGAGAGAAGAGTGTCTGCACGGGCGTGTGAGGTCTGGAGCGGCGGTCACCCTTCACCCGTCCCAAAGACCAGGCCACCCACCCAAATGGGGCTCCTCACCGCTGCCTCGGTGATGCGGGAGACACCAGAGAAATGGGCGCTGGATGTGGTGGGGTCACTGCCTTCTCCATCACCGGGAATGCAAGACCTAAGTCGTCCCCAAGCTGGGCAGTGGGCATCTCCATCAGGGGACCCAAGATGCCTTCCCAGAAGGCTCCAGGTCTGCCTTCATCTCGGTCCCGGAATTCCAGCTCAGGGGTGGCACCAGGGGAGCGTGGAGGCTCACCTCCCAATACCTCCTAACATCCAGGTGATAAGAACCCAGAGGGAGGGCTTCCCTGGTGGCGCAGTGGTTGAGAGTCCGCCTGCCGATGCAGGGCACACGGGTTCATGCCCCGGTCCAGGAAGATCCCACATGCCGCGGAGCGGCTGGGCCCGTGAGCCATGGCCGCTGAGCCTGCGCGTCCAGAGCCTGTGCTCCGCAACGGGAGAAGCCACAGCAGTGAGAGGCCCGCGTACCGCAAAAAAAAAAAAAAAACCCAGAGGGAGAAAGGCACGAATAGAAGTTTGGCAACACCAGACAGAGAAAGACACAGAAAAATAACTCCAGCAAGTTAAGCGGCAAGGCAAGAGGATGCCCTCTGCCCCTTCCCCTTCCTCCCTGCCCTTCCTCCAACCCTGGTTCAGAGGCGCATTCTGGCAGCCTAGCCACCCCCCAGGACAGTGGGCCCTTGGGGTAGCGGCCTGGCCTGGAATTTCACAAGGATCCAGAATGATCCTCAGAGCCCCCTGAAGCAAGGGGCCATGGGTGTCTGTCTAAAGGCTGGAGGTCAGGGCCTTGGCAAAGGAGGTCCACGTTCCCCCAGGACGGCCGCAGCTCCCTGGAGAGACCGGCCCAGTGGAAGCAGGCAAGGGGCAGCAGCTGACCCCTCAGGGACCCACCCACCCTGGAAGCCAGGCCACCTCCTGACCCACCTAATACACTCGGGTTCCGTGCCTACTCGGGTGTGGTGCCAGTGGCTCCAGCGCAGCCAGGCGGGCTTCATTGATTCCTGGTGTGGCCTGGACCCCTGACATGACACCTCCCCTACGACTCAGCCTCCCTAAAAGCAAACTAAGGCCTTTGATGCTCTAAGGGGAAGACGTGCTTCGGGTGCCTCCAAGACACTACAAAACGGGGAGGACGAGCTTGGAGAAGCTGCCCCCTGCCCCGCCCCACCCTCAGACCCACCTGCCCTGGTGTGAGTGCCCGGGGTGGGAGGGAAAGGGTCCTGGTCCCCTCGTGTGGGTCCACAGCGATGTGGGCAAGCATCCTGCCCCCGAAACCCACCTCCACTACCCACGGTTGAAGCACAAGCCAGTGGCTCTGTCCAGCAGAGGACAGAAGCCCAGGTTGCACATCCCCAAGGGGCAGTTAAAGCCAAGGAGCAAATGCACCCAAACTCCCGCCAGTCCCAGTGCAGACTCAGGGCCGCCAGAAAAGGGCCTGCCCGGGAGGCTCCTCCAGCAGCCCTGGGTCACAGGGTCCATGCTCTGTGATCCTGGGACACACAGGGTATCCCACTGTGCTCTTAGGACCCCTGACAGCAGCCAGGAGCCTGAACCAGCGTGACAGAGCAGCTCTCTCCGGCGCTTGCAGCTGCTCCCGGTCCGGCCCACCTTCTCCCCTCTGACCCAGTGCAGAGCCTCGGGGAGGTCACTTCGCGGGTAGCCTCGAGCGGGCTCTGCTGAGGTGTCAGCCTCCGTGGGCACCTGGGCAGGCGGCCTGCGGGAACCAGGACCACACAGTGAGGCTGCCTGGAGGGTGAAATGCCTCAGGGAACACCCACTGCAGGCCTTCGGGCCCACCCTGAAATGGAAACACGGACACAGCACCACGGGAAGTTACAGAAAGAACACGACAGTCATCCCAGTTTACATCAGCATCTCCCTTTACAGACTTCAGAGACCTTCCCAAACACCTCAGTGTGTCCTCCGGACAACTCTCGCCGGCTGGCCAGCCAAGAGTCAAGGTTTATCCCCATCTTGCAGATGAGAAGCTGAAGTCCCCGCAGGAAAGCCAAGGCAGGGCTGCGAGGGGAACCCGCACTCCCGTCAAGCCTCTTTCCACACGAGCCCGCAGCCCTCACTACAAAGTCGGAAGGACAGAGGAGGGGCTGAGAGGAAGGGGAGACGCCGCCAGCGGTGGTGGACGGCGGGAAGTGAAACTGCATGTGTCCTTTCCAGTGGGGGAGCGGGACAGTCCCTGTGTTCACAAGGAAGGGACAGCATCACAGCCTGGAGCCATGAGTTGGTGGGGGGATGTTTGTTTGTTTTCTCAAAGGCAGCGGCTGCAAGTACAGCTGGACGGGGAGGTGCCGGGGCTATGGAAGCGGGCAGAGGGAGAGACGGAGGCTGGAGGCGGAGGCCTGGAGGAGCAGGGGCTGGGGAAGCACGAGGGAAAAGAAAGCCCTTCCTAGTGCTGGCGGGTGCAGTTGGAACAGTCGTCTTTAAGGTGTCTTTCTAACAACAGGAAGGGAGCCGCACAGCGCGCTGGGTGTCAGACGCGGCACTGGGGGCGCTGAATAAAGCAGCCCGCCCCTCGTTACCTGCTTGGTGGGGACAGCCCTCCCAGGCAGGGAAGCGGGGGCTGCTGTGGCTCAATGCCCAGCCAGACTCCCAACTCTTCCTGCCCTCGGGTGGGCCATGGAAGCCAGAGCCCCTGTGCCTGGGCCCAGCTCGCAGCCGGGAGACCCGAGGCGGAGCAGAACCTGGGGCAGTTTGATGAGACTCAGAGAGCAAGTTCCAGCACAGGGAGGACACACCCAGTCCTGCCTGATGGGTCCTCCCTCACTGTGGCCTCAGTGTCCCCACTTGTGAGATGTAAAGAGCTCCATCCCTGGTCCCTCGCTCCACCCAAGAGGAAGAAGAAGATAGAGCATCTGAAGAATCACCAGCTCTCTGAAAACACAAAGGGAGCAAAAGAAATGAAGAAAAACCACAGATGTCACAGCCCGCAAGGGGCTCCCAGGTGAGCTGGTCCCAGTCTACCATCGTGCAGATGTGGAAACTCAGGCCCAGAGAGGGTCACACAGCCAGTTAGCAACTGCTGGGGCTAGAACCCAGGGCTCTGTGACCACGCGCTGCTCTTTCCCACTGTCCCACCTGGATCCCAGGTGCAACATGAAGAGCTAACTGGTGCATGTCTTCCATGAGAAGCGGAACTCGGCGCTTCTGTTGTGGAACGGGGAGGAAACGCAGGCTTGGTGGCCGGGCCCACTAGATCTCACAGGCTGCTGGAGGGGCTGCCCCGCCCCGCCCACCCAGCCGCAGTAAGATGTGAGGCGCCTCCACCCACGAGGGAGGCGAGGATCCTGCCAGTCCTCCCACAGCTCTCAGCTCCGCGTGCGCTTTCCACACAGACGCCCCTCCTCCCATCAGGCAGGCTGAGAAAGGGGCAGGCAGAGGGGGGCTCGAGGCGGAGGGGAACGGGCGGGCCTGCACCGCTCTCTTCGGCTGCCATAAATGGTAATGAATCAAGCACCTTGTGCGCTCAGCTCGTCTGACTGCACCCACGTTCCTTCCCCCGGCCCCCCGAGGGTCCCCAGGCCTCAGGGCCCAGTCAGGACTCGTGTCCTAAATGACTCAGACATCAAAGATCTCTTGCCCAGGGCCCAGGCTCATCGGCCTGACAAGCTGTCACTCGCTCTTGCCCACAGGCGGGGAGCACAGTTGGGCCTGGGAACACACATGACCGCCCCCAGAGAGAACCCTGGGGCCGCCGCTCCAGCACAGAAGGCTCGGGAAGGTCCTGCCAGCAGCCGCCCTTTCCTTAGAGCCCCCTGCAAAGGGGCGTTGGAGTCTGTGGGCCAGGCCACATTCACCTGTTCTCCAAACCTGCCACTGCAGTCTCTACCGTCTGCTGGCTACCATGGACGGTGCCAGGGAGCAAGTCCTTGCCCATCACACTCTGCTTCAAGCCCTATGCTTTAGCCTCTTCTCCGTCTTCCATACCACCTTGTTTTTTTTTTTTTTTTTTTGCAGTACACGAGCCTCTCACTGCTGGGGCCTCTCCCGTTGCGGAGCACAGGCTCCGGATGCGCAGGCTCAGCGGCCATGGCTCACGGGCCCAGCCGCTCCGCGGCATGTGGGATCTTCCCGGACCGGGGCACAAACCCGCATCCCCTGCATTGGCAGGCGGACTCTCAACCACTGCACCACCAGGGAAGCCCCATACCACCTTCTTTTTCCTGCCCCCTCGTCCTCCATGCTCCCCCCGCCCCCTCTCGTCCAGAACCTTCTCCTGACTGTCCTCCTGCCCTGCCTTCTCCCTAGCAGTACACCTCCCATCCTCCGGGTCCTGGAGCCCTGTCCTTTCTGGCCCTCATCTACTCTGAGACCTGCTTTCTCCGTCAAGCCTGCTGTGCTCAGAAGACAGACGGCAGGGGCTGGACACGGACACGCTGACACCACCCACCAGGGTCAGGAGAGCACCCAGCTCCGTCCCCAGACACGGCAGGCACTCAACGCAGGGTCCCCTCCCCCACGAGGGGTGCCCGCAGGCAGGCACCCTGTGGAGGACCTCCTCCTCCTCCATGCTCCCCTCCTTCCCAGGGTCCTGCTCCAGGTTTGCACCCTGCTGGCTCGGGCCCCCCTTCTCACGTGCCTCCCCCTCGTCCAGACCAGCCTGAGGGTTAGCGAACCAGGGCCCATCACTGAGGACACATTTTGGGGAATCCAGGGACTCAGCACCGAGGAAGGTCAGGACAACCCAGGGCAGGGCTAAAGGAACAGCACGGCCCGGCAGGCACACCCCAGAGCATCGGCTGGCCAGGCCTCTGCCCAGTGGTGGTCACCGGGGAGGGGTGTGGAAAGGGGCTGACTGGCTAGGATCCAGGAGTGTGCTTTGCTGGGAGATGCCCCGAAGAGTGGCCCACCTCTGGGGAACCCAGAGCACCTACCCCTGAGCGACTCACACACACCTGGGTGGCACAGCCAGGCTCTGGGCACCAGAGGAGCACCCAGGCTGCCCATCTCACCAGCAGAGGCAGTTGGCGTGGCCATGTGAACAGAACCAGGGCTGCTGGACGGGGCAGCAGCTGCTCCACCGCCCTGGGTCTCGCTTCCCCACCTGCTCCCGCCCTCTCTCTCCAGGAAGTGGGGCAGGTACATCTCAGGGGATGAGCAAGTCCCAGCAGCAGCAGCATCTGGCATTGGGGGGCAAACACTTCATCCACCATTTTGCCCTCCCCTTCGTTTGGTATCAGCACCCGTTTTTCTTGAGGATATTCTCCTCCTCCCCAGTGCAGATGGCCCTGTCCCGTCAAGCAGGGTGCTCTGCTCACCCCTGCCCAAGGGCTGGGCTCGTGACCAGCCAGACCCCCTCCCAGATCTTGAGTCTCTTGGATCTCGACGAGTGAGATCCACGGGCCAAAGCGGCAGGAGCTGACGCATCCTGACGGAGTCCATGGGGTCAAGCTCACCATCATCCTGGTACCGGACCCCCGGAGCACCCTGGTCCCTGGCCCATGTGTGGCCTGCGGCTCAGCCTTCCCTCCTAGCCTGTGAGCTCACCTGGTATCCTTCATAGATACTGAAAGACCCACGGAGAGAAAAACAGGGGTGCGGGTACCCAGAGAAGGGAAAAGAAAGCCGGGCCGGCAAAAGGAAGAGACGTCTGCTCAAGTGATTTGCCCCCAGATGCCACTGACACTGCTGGGAACTGCTCACAGACACAGAGCTGAACGGGGAGGTACACTCTGTGCTTCTGAGTTAGCCCTGCCTGGTGTGTGGCGCTTGCAATCTGGGAGCCTCAGCTTGCACAGAATCCATCTAGAACGTGAGCTGCTTAGATGAAGATGCCAGCTTATACCCAAGGTCACACACACTTGGAGGGAATCTCTCTAAATACACATGTTCATGTATGTATAAATATATACGCACATACTTACGCTACAAATGTGTTTTGCCTGCTTACATAGTCACGCGGCATACACACACGTTTGTACGTAAATACCGCGTTAGGTTTGTATACACACGTGCACACATACATGCATACGTAACTGTGTATGTGTGCGTATGGGGGGAAGCTCTGAGAACCTACAATTTGGGTACCTTGGGGAAGATGCAAGCTCAGAACCAGTCCAGTGGAACACGAGGACATTTTAAAAACCCTCAGGGGAACCTCCCTGGCGGTCCGGTGGTTAAGACTCCACGCTTCCACTGCCGGGGGCGTGGGTTCGATCCCTGCCCGGGGAACCGCATGCCATGCAGTGGGGCCATTGTAAAAACTCTCAGGAACTTGCCCCGCCCTCTGTGCTGTCACAGCATCTTCACACAGAGACAGACACACACCGGCTGCCCCCTGCCCCCACCCCTTCTGCTTCTACCCTGGACCACAGGGTCCTGCACTCTGAGACTTCTGAAAGGGCCTCCCTGCCCGGGGGGAGGACAGCAGCTGGAGGGAGACACGCACACCCCCACCTGACTCAAGCACAGGCCACGTGGAGCCCCTGGACAGGCACCAGGGACCAAGTGGTGTTTGGTTTTGGGGTTCCCCCAGCTCGTCTTCTCCCAGAGGAGACTCTAACCCTACTTTCCCTCTTTCACTGTTCCTTTCATAGCTGCCGCCCCGTCATCCCTCACACCAGAGCCACCCGTGGCAAAGGATGAAGGATCAAACGTCTGCACTTGGCGGAAAACGCGTAAGACCCTCACGGAGAACATTAGAGGCCTAATACGTGGAGTAAACCACGTCCGTGAACAGAAATGCACGTTGAGAATACAATTTATATTCACGAATGCAAACACAAAGATGGCGATTCTCCTCAAGTTGATCAAGAGATTCAATGAAAGGACAATCAAAATACCACCAGGGCTGGGGGGTGGGGTTGATGGACTGATTTTTGGTGAAACTAGACAAACTGATTCCAAAACTTACACAAAAGAACAAAGGGCCGAGAATAGCCCAAGCATTCTTGAAAAGCATGAGATGAACGGACTTGCCCTACCACTCATGGAGACTTGTTATAAAGTGGCCGTAATTCAGACAGTGTAGCACAGGGAAAGGTGCAAGGTACCCACCAGTGGGGGAGAAGGGGCCTGGCCAGCTGGGGGCGCTCAGGCAGCTGCTGTGACAAGGGGAGAGAGGAGTCGGGGCCCTGCTCACATCGCACGCAGATATACGTTCCAGAGCTACGAAGCACTTAAATATGAAAAGTGAAGCCTTCAGAAATAAATACAGGGGCTCGTCTCTGATCATGCGTTCGTTCATTCAGACCGTCATGAATGTGAGCGTCTATTATGTTGCGACAAAAGCACTGTCCTATTACCAGGGACATAAAGATGTCCCTGAGATGTTACGTCAAATAATACATAAAGAGCACCATCTCACAAAGAAAAGAGACTGATAAGTTTGACTACATTCATTTAAAGAATTTATCAGAAGACCTCCGAAGAAAGTGAAAAGACAAGGTACAAACCGGAAGCTGTCCAGGGTGTTTGTGGTACACTTAGCGGACAACGGATGAGTGTCCAGAACAGAGATGAAACTCCTAAAAATTAGGAAGAAAAAGCAAACAGCTCTACAGGAAGATGGACGAAAACATCAAGCGGCAGTCACAGAAGAGAAAAGAATGGCTGATAAACCTATGAAAAGAGGCTGCCTAATAATCAGAGAAATGCAAATTGAAAACATGACACAGCATTTTACACCCACCATGTCGGAGAATGCCCCAAACTTTCCATTTTCAATTGCCAATCCACTGGGGGAAGTGTTAACTGATGTTTCCAGTCTGGAAAAGAATCTGTCATTCTCCAATAAAGTGGAAATGCAAGTATTCTGAAACTCATCAATGCCAATCCTTGCTGTCTCCTAAAGCAGCTCTCCACGTGTGGCCCACGGACTGGCTCAACGCTGAGGAACTTTATAGCAGTTTGACACGGCCAGAACATTCAAGTGCACGATCAACAAGCTCGGGGATGCAGTGGGGTCACCTCCGGCTGGAGCTGGGTACCGGTCACGCACAGCAGAGCCCTGTCCAAAGACTGGAAGGAAAGAGCTGCTCCTCCAGAGACACGTTCAGAAGCGAGGCCCTAGAGACGCTCTGGCATATGTGCACCAGGAGGCTTATTCAAGAACGTCTCCAGAAGCATGTTTGCAAAGAAGGAAATAACCCAAATGTCATCACCAGAAGAATACACTGCTGTACACACACGTAACGGAATCCCATGGAGCAGCAAAAATAAACGCACTATCATCACACATATCAACACGGATGAATCAATAAACGTAACGCTGAATTTTAAAAATTCAGAAGGCTTCCAACTACCGAAAGCTTAAAAACAAGCCAAGCCAAACGATGTGGAGTTTAAGGATGCACACACGTGCGGGAAAGCCGTAAAGAAATACACTGAACACAAGACGTAAGGAGAACGGTTCTCTCCAGGCAGGATGCGGGGGCGGGACCAGGGAGGACCACACAGAGGCTTCGCAGGTGCAGATGACGTTTCACTCCTTAAACTACATGGTGGGCACACGTTCGTTATATACATCTTTATATGAATTTAAATATGATATATTCTGCTATTTGAAAAATGTTTTAAGCGACCATTTTCCTGGTTAGTAAAGTGACCTGGAGGCCCTAGTTGCCTGTCTTTTGTCAGCTCAGGTCACAGCCAAGCTGCCCAGCAGAGCCCAACCCGGAGTGTGCGCCGTGACCTGCCCTTGGAGCGCCCAGGGCAGAGGACCATGGGACCCTGCCATGTGACCACAGGCCCAGCCGGCCCGATTCATGGCACCAGGAACAAAGGGAGGCAGGGGAGGGCGTGGCCCACCCGAGAAGAGTGCAGTGTGGCAGGGCAGCTGCAGGCCCCAGCGTCCGAGACCCCGGCCCTCCCTCACTGCCTTCCACCCCATCCTCCGTTCCCACAGAGGCGCCTCCCCATTTCTACCACGTATCCCTGAGACCAGAGGACATGGTACTCACCCCAGCCTAACAAGACATCTGGAGCTCCGTCCTGGCTCCAAAGCCCCGCCCAGCACTGTCACGCCAGCCCTGGGCACCTGACTCACTGTGGGGGGCTCCCTGGGGGTCCATGCTGTCACTGCAGGAGGGCGGTGACAACACCTGCAACCACTGGTCACTGAGTCCGGCTTGCCAGCATCCCGCTAAGAAGCGGACCTGTGTCATGCACACACCGCCTCAACTGGGCCCCTGGCAACAGCCCTGCAGGACAGGTGATACTGTCACACGTGAGGAAGCCCAGGCACCAGGAGGGGTAGGAACGCTTCACAACGCAGGCCTCATTCCTGCGCGCTCCGAGTCAGTAGGTCGTAGGTCAAGGAGCACGGTGGCCTCTGCCCGTGTACACAGCTGCCTGGGTGATTCGAACCTACACCCTAGGGAAGAGCCCCGGAACGGATGGGAAGCTCCCTGAAGGCAGTCACCCCCGCACCAGCCACCTAACCCGGCCTCCTGCGTGGTACTGAGCTGCCCACACTCGGAAGAGGATTTGAAACCCTGTGGCCTTCCCTTCCAGGGCCTTCCTACAGCCTCTCAGGAGGCCTGCCAGGGCCCGAGGGAGGAGACGGCAGAACCCATCCAAATGGAAGCACAGACCGACCACGTTAAAAGAGATTTCAGGCCCCCTGAGGTCCTGGGGCTGGGGGAGGAAGAGCAAGGGGTGGGGGGTGAGAGCCCCTTCTCCACCCCGAGCTGCTCACCCCTCCTCGTGCCACTTGTAATGTCCCTGCCCCAATGCCCCCCTCCCCCCCCCCGCCCCGACTCCTGCTGGCAGACTAGCTTTCACACGTGAGCAGCGACAAAGCTGGCTCAGAAGACTTAACTCTGCCCGATGGGTTTGCCTCAGCCTCAAAGCTTGCTAACTGGAACCACGGACGCAGGTACATGGCAGCCGAAGGGGAGCGGCCGGGCGTCTCCGTAAGCTGCATCAGCGACAGCGACAGCTTGCAGCCCGAGCGGCACCGCAAGACCTGTCTCGGGGGTCACCGCCCGAAAAGCAAAGCATCCCGTTCTGCAGAGCCCCGGTGACAAACCTAGCGGCAGCCCCAGCACCTCGTCCTCGGAACCCAGGCCGAACTCACCAGGAAGCCACCCTCGGCTGGCACCACCAGGCTCACACCGCCCTTTGTTTCCCCATGTTCGGCTCATTGCACACATGCAGGAGGCTCAGTCTGGATCACCCTTCTCCCCGGCCCGGAACCCCATCCGCACCTATCCAGCAAACTCCTATCCATCCTTCCAGGTCCAGCTGTCACTGTCATCTCTGTATCTCGTCTCTATTAAGCAGTATTAATTACTCTACTTAGAAGCTCGACTGAGCGCTTACTGCCCAGAAGTGTCATTATCTGTTTATGCACCTGACTGCTCCCAGGGACCTGGCTAACAGCAGGTGCTCGATACATGCACCTAGCGCACACTAGCCACAGAGCGCCCACTCAGCCCTTTCCGTAAGAAGAAACAGAAAAGACACAACTCACGAATTCTTTTTTCCAAACTCAGATGCTCCTAAAAGAAACAGGCTGTTTTTCCTCCCTTTTATTTCTGATGGACGCAAACATTTTAGAGGGAGCGAGGCAGCCATCACACGGCGTGGGGGAAGGGAAGGACAGGTCAAGTCAGGGCCCCAGGACGGACGCTGAGTCCAGGCCTGCCGCTGCCCCGGCCCAGGGTGCTGCGGAGGGGGAGGGGGGCTCCGTGTTCTGGTGCCTGGGGGAGGACGGGCCAGGTGACCTCCCCATCCACGACTTCCTGGCCCGGGAAAGCTGATCTGCCCTGTGCGAGCCCAGTCAGCCGGTCCTCAGCGCTGCAGGCTCCTGCGCACGCAGCGGGCATTCAGGAAATACTTGTGGCATGAGTGAAGCGGCTCGATTGGGACCCTGCAGCCCAGTGAGGCCCACAGCCCGCCGCCAAGTTCGGCCAAGGGCAGCCAGGCACACGGAGGCAGGGGAGGGCGAGGCCCCATCCTCCGCGGAGGCCGGGGGAGGAGGCCTGTGGCTTTTTCTGTGCTCCTCAGGACAGCGGGAGGGGGGGCAGGCCTGCAGCCCCTTCCCCACAGGGGTGACAGCACTCCCCCCCCGTTTCAGCGGAACTCTCTCTTCCCTGCCCTCCTCCTCCCCACCCCCTCTTGACTGACACCAATGCTGGCACTGACATGATTTAAAAATAGATATCAAGACAAGGAAGTTTAATTTTTAATGCTTTGGAAAGGAAGCGAACACAGAGCCGGCATTCCCTCACGGCCACATTCCCGGGTCTCGGGGCATTAGCCCCCCTCCCCGAGCAGAGCCAGGCCTGACCCACCCCAAGGATCAGGCCCCACGTGTAGCCGCCCTATGGGAGCCGGCCGGAGCCTTTGGGAAGCCTCTACGTACGTGCCTCTTGCTGCCCAGCTTGGCCTGTATCTCCTGTTGGGACTCTGTTCTGACCCCTCAGCCCACTCACGACTTCCGTTCCCAGACAGAAGGCAGCCCACAGACTCAGGACACCCCAGGCCGCCCAGCCCAGATTGTACCAGACCCTATCCTGGGCTTCACGGACACAGGGCGGCTACGGCATCCACTGGCGGCCAAGCCAGTACCAAACGCGTGCCTCCAAGGTGACTGGAGAGCCGTGACCACGCTGCCCGCACCCAGAGGCAGAGTGAGCGGCCCGAGAGGGGCCAGGCCGCGAATGCCTGCCCCCACGTAGGGGAAGTTAATCAGGGTGCCCGCCCGACACCCGGCGCACGCAGCCCTGCGCCAGCCCTTCTCCTGCCCCAGCAGGCACCCTGAACGCTGCCTCCTTGGCTAATTGGCCTTTCTTAAGAGACCAATCCACAAGGAATAGACTTCCAGGTGAGGCCAGAATGTCGCTGCTCTGCCAGCCATGATTTAAAGTGATGGGACAGCTCTGCTGGTGAACATGCAAAGTGACCATTATTCTGAGTGGCAATTACACTAGCCACGCCAGCCCTACTCCCACCACTGCCCCCATCAGATAGGAGCCAAATTTGGGTTGGGAGGAGGTGGGATGGGTCACGAATTGCCGTCCCGAGAAAGGGACAAAGGCCCCCAGCACTCAGAGCTCACCCCGATACTCAGAGTTGAAAGCTCTGAGCCTTCTGTGCCCTCCTTGAGGGGCTTAGCTTCGCTTAATCTCTGCCTGGAGTATTCCACCAGATGGTCCCGGGAGGACTGAGAGATGGGGCTGAGACGAGGAGAGATAGCTGGGGCGGCTGGATTGCTGGTGGACAGGCCCCGCAGCATGGGGAAACTTCTGTGCCAGCTCATTTCGCACCCACCTGGAAAGCCAGCATTCTCTTTGAGGATCCGGGTGGGGCGTGCATGGGCACAGAGGAGGTGGGGCTCATTCAGGCAGGCTGACCTCTACCCCACCGTCTATGTCAGGCCCTCAGAAACGCTGCCCTGGGCGCCAACCTGGCTAGCACCAGCTGGCTCTAGGCAGCAGTACCAGGGGCAGACCTGGACGCCGTCCCCTCCCCCCCACAGTTAGGCGCCCAGCAGCCTGCAAGGCACCTGCCCTTTCCTTCGGAAGGGGGTGGGGGGAGGCCAGCGCACAGCTCCGCCTCCATCCTGCCCCCGGTGATGTCACCTGGGCCCCCGCCAACACCAGTACCCTAGAAGCTCCACCCAGTGGCAAGGAGCCAGGCCCGCTCAGGCCTGCGAGGGGCTGCAGTGTGAGACAGCTGCGCCTCTCCTGGCAGCGGGACTCCTCCCAGCGGGCTCCCGGGAAGCAGGCGGTGTGGCCACAGCGGTGGGTTTGGAGAACGACCAGGTAGGCGTCAGGATCTATGGGGAGATCTCAACCTATTGATTACAGGCCGCAGGTTCAGCTCTAATGCCTCAGAAAAGCCTCTTTTTGGGCTCTGAGCCATGACACTAGAAAGTCATGGCTACATAATTCCTAACAACTGCTCTGGGTCCCAGAGGGCTTGGCGCTGACCCTCCTCGCACCCACCCTCTCACTCACGTCTGTCCTTGCCTCCCTGGTGCCCTGGGAAGCAGCAGGGGTCTCCAGAGGTCCTGCCTCACCAACACCACCACCTGCCTTCGCTCCTTCTCTTCCGAGTTGGCTCTTCCCTCCACTGCTCCTTCTATTTCAGGCCCAAGCACCTCCCGCAGGAAGCCTTTGCTGGACTGGGGTACAGGGAGGCGCAAGCCCAAGTCCTGGCTACACCTGCTCGTCTACCTGCCAAGAAACGCAGTGGCCAACACTCTCACACACACAAGCATCCGTTTCTCTTCTGCTGAATTTTCCATCTCTCCTAAGGTCTAGGCCTTATTTCATCATCCCATACGCTACAAGCATGAAAGAACTGGGTCTCTGAGACTCAGAATTTTTCCCAGCTCATAGCATGTTGTGGGAATTCTGAAAATATTACGTAGCCAGCAAAGTCAGAGGCTAGAAGAAATCGAGTCCTTGCCGGGTAGGAGAGAGGGGGTAGGTACTTTCTTATTAGGAAGAGTAAGTTCTCTCACTATAACCAAAAAGGAAGGCCATTCCACTGACCGGTTCATTAACCACCGGAAGAGAGAAAGTCACTCGTCACCCCACAGCTAAGGCGCCAGGACAGCCTTCATCGCTGGCAAGTTTGAGAACTAACTTCTCTTTCCTGTCAGGTGGGATTGGGAATCCCTACCACATGTGTGGGTTTACTGCGCTGACCTTCCCTTCATTCACTCACAAACACACAACCAGAGCCTTCCATGTGCAGGGCACAGACCACAGTACCAGCTAGCGCGTGGGGAGGTCCCCAAACGCCCGGAGAAAAAAAGAGGCGGCACACGCGGTTATACCTACTCTGGCCAGCAGGTGGCGGGGTGGGGGCGGGGAGGAGCGCGTCTGAGTGGGAGGTACTGTCCAGGGCACCGAGCATCCCAGGAGGGTCTGTCTAGTAAGAGTGGGGCGAGGCAGAAAGGCAGAAAGGTAGGCGGAGACTGTGAACAAGGACAGAGAGGGAAGCCGTGCACAATGAATGGGCAGCATTCATGGAAATCCGCAGGCCCCAGACAAACACACACCAGTGCTTGGCTGACGCGGACGCTGGCAAACGAGCCAGAGGGCCAGGAGGACTTGCCCAGAGGCAGCCACAAGATCGTTCCTGACATTCCAGAGGATCTGCCCCAATTTCCACAGAACCCTCCCCACAGGACAGGTAACATCTTACCAGCAGTGGCCCAGACCCAGACCTGGGGAAATCCTACTCAAAAGATCTCAGACCAGGCTCCTCGGAAGAAAAGGGAAGGGGGCTCCCTCCCCAGAGAGAAGGTAAGGAGGCAGGATGTCCCATAACTAGGGAGGCGAGGCTGTGAGGGGGACCATCACGACCGCCCCCCACACTGGACTGGAAAGGAAACCCAGTCCTTAGGGATAAAGTGATTTACCCAAGGTCACACAAAGAGCTGATGCGGAGCCAAGGCCAGAGCCCCGTCTCCCTCAGCCCAGGCCTGAGCTCTCCCCTTCCCAGGGAAAACTCACCCACCCATACACACCCATGAACGTTTCTCAGTTAAAGTGGGTCAGTTCACACAAGCCCTGAACACCAAAGCACGCCGCACGCAGCCCCCCGCACTGGGTGACTCTCCTGCCCCATGCTCCTCCTGGACCATGGGCAGTGGACAGCCTCCACAAGGGAGGAGGACAGCCCTGGGGCAGGGCCAAACATCTGTGCTGACTGCGTCTGGGCTCCAGAGAAGAAAGGCAGAGGCAGAAGTTGGGATGACGGAAGAGTTAGACACGCATTTAAGAAGTTTTCAAATTCGCCTAGTATTTCTCGTGCACAGGGGCACACAGGGGCAGAATAACAGGGGACTGAGCACAGTTCCGAGCTGCCCCACCCACTGGCACCTTCTCTAGAACCTCCTCTCTCACCAAGGATAGGGCACTCCCTTTGTCCCTTCCAGGCTCTGGGTCCCATGGCGGGAGCACATGGCCGGCCTGCTCCCTGCCCAGTCCACTGCAATCCCTCAAAAGCAGCTGCGGCCACCCGATGGCAGCATCCCTCCCACACCCGCCTCTCCACACAAGCCCTAACTCGGGGGCAGAGCTGCAGGCCAGCGAGCGGGCCCCTCGGCCTGGGATAGGGGCTCCTTCTCCTTTTCCTGGGATTCACTGAAAGGATCAGGAGGGCGTGACCTCTACCACTCCCCCCATCTCACGCCCATAAAGTGCCGCAGACTGTGTTCGTGCATGTTCAGGAGGAATACAAGAAGAAACTCGGAAAACCGTCCGCACTTCTGCTTGAATTCAACTCAAGGTCACAGCTGCTAAAAATTCCGACACCACACCTATTTCTACACATTTCCCAGTTGGGGGCACGGGTTTCTTACAGGGGGAGAAGGTGGCGGCAAACTTCAGCTGCCTCCCAGGAGTAGAACAAGTCTCTCCTGGAAGACAGGCAAGTTGCAGCCTCCACTCAGCCACCAAGGAGAGAGAAGGGAAGAGAAAGATGAATGAAAGTGGGGGCGGGGGGGCGGGGGCCGGGGGAACGGTTTTTTAAAACCCACTTACCGCTGTGCAGAGAGCAGAGCAATGCAGCTCTGAAGGGAAAGAGGGTATCGTGCTTAAGCAAAGAAGAGAGGAGACCAAGGAGAGATACTGGGAAGGACTTACCCAGAATATCAGATTGAAGAGGAACATCGTGTACTTCAAGCAGCAGAGGCAGCCTCTGGCCATGTTGCACTTCTTAAATTCTAGGAGGAGAACAAAGGACAGGTCCAGGTAAAACACCACGTACTTGCTGCCTTTGGGCGCATTGTACTTGTCGGTCTTCACGCCAGCCTCGGCGCGGCTCTGGCCGCGGGAGCCCGCGGTGCCGTAGAAGGCGCCGGCCGTGAAGCCGCGGCCGAACGGGCGGCCCGAGGTGGACGGCTTGGCAAAGTCCGAGTCCTTGCTGTCCAAAGATGGACTCCGGTGGATCGAAGAATCCTCGCTACTCGACTTCTCCATGCTCGCGTCGCTCCCGGGGGGCGCGGGGGGCGGGGGGCATCGCTCCCGGAGTGGCACGGAGGGGGCGCCCGAGTCGGGCGCGGGCTGCGGGCGGGTCGGAGGAGCCTCGCACGCCGTCGCTCAGTCCCGGGGCGCACTGCCGGCCGGACCCCGCGCTGGGGGTGCCGGCGCCCCGCTTCTCGCCGGCCGGCCCGGGAGGGCTCTGCGGCGCGGCGCGGCGCGGCTCCACGCGCGCTCCCCGGGAACCGGCTGGTCTGCGTAACTTAGAGTCTTTAGGGAGGCAGCGATTTGCTTGCTCGCTCCCGAGCGTCGGCTCGCCTCCCGGGCGCACCGCAGCTCCACGCGAGGCACCCGGGCGCCCGGCTCCGGGCTCCCCGGCACCCCTCTACCCGTCCCAGCCCGGCCCGGCCCGGCCACTTTGCGGGCGCCCGCCTCCTCTCGCCCCGCGACTTTGCGGAGCTGCCCCCGGCCCTGGGCTGCACGGCCGCGCGGCGGGCAGTGCCGAGGGATCCGCCGCAGCTTCAACCGCTGGGCTACCCCTGCGAAATCCCGGCCCGACTCCCGACTCCGAAATCTCCGGAGCCCCCTCCCCGGCCCTCGGCCCCGCCCCCTGGTTTGCATTCGGCCAATGAACGCGAGGACTACGGGGGGCAGCCTCCCTCCCGGATGACACCACAGCTTTAATGGGATTAGCGTTCTGCCTGGTGCCTACACCAGTGCGCCGCGAGCCTCGCTAAATGTCAAGGGCTCCGGAGCCGGGGTGAACCAGAACCTTCATCGCAAGGTGCTGGCCTCTTTCCGGGGAGAGAAGGGGGCGGGAGGGGAGGGGAATGGCTGGAGGTACCACGACCCAAGGAAACCTCCCCAGAGGAAAGTGCTGGGGAAGACTGGAGGGGAAAGAAGCGCGGCCGCTGTCCAGCTGGCCGCCGCCCCCTGTGCCCACGGGGCCTGTCCGACCTGGGCACAAGGTCTGCCGGCTACACACACACAGGCGCGCGTGTCTGCACACGTGGGTCAGGCTAGGGCACACGGGGATCTGGGACCGCAGGGGAAGCGCGAGGTGTGGGAAAGGCCCTCGCGACCCGCGCCGCCCGCCCCGCCCCCTCCGCGCACGCGCGCACGCCGCTCCGGAGGCTCCTGCAGCTGCGCAAGCCCCCCCCCCCAACTCCTGACCTGCGTTCCGGTCGGGACCCCCCCACCCGGCTGAGAAGAGTAGGTGGCCCAGGTAAGGTCCTGCCTTGCCCCCGCGAATCCTGCCTTGCCAAGGGTGGTGTCGGAGCACGCTGGGATACCGGCGCTCCGGCAGGGCTGGTCAGGGCACAGCACCAAGAATGCTCTCGCTAGGAGCTTGGGGGCATCCAGAAGGAGCCCTTCATCCTACCATGAAACACCACCTGCGTCCCGGGCTTGTGCAGAGGTCTGCGCTGCCCAGTTGGCAAATAAAGAAGACCAGAAGACAGGTGGGGGGCGGCACCTCTGCCACCAGCAAGAGGGTGCTGAGAGCCCCAGAGCAGCGCCACGTCTCCCCTGGCCCTGCATCCCACACCTAACAGCGCGCTCGGCCGCCGGGAGGCGCTGGGCAGGGCGGCTGGATGGTGTGAGTGTGAAAATGTCCTCCCGGGATCCCATCAGACGTTTACTCCACACCTGCTCTGTGCTGAGCGCACCAGGACCTGGGGAAACAAGGTATGAGGTGTGCTGCTCCCTGCCCTTCAGATTCAGATACACAAGATCTAGCCAGGAAGACAGAAGGACATTAATCACCAAGGCCATGGGCAGGAACAGAGCTACCACATCCGCTCTGGCCGAGGGGGACACTCATTCCGACCAGACCCTTGTCACAGATCTTCTGCGGGGCCCTAAGCTGCTGAGTCTGCACCTCAGGGCCGGAGGCAGGCCTGCATTCCAGGGGTGCGGGCGCTCTTTCTGAGGGCAGCCCAGCTTCTTTAAAAGGACCAACAGCGGCGCTACTATTCTGAGCCCCTCCCCCACTCAGATGGCAGCCAGCAACGAAAGCCAGTGTGTGTCACAGACACGGCACCCTGCTGTCTCCTGGTTGGGCACAGCGGTCCCGTGGGTGCTGTGCACACATGAGGGGCAGATGTCCGGCTGGCTCCTGGCAGATCCCACGGCCACCCGACTGGAATGCCTCTTGTCCTCTTCAGCCTGGACCGGCTCCTGAGGGCTCGCGGCTGCCACATCACTTCTCTGATGCGGGAGAGATCATACCAGCTGGACTGAGAGTCAGGAGACCTGTTTTTCACTCTGAGCTCGATCTGAGGTCTGTGATCAGGGCTAGGTGGTCCGCCTTTGTGAGGTGCTATCTCCTCCTCTTTAAAATGGGGTTCACAGAGCCCAGCCCCAGAGGAGTCGGCCTGTGTGAGAACCGTCTGAGGCCCCTAAGGGCTGAGCCAGTCCCAGGGGTTGTCACTACTAGTCTCTGACATGGACTTGGAGTCAGCCAGCACCTCCCAGGCTGGCCCCCACTCCCCACCCCGCCTTCTCCTTTCTTTTCATCTCTCTCTTCTCGCCAGCTCACACCTTGTTCTGTGAGAACAGCCTCCCCACTGTCCTCGATCGTTCCACCCTCATTTCTGACTACACGTGGATTTGTGCCAATAGCTATTTCCTCAGCAGCTGAAGCCCTGGGGGGCCGGGGGTGCAGGACAACAGGCAGGTAGGAGAGGAAGAGGGGCCGCCCAGTGTAAGCGCTCTGCTCTGCTCCCTCCTGGCCACGCTCATCAAAAGGGCACTGAGGTCCCACTCCCGTGAGGGCTCGCTCCCAGCTTAGTCGATGATCAGAAGCATAAGAGCAACTCCTATTTGCAAGTCCCCAGTGTATCCCAGGCACCAAGCATCACCCGCAGTAACTCACAGAATCCTCAGGGCAGCCCCACAAGATAGGTATGGTTATTATTCCCATTTTACAGATAAGGAAACCGTGATTTCAAAGCCCATGTTCTTTACTCTCTTGGGCTCTAAACCTAGTTCCTGCCCTTGGGAATCTGCCAGTCTAACAGACAGAATCTAAAAGCACAACAGGGAGCCTGATGAGGTCATTAGCAGAAGGAGCTGAGTAAGGGGCAAAGGGGAGAGGGGTGGTCAGGGCAGTGCCGCTGGACCTGTGGTCAGCAAAGGGGAGTCCCCCAGGAGATGGCCCTACATTATCGTACAGCGGGCTGGAAGAAGGAAGGGTGAGGGGAGAAGGTAGTTTGCAAGACAGGAACTGAGTCCCCGATAGGAGGCAGCTCAGGCAAAGCCAGGAGACCAGCCAGGGGCAAGCAGTTTCAGCCAGAACGTCGTCCTCCGCTGCCACCATGAAGAGACCACTCATGCGTCATAGACAGTTCATCGCGGCGGGACAATGAGCGGGGGCACTGGGAGAGACAAAGGTGAGTGAGACACGGCCGTGGCCCCAAGGGGCTCGAGATGCAGTGAACAGACCATCCCTGGAGAAGCCCACAGCAGAATGACAGAGCGCACACGTGCCACGACAGGACGGCACGGAGCTGGAGTTTGGCCTCCCCTTGGAGAAGGGCTGGCTGGAGTGGGCGTGGCAGGGACAGAAGAGGGGGGAGAGCACGGCTAGGGGAACTTCGGGGGCAGTGAGGAGACGGGGGCTGGGGGGCCACAGTGAGCCACCTGTGAGGCCTCGAGTGACACTGGGAGTCTGAGCTTCATCCCGGGGCTTCCCAAGCAGTGGGGCACGTGACAGAAGCGGGGCCCTAGGTAGCCAGGCCTGGCAGCAGGGCGGAGAGGCAAGGTCAGCTGCTGTGCTGCCTCAATGTCTTAGACTTTGGGCGCAGAAGGAACCATCAGAGAGAGAAGGGGATGTGAGACACCATCTCTCCCCCGTGATGGTCCGCATCTACTCGCCGGGCTCAGGGGAGCCGGAAGGTACAGACTGCCCTTGAGGATCTCAGAGCATGTGAACAAGGCAGAGCTGCCTTTTCCTTTCCTTTTTTTTCTTTAGACAACAAAAAAAGTAAGCAGGTACAGAATTCCCAGAGGGGAGGAGGAGCTGCGAATCCGTGAAATCAACATGCAGCATCTCTGCTGCCTGGCAGCTGGGGAGATGCTGCATGTTGCAGCTTCAGAGTAATGCCAAGCTCTTGGCCTCTCCCTGCGTCTCTCAGGCCTTTGGGCTCTCGCTAACCTGCACACAGGTGACGGGCCACACAGATCCCCTTCCGGTCCCACACCGAGTATCTCTGTATCTGACAACGTGTGTAGCTCGTGAGGCATCCTGGACCTCCGAGGCTCAGGCAGGGCGGCCCCACCAGAATTCAGGTGAGACAGAGGGGCCCTCGCCATCCAGAGGGGCCACCGTTGCAGAAGGGAGCCTTATTCACCTCAGCTTAATTCTTAAACTCCCAAATTGGGATCCTCTTCAGCAATATAGAAAATGCTCTGATTGCTACGCAAACCATTTACCGATGGTGCCAAAAGGGAACAAGGATGGACGACGGATGAATATAGATAAAGAAGACGTGGTGTATATATGATGGAACACGACTCAGCCACGAAATAGACAAAACCCTGCCATTAGTGACAACATGGATGGACCTCACGGGTTAAGTGAAGTAAGTCAGACAGAGAAAGACAAATACCGTACGATTTCACTCACATGTCAGATATTAAATACATAAACAAGCCAAACCAAACCAAACCGAATCCGTGGATACAGAAAACAGAGCAGTGGTTATCAGAGGGGAGGGAGGCAGCTGCAGGGTGGTGGCTGGAAACCACACCCTTGGTGGTGAGCACGCTGTAGAGTACACAAAAGTCAAGATACGATGTTGTACACGTGAGACGTACATGATGTTATAGACCAATGTCACCTCAATAAATTTTAAAAAGAAAGAGGGCAGGGGGAGAAGGATGAGCGGTGCCTAACGGGCCACACCCCAGGATGTTGGCATGAAGGTTCACCCTGCAGGGGGAGATGAGGAGGGTCTGGGGCAGGGGGCAGGGGTGGGCCTCCAACTTGCCGTGGAAATTAAACAGCTCCAGGGCCACGAGTCACCAGACTTGGCCAGGATTCACGAAGGACGGTGATGATAGTGAAAGGGCTGGGGTAGAAAGGAACTAAAGGTCATTGTGTTTGTTATTTGTTTAGTTTCTGAGACCAGTAAGGAAAACAAAGAACTGGGTTTGGCTGCGGTGGGAGGGGCGCCCTTAGAAGGAGGGATGTGTTGCTCAGGACCTTCTACCAAGGGCGGCACCTCCTTCCCTGGGAAGAGGTTTGCCCCTCCTCCTTCAGGCCCCCAGATCTTCGTCCAGACATATTAGTTTGTCCACCTGCCTCTGCTCTAGTCACTGGGCTTCTCAAAGGAGGCAGGGGCTGTGTCTTAACCATTTCCTCAGCCCCGGAGCCTGCCCCTGTGACCACCTCAGTCAGGGCAGGTGGAGGGCCAGGAAGCCCATCAGGCCTAGGCCCTGAGTTCTCCCCATGGACCACCCGGGGGCCCAGGTTCACTAGCCAGAGGGAGGGACCCAAACCAGACGTGTATGGGGCCACTCCTGGGAAGCAGGCTATCGAGGGCATCGGGACCTGGTGTGAGGACCATGTGGTCAGCTGCCGCTCACAGCCACATCCCCAGCATGTGGTCCAGGCTGAGACGGATGGACAAACGGACAGGCAGGTAAACACACAAACTTACTGAGCAGAGAGGAAGAGTCGGAAAAGGTAGGAGGTGGGAAAAGGAGAGGACAGAACCCCTCCAGGCCCTCCCCGCCCTGGGGAGCCAACCTGGTGGAGACACCCACATCCAGCCCCGAGTCCCCGGTGGGCCCATGCAGACTCCCTCATTCCATCACATCTCCAGGCCCAAGAGGTGGTGGCCACTCCTGTCTACGGAGGGAGCACGCCCGTGAAGAGACCTCAGCTTTGTGTTCACACCCCTGAGGGACGGGTGGGCACGCACGTCAGAGCACGAGCTGCTGATACTGCGGACGCTTAGCTTAGCTCCAAGGAATCGCAGTCACAGCTCCAGACCAGCCGTACCACTCCTGACCCACTCTCAGGGAGGCTTCTGGATCGAGGAACCAGGTGAGGTGAGGAGGGTCCATCCCAAAGCCAACCTACTCGGCACACTCCCCTAACTGTGGGCCAGAGGGGCCCAGGTCTGGGAGAAAGGACAGCATACGCTCAGACGCCTGTAGTGACTGCCGTCCGTACCCACGACCCGCCCCGACCACAGAGAACAATGTCCTGCAAACTCCGGGCTTTGGGACTGGACGGATCTGTGTCCAGATCCCACCTGCAGTGAGCTACCCACGTGCCGGGTAACCTGGAATGACCCCCTGCCTGCTCTGTATCTCAGTTTCCCCAACCGTGAGATGGAGACGATAATACACACCTCCCGAGCAGTGTGCAGAAAGACAGAGACGAGGTTAGGAATGTGATGCACAAAGCACAGTGCTGGACACAGAGTGTTCAGTGAATTGAGGCACGGTCATCACTACCAACCAGCGCTATTATAGTAAATATGGTCCCAGTGCCCATCTAATCATAGGGTGATTGAACAGAGAAAGATACAAGACAACACATAATTGATGCAAAATGTCCTGTGGCTCAAATTCTGAGGGCAAGTGCTGGCAGGTCCTCCTTCGGGGGCCCTCCTCCCCTCTGCCAACACTCCTGCATTCGCCACCCCATCTGTTCCAGGGCCGTCCACGTGCTGACGACACCTAGAGGTTTACCTGCGCCTGACCTGTCTTCTGAGCCCCAGGCACGCACACCCAACCCCTGCTTGGCATCCCCACGCGGCTGTCTCGCAGCAGCTCCCGCTTCCCATGCCCCAGAGGGACTGACCTTGCCCATGCCCTGCTCCCCTGGCAGCGACCCCCTCCTCAATAAACGGCCTAAACACCCACCCCATTGCTCATGCCAGAGACCCAAGATTCATCCTGACTCCCTGTGGTCACGGGCCCCCACCTCCTCTCAAACACAAATCCCACCCAATGAGCTTCCTTCTCCTCACCGGCTCACGGGCACGGCCCTGGTCCAGCTCCTGCAGCATCTCAGCCAGGGCTCTCCTTCCCACCCCCGCCTGAGGCCCATCTTCTCACTCACACTGCTCTCTTACCGCCCTCAGTGGCTTCCATTCTGCTGAGATTATGGTCATGTGTATGTGTGTGTCTGTGTGCGTGCATGCATGCGTGTGTGTGTGTGTGTGTGTGTGTGTGTGTGGTATTTGCTGTTCTACTTTTCTATTACAATCCAAATTCCTTAAGCCACCCTGGAGGTCTGGAAGGACTGGCCCCTGCCCACCTCTCCAGCCCACTGTGCTCTAACCAGTGAACCTGCGGAGCTTGCCCTCCTCGGAGCCTTTGCCCATGCTGTTCCCTCTGCCTGGAATGCTCTTCCTCGACCCACCACCTGACGTACTTCTTCTCACCCCTGAGTTCTTATGAGTGCTTCACAACAGTCTCTTCTGGTTTTGTGGCTCCCCTCCCACACCGTCTAAATTAAGGCCTAAATTCTCAGAGCTCCACTTCTCCTGCAGCACTTGTCCGTTTGGAAGCACATGCTTACTTGAGTGACAGTTTGCTGTCTGCCTCTCCTACCGGACCATAAACCCCAGGGCAGCAGGGGCTGAACCCAGGACAGCGCGTGACCAGCAGCGGGACCAGAGAATGCTGGGTGAACAAGAGAGGAGGGGCTCAAAGGAGGGGGGGCACGGGGGCTGGGATGGCAGCACCGCCAAAGAAGGGTTTCCTGGGTCGCCTGAGGGACGAAGCCTCAGGACGCCGATTACCTCCACCTCCTCGACTACAGAACAGGAAGTTTCTACTGGCTGCTTCTCTAAGGCCCCTTCCAGCCCTGAAATTCCCTCCCAGTGAAATGGGACCTACCTTGTTTCTTGGGAGATGGGCAGGGCCGATCAGGGCAGCAGAAGGAAGAGCATGCTGGTGGGAAAAGGCTGGGCGAAGCCAGAGGGAGACGAGTGCCCAGGACGGCTGGGGAGGACACGTCCACACACCCAGCCAAAGTGAGGTTTCGCGGCAAGGGGACTGGGAAGGGAGGCGGGGGTGAAGCACACATGACCCTGGACGCCAGGTGCTCTCCCACCCCCGCCCTTACCCGGCTAACCTCCCACCAGAACAGACCTCCCACGTCTGCCTCGCCCCCAGCCGTAGCACTTGCCGCTTCCTCTGCCTGGACCTCCCTCCCCGCACCCTGAATGCCAGTGTCCACAGCCGCGCTCGGGCCTCTGCTTGGAGCGCCAACGCACCTGAGTCCATCCCACCACGGAGCTACCTGCTCGCCAACATCCTGGCCCCAGACTGTGAGCCCCTTCAGGGCAAGGGCTGCGTCCGTCATCTTTGTATCCCAGCGCTTGGCTCAGAGCCAGTGCCCAGCGCACAGGAGCTGTGAGATCACCACCGAACACACACGCATGCAGACAGCGGGCCTCGTGGGAGCCTCGAGCAAGGTGACAGCCACTCTTCAGGAGAATGGGCCTTGCCTTTGGGAGGGGAGTGAGGGCTGCCACGCCTCCTATTTGAGCAGGTTTACAGGATGCAGGGCGCAGGCTGGGGGCCCACCCAGGGAGCGGCACCCCCTGGGCTCACAGGCCCTTTTTTCCAGGCAAGACCCAAACGAGCCCCACCTTTCACCCCAAGCCCAATCAGCCTCCCTGTCAGATGCCCCAGAAGGGCCTGCTGTGTGCGGTGGGCACACACCGCGCCATCCACGCCATCAGCTCCCAGATGCCCAGGAGCAATGAGGCACCGTGATTAGCGCTTATCAAGGAGGGCAGGCAGCTTGCGGAGAATGAGATAAGGCCCGGCAGTGGGCCCAGGGAAGTGTAATGAAGCCCGAAGGTAACTGTCATGCACCAGTGGAATTTCCTGACCCAGCAAATCTAGTATTCCTCAGCCAGTCCATGCAGGGCACTGACCGCCGGCTGGGACAGCGCTCTCTGACACAGTGGCCAGCCTGTGCGAGCAGCCCATGCGGCTGGGGCCCTCCCGCCGATTCAGGAGCTGCTGCCTCTTCCTGCCTCTTCACTGAGGCTGGAACCACTGCAGGGAGAACAGCAGGCACACAGCATTTGTAGATGCTCCAAAGAAGACGGAGAAGAACAGTGGCCGGGACCCCGTCTGCTCTGAAGCCATGGGGGAGGGGAGGCTGCATACGGCCCCCCCGCCCCCCAGCAGAAGGGAACGAGAGGCGTGGGGATGAGTGGTGGGCGCATCTCTGTTGGGTAGAACTGGGCTGTCTGAGGACTCGGCGGTCTCAGTGCATGAAGCCTTGTGGTCTCTGAAGCACTGGCCACTCTGTAAAGTGAGGCTCCCTCCCCTGTGCCCACTCAGGCTGCCCCACGTCCAGGAGGCTGCCATTCAGGCTGCCTCCTACTGAGGGGCCTCAGAGGAGCGTCTGGGCCACCCCAGACCTGAAGGTAGTCTGCTGTTGGTACCGAAACTCTTAGGCAAGTTCTTTCCACAGTGTCTCTCCGGTTGCTCTAGCAGAGGGTCGTTGCTGGTGGAACCCGCTCACACACGATGGGGACCCAGCCTTGCTCAAAACCTCCCAGGATGCAGGCGGCACACACAACCCTGAAAGCGGAGGCTCCTGCTGGCCCAGTTCTCCCTCCCGGGGTCCCTGCTTCCAGTCCCCTCCACAATTAACCTTGCCACCGGTTGCCACATAACTATTCTGAGACAGAGCCCTGGGGGTGCCACGCTGCCCCTCTCACCAGCTGAAAACCTTCCCTGGCTCCCCAGGGATTTGACACAAGTACTCAAGCGTGGGGTCGTGACCTCCGGCGCTGTGCTCTGTCAGTCCTGACCTGTGCCCTAGCTCCCACCACGCGGAGCTCCCCAGTTCTCTGTCTCCGTCTGGGGCTCCGTGCCGCCCTCCACCGCCGCCACCCAGTCACCTCTGCCTTCAGTGGATGCTTTGAGGCGCGTCTCAGATGCCACGTCCTCCACGAAGGACCCCCCGAACTGAGAGGCCCTCTTCTTGTCCCTAACCCACCTCTCTTCGGGGCGCTGATTTCACTCTGCCCTGTATCAAGGTTGTTTGCATGTCTTCCTACGGAAAGCCCCTGAGGGGATGAACCCACCGAGTTTCCTCTCACAGGATCCGTGGTGGACACATAAAAAATCTGAAGGGCCATTAACTGAACCCTCACACAGTGCACACGGCCCCCAAGCCTCCCTGCCTTCCCTGTGTGTACTCACCTCACGCAATGCACAGCCCCCAAGCCTCCCTGCCTTCCCTGTGTGTACTCACCTCACGCAGTGCACACGGCCCCCAAGCCTCCCTGCCTCCCCTGTGTGTACTCACCTCGGCCCATGCACTGGACGCCCCCCAACACCGCCCTCAGCCTTGCCGATGGGCGCGCATCTTGCCAGATCACCACGATTTGTCCTCGCCCTGGAGGCCCCCTCTAGGGTCACCGGCCAGCCTCGGTCCCCTCCTGAACCCTGGGGGGCTCAGATGTCCAGCCTGGAGCTCAGAGAATGTGGCTGGGCTCCGCGAGGCCTGACGCATCTGGGTGACTGCGTGTCACTCATCCCCCAAGCTCCGGCCCCAGGGCGTGCTTCCATGTCCCATTCGGGCTGGGCGCCAGGGCACACCTGCTCTCCCCCTCCCCCACACCGTGGCCGGAGGAAATGCCAGCCTCGGCCGGGCGGGACGACACAGCAGGATCAGGCCCTGACCACCGGCGCCGCCCCTCCTCGCCTCACCCGGCATCCCTCCGTGGGCGCCCGCTCGTCCTAACGCAGCACAGGGCACACGCTCAGAATGCAGGGAATCAGGCCCAGGCCCAGCTCTGACACTTGCCACCCGTGTGACCCGGACCAGAGACGCACAGCTCTCAGAGCAGCGTGCACGTTTTTTGAATGAATGAACAAAGGAGTGAGCTGTTTCCATTTCCTCGTCTGCAGAGTGGGGTTAGGGAGGACTCCGGGGAGCAGAGAGGCACTGCTGGGAAAGGGCTTTACCAGGTGGGCCGTCTACACCTCAGAACCTTCTATCTACACACACAACCAGCCAGCACATTCAAGGGCTCCATACAGAGACCAAGGACACAGACAATCATTACCAGTCAATAAGACTCCCCAGGTACCCACTGTGGGCCGCCCTGGGCTCGCCGCTGTGGCTGTGACCGAGGAGCTTGCGTCCACACAGGGGAAGAGCCGAAAACTGAAAAGGCAGCTCGAGCACGAGCCAGAGTGGGTGGTGTGAACCAAGGGCAGGGAGGCCTGGCCTATCTGGGAAGGCTTCTTGGAGGAAGTGGGAGCGTGTTGGGCTGTCACCCCCACTGGAGGCGGGTGGAGGAGGGGCCCCAGGTGCTGCACGTCGAGTGCAAAGGCGTGATCACGGGGACTCAGCTGGTTCTCACTGCACGCGTGTGTGATACACAAGCAGGGCAGTCATCCCAGTCATACACGAGGAGACTAGGCCCGACGAGCAGAGGGCTCTTCGAAGCTAGTTAGTGGCGGAGCTGGGGCTCCTCACTCTGAACAGAGCCCTCTCCTTACGCCTAGGTTCTGCCCGGGCCTGGTGCTGGACGCTGCTCTTATGCACAGAGGCACAAAGCCGTCCCACACACACAGAGGGGGCAAAGGGAAGGAAAGAAGCGGGGTGTGAGGGCCCTCAGGACCACGCGTCCAGGAACAAAAGAGAAGCACCCCGTCACCGGCCCATGGGCGTGCTTCGGAAATCCGAGGGAACACGCCAGCACCACCCCACGTCACCCCCCAGCCAACACGTCCGCTGCACTCCGACCTCGTAGAGCCTGAACGCTGGTGTGGGTGCCAATGAAAGCAGGCAGAGGCCCCGCCCCCCGAAACCCCGGCCCCGGGAGAGTGGGGATGACAACCAGGGGTGGGCGGTCCACGTTTACCAGCCAGCTCTCCGGGGAAAAGCCGTGGCTCGTCGTGCGCGCCACTTTCCACGGTGCAGATACTCCCACCGCGGCCAGTTTCTAGCTCCTGACGGCAAATCTCCCGACTCTTTACTAACAGGCTCTTGACCGCCAGCACGAGCAGCCTCCGGCCAACCACTGCCACCGCCCAGCTCCCTCGGTCCAGGGAAACTCCACGGCAAGGAGAAGAACCCAGCACCCTGCTCGTCCTCCCAGGAGAAGTCGCACGTTGGGGGTGGGGACAGGAATGGAGGCTGGACACGTCATGGGGAGGGTCTCCCGGGGTCCCCCACAGGTGGCCTAATAACCAGAGAAAGACCGCTGACGTTAGCTCCCGTACAATGTAAGTCAGGCCAGGTCCCTGCTCTTCTCAAAACCCTCCAGCGGGGGACTTCCTGGCGGTCCCGTGGTTAGGATCCCACGCTTCCACTGCAGGGGGCACGGGTTTGATCCCTGGTCGGGGAACTAAGATCCCACATGCTGCGCGGCCAAAAAATAAAAAAACAAAACCCTCTAACGGCCCTCATCTCTCCCAGAGTAAGAGACAAAGCTCTCGCAGCATTGTCACCATTGACACACACACGTCCACCCCACTCATCCCTCCACTCCGGCCACTCGGTCCTTCCTGCCGTTTCTCACGTGGGAGCCTTTATGCCGGCTTCTCCCTCCTCTGGGTCACCCCTGCCCCAGGTGTCTGCTCTGCCAGCTCTCACTCCTTCACAGCTCCACCCAAAGCCACCTCCTCAAGGGCTGCCGCACTGAACTCTGTACCTCCCCCAGTGCGCCCAGTGTCAGCCAGCTCCGCTCTTTCCACAGCACTTAACCCCGGTGTTCGGTGTAATTTGCTCTTTTATTCATTGATTGTTTAGGAGCTCTCTTCTTCACCAGAACTAAGCTTCATGAGGGCAGCGTTTTGGCTGTGTTTCCATAGCCAAGAACAGCTCTACACGTGGTCATTAGTCAGGAAATACTTGTTGAGTGAAGGAAAGCCCAGAGAAGGCTTCTGCCCAACCCAACAGGAGGCAGCTGGGGAGCGAGGGGCCCAGTGGTCAGTGCCCGCCCGGCTGGGACTCCAGGTGCCCGTGACCTGGCACCCCATCTCTGCGTCTCATTATCTCTTCTTATTTAGGCTGTACGGGACCCTACATGGCTAAAGGATGCCGGGTCTGAAGCCCTCTGACTCTACAGCAGGAGGCCCCAAGGTCAGGTTCGAGGCCTTCCCTTAAAAGGTCTTGGGAAAGACAAGCTCTTCGCGTCCCCTGTGCACCAGCCACACCTGAGCCCCCAGCCACACCGCCCCCTGTCCCCCAGCCCTGAGATCGGGAGAAACTCCCAAAGAGCACTGTCCACCCCTGGGTCAGGGCCACTGGAGCCCCAACTCCAGGCAGCTGCCCATCACGCCCCGCGGGCGCCCCACATGCAAAGCGGCCAGCTCACCCAGCTATTTTAAGCCCTGCGGGCCCAGCTGCAGCTCGTCACCACAGCGGGCTGGTGGCCCAGGGTGCAGGCAGGAGCAGCCAGCTCACAGAGGAGCACTGACCTGGGGAGCTCCGAAGGGGGCTGGTCATCCTTTGTGACCGCAGCACTCCTAGGAGGGACCGGAAACTCCCGTCCACGCCCTCAGATCCACCAGCCGTGGGAAAGTGAGTCAAGGGCTGCCCTGGCACGCCCAGATTCCACTGCTGAATGTGACCCCTGAGTTTCCACATCAGAATGAGTCCTGGTCCCGCCCTGCCTACCCCCAGACATTCCAACCACGCTGGAGCTCCCACTGCACCCACCCTCCGGGGCCTGACAACTCGAGACAGACCACGATGTGGACAGAAGACCTGGGAACGGCTCACTCACTGGGCCCCCAGCCTTTTCCCCTCTCGGTCTCCCCAGCGACTGTGCACAGTGCTGGCTCACAGCTACGCTCAACAAACCCTTGTTGACCAAATGGTTGTTCTAAATGTGTTCTGAACCACATGTGACGGAAGCGGTAGAGGGACAACTCAGTCTCAAGGGCTGTTATCAGTATCAACACTACTATGGACATTTCTGCCGACCCCACTGGGCACCAGACCTGAGGATAGAGACCATAGAACCAAGGAATCAAGAGAGTTCAGTGACAAAACAAGGGCGCCCCAAGCTGCAGCCCTTTCCGGGAGGGCTGCCACCCCCAACTCCGGGGGGACGGTTACACTGTGTTCTCCGGGAAGACGGTTCCCTGAAGTCGTGCGACGCGGACGCCCTGCTCCAACCCACCCTCCTCCGTAGGACCTCCAGCAACCAGGAGCTGCCTGGAGAAGCAACGCACAGAACAGAAACCCTGGGTGTGAGCTATTCCCACCGCCAGCCTCCTGCCGCAGGACATCAGCAAGCCCAGGGCAGACGGGTCACACGTGCCTGAGGCTCCCAGCCACATCCTCTGGCTCTAATTGCTCCGTTTAAGCACCATCAGCACCCCGGGGAAGAGGGAGGGAGATCCAGAAGGTGCTGTAATTAGGGAGCTCTGCGACCTACCCCCTCGCTCCCCGTCTACCTCGAGAGGGAACCTGCCACCCACACCTTAAAGAAACAGACCCACCACCTGCATTAGGGGGAGGAAGCGGGAAATTCCTTGAATTTCCCTGTTGGAGGAAGATCCCAGAAGCTGAGGGTCTTCAGAGACCATTCAGTCCACTCTCCTCCCTTCCCCTCCCCTGGCTTCCATCATTCCAGACTCTGCTGAACATTTCTATTATAACTGTAAAAGCAATGACAGCAGCCTGCGTTTACAGAAAAAAAAAAAAAAGGTACATTGTTGAAAGGGATTTCACACAAGTGACTCTCCCCGAAGTAGGTGCAGAGAGCATCGTATGGAAAATGAGATGACCTGCACGAAGGCCTTCACACCGCCACCCAGTCCCACGCTCCCGCAGCGAGCCGCCCAGGCCCCCACTTCGGAGTCCTCAGGCGTCGGGTACCAAAGTCAGAATTTCTGAAGCCAGGGCTATGATGACCTCCTCTGTTACTGACCCCCCTCCCCGCCTTGAGAAAGTGGTTCACTGGATCCACTACCCAAGCAGCAACTCAAGTCCCACCACCTCTAGGAAATCTTCCAAAACCAGAGGATCTGGGGGGTATGAGACCCCCGCCCCCCGCCCTGTTTGGTGCGTCTCCTGAAGAGACATCTGCACACGATCACCAAAGTGGTGCTGAGACATTTCAGTCCGTAATCTGAAGTCACACCAGCTGGGGAGGCACCCTGGCCAAAATCTCCCCCTCCAGCAGGGACAGATCTGCCAAAACCACTCAGTCAGCCGGAGCCCATCCTCACAGACGTGCCTAATGCAGGGGGATGGGGGGGGGACAGAACAATAGGATGAAGTCACTGCAGGGCTGCCCCTCCCCCTCGTGCTGTAGAGTCAATGCTACGGGTTCTGCCTTTGTTCACCCTCAGACAGGCCCTCACCCCGACACAGCTGCACAGCACAGACACCCAGGGCTCCCTGCACCCCCCAGAGATGGCTTTCGATCCGCCCTCCACCCACCCTGACCCTGAACCCACCACCCTGTCCCAGCCTCGGGGAGGCCTGCGGGCCTGGCTCAGCTCTCTCCAGCTGCCCCAGTTCCAGGCTTCCGTTAGCCTCCCCCCTCCAGCCTGGGGGCTCCTCGGGCCTATGGCCCAGTTACAATCCCCCTTCTCAAGGCCCCCCCGCCCCGCCGCCCCCATCACGTGGTCTCGCTGACTCAGCCCAGCAGCCGCGTGGTCAGATCACGTCTTGGCCAGCGGACTTTTGGCCTCGGGAGAGCAGAGCACAGTCGGATTCTCGCCACGTCCCCTCAGAGCTTCCACCATGTCCCAGTCCCGAGCCAGGGATCCCATGAGCACTTGTCGAATGAATGAACGATGTCTGGAAATCTCCCCCAGCTGGCTCTCCTGGTGGCATCTCGTGTCAACAGAAAAATGGGGGAGGAGAGGGAAGAAAAGCCCAGGGAGAGAGAGAAAAGGAAAGGAAAGAGGAGAGCTCGCCTACAGGCCAAGACCAAGGCCATCGCTCGGGGTGTGTGGGGGCGGGGGCGGCCACAGGCCCAGGGAGCTTAGCAGGCACTCAGACACTCCCCAACCCCCCAGGGCCCCGTCAGGAACCAGAACTGGCCAATTAGCAGCTTCCTCCTTCCATGGCAGGGCATCTCCCAAGCAGAGAGCCTGTCTGATCTGGGTGAATTAACTGAGCAATTAACTTCCCTAATCTGCTGCCTCGGGGCCCACCTTTCAGAAAGGACGGCAGCGCAGGGGCCTGCAGGGGGCAGGGCAGAGCACCTGCCCTTCAAGATCCCACCGCCTTGTCCACCAGCCCCGCAGTGCCAGGAACTCCAGCCTGCCTACGCCACATCACACACAGCCCCAAGACTTCACCGCCCGCAGGGCCTCCACGACACGCACACGCGTGCACACACACTGGCTGTGGTAACCTCTCCACCAGCCAGGGTGCTGGCCGTGGCCTCCGTGTGGAGCCTGGGAGTCTGTGGGGTCCAGAAAGGAGCAGGGGAGAACAGGCGCAAGGAAGCCCAGAAGGCAGGACTGCGGGGCGGGTTTGGGGGGGCAGAGCGGGCGGCAGGAAGGGCACACGGTGGGGGGATCAGATGACCCAGGCTCGAGTCCCGTCTCTCAGGGCCTGTGTGACTCTGGGCGAGCCGCTTAACGCCTTGAGGTGCCTGCAGTCTGCCTGTCTGCAAAATGGACATAGAGCCTACCTCCCCCGACGGCTTCCTGAGGATCCAGGGAGCCCAGAAGAGTTACTCGCTTACCTCCAATCTCCTCCCCTCTGCAGAAACCCCCTGGGGAGACCCCCCCTCCCCCGCGCACAGACAGCCTTCACCCGCTGCTTGAACACTGTCACCAGGCAGCTGTTACCTAATTGAGCCCCACCTGCCCACCTCTAACTTCTACCTGGGCGGCTTGGCCATGGAATCAGCCTGGTGACAGGAGCTCTGCCCCTTCACATGTCACTCACTGCTCCATGAATCACGAGCACAGTACGTGCACGGCGCCCATGCGTGACGTACACACCGTGCCTGCTTTAGTGCCCAGCATGTGCTGCACTTAACAAAGAGTAGATGGTACTCTTTTCGTTAGCATCATCATCATTACCCTGGCTAAAAGATTTAGTTCTCCCCTCTGGAGCGGTAAAGCGGAGGCCGAATTCCTCTCCCAGGTGCCAGCCTGTCACACGTAGGGAGACAGTGTCAAGTCGCTCGAGCCTCCCTCTCCAAGCAACACACCCCCTTCTCAGCAGCCTGCAGGGCTTTGCCACCCGGCCCAACTCGCCTTCCTGCCCTCCCTGAAACGCAGTGCCCTGAACTGCTACGTCTGAGCCCCTGGCACGTAGTAGGGGCACGGAATCGTTTGGTGACCAAGCACTGGATGAATGAGCTGGACACTCCGCTCCATGGAATCTGAACATTGCAAGTGGCAACAGGCTGGCTGGCTGTGGACGCTCCATCCCCACCAGTGCAGCCTGGTACCACCTCCCTTCACACTGTGACCATCGGAGACAGAGCCCTGAGCGGCACCAGGGCCTGCCCGCTGTCTGACCTCAAGCGCTTCAAACCAAAGCTCCCCGATCAAAATTCCTGCCTCTTCTACATCTAAGTAACCCAAGTAAGGACTTGAGCTACAGGGGCAACTGTAAACATCTGCCCACTATCCTTCATCTTGTTAGTTTTTCTCCATCCTTACAGACACTAGTGATTTAAAGCCCCAGTTCTAACATCCAGTATATTGGTAAATTCTCTCAACGTTCAGAAGATCACAGAATTTTTGCCCTAGAATGCACGTAAGAGATGGTCAAATTCAATGCCTTCCATATCCACATGAGGAAACTGAGGCCCAGAAAAGTGATGTAACTTGTCCGAAGACACCTGTAATTTTCTGGCAAAACTGAGATGTGAGCCCTGGATCCTTCCTCTCAGCCCACATCACTAAGAGTGATGCTATAGCACTTTGGAGTGCTTGCCTTGTGCCAGGATGTTAATATCTGTTTTCTCCAATCCTCATTACGACCCTGCAAGATAAACACTGCTTCCCCATTTGACGGATGAGAGAGCTCAGGTCCTGGACCACACAGACCAGGAGCATGTGGCCAAAGAAGGAAGAGAGGCTGCTCCATCTTACTCCAGATGCGCCCCCCACCCGCCCCCGCCTCCCAAGGTCACTGAGCATCGGGGCACCTCCAGCCAGACGTCCGACAGAAACGCGAGCCCACAGATCTAAATCTAAATTCGTTATCTTCTCTCTCCAACACCTACCTGTTCCTCCCTTGGTATTTTCTACTGTTAATAGCATCACCACCAATGTGGTCACTTAAACTAGAAACCGAGAGAGAGATTCCTCAGACTCCATTACTTTACCTCTTCACCCCACAGATGCAAGCCAGCTCCCAGGACCTCGAACCCATCCATCTTCCTCTCCTTCATCCCCTTGGCAAGGCTCTTCAACCTCATCCTCCTTCCGAAACCTACACAAGACTATCACCAACACCTCTGCCTGGTTTCTCTCTCCCCATCTCCATCACCTGAGCACTTTTCACGTTTGTCCTCAAAATCATCTTTCTAAAATAAGCTGATCTTTCGTTGCCCCAACTTAAAAACTTGGCTGGTTCTATTCCAAATTTCTTTGAAGAGCAGACCAGCTCCTTCAGCACAACCTGGCAGACCTTCCACTTGAACTCCTATGCATCCTGCAAGACCCAACTCAAACCCCATCTGCTCCTCGTCTGGCCCCTGCCCTCCCAACCTCCCTAAGTCAGTCGTTACGACTCAGCCTCCGTAAATGCCTCTGCTCTTCACTGTGTTTCCTCAGCAGGTCTCTCCCCTCTCTTTTGGAGGTGAGCTCCTTGAGGGCAGGAAGGTGGCATTTCTGAATCCCCAGCTCCAACTCACGGATATGCTCATTTACTCATTTGCTAATTTACTCCACCTTGAAAACGCTCAATGAAAATGGTTGAGTAAACTAGCAAATTCATAAAGCAGGGCTCTGTTTATAATTTTATTATAAAAAATAATCTTCTGTTCAATAAAAACCTGTGTCTTGAGTTAAGATCAAATTTATTTCAGAAACATGATGTTAAAATAGTGACTGACAAGGGTCCTTGTAAAAATGCACGAAATTCAAGCTTCCTGGTTGTCAGGCACTCACTTTGGAGGCATCAGTGACAATAAAGAGTAGAAAAATCCAATTTTGAGAAATAAAGAATCTGAGCTATAACAGGTATAACAGGTGTGTGACTGTGACCCAAATGAACTAATTTGCTAATTGTTTCCATTTGCTGTCATCTGTAGGAACTCCCAGATTAGCGCTTTTCATACTGTGCGTGGGTCATTTCTCATTCGTGGGTTATAAAATCAGTTTAGTGGGTCAGGAAGAGTATTTTTTAAAAATTAAAACAAAACAGAAAATACCAGAATGTATCTCACACAGCAGTTTTGCGAAACATTTTTTTCAGGGTGAGCATGCACGTATATATACACACACACATGCACACACTGAGTCATAAAGTTTGAGAAACACAGCCCTGGGTCTTTCAAGGTGACATGTGTGGCCCACGAGAGTCTCAGAACATGGGCCAGCTGCCCATGAGAATATGTACTTTCTAGGCACGAAATTCAGAGCGAGTTACTTTCTGCAGGGGGCCACCCCAACTGCGGGAAGTACACTTGGATTCACCCTCCGAGATGGAAATGTGCTTAAAAAGGATGCCAACAAGTTACATGTACCGTGAGAAGACAGTCTTATCCTAGGGAAAATGCGTCCCTGAGTCATGGGATCCAGCAACATCATCTGCTGGACAGAACCCTGGCTGGGAAAGTGGACGCAGGATGCTGGCCTGCAAAACAGGAGATCAGTGCCCACGTCACAGTGAAGCAAAACCTCAAACGGACCATGGATAACATGGACTCTATTCGCGTATTCCTCTTTGATTGCTGAAACAAATCAAAGTTGGTTTAAAAAATGCATGAAGTTAGCTCAGCACAGAATGATACCTTCCTAACCCATTAAACTAGAGAAAACCAATTCTGAACCAAGCCAATATTTTATCCGCTACAAAATCTACTCAGCTGTCTGCCTCATGTGGCTGAAGGAAACACCACCTCCCGCTGGTTCCCCAAAACAGAGGGAGAACATCGGCCCTCGTGCATCCGAAGGCTCTTTGCTGAGGACAGTGGGCTAGGGTCTTGTTTCACTTAAGGCAGGATGCGAGGAATGGTCTTGAAACACAAGGGGAAGCCTCCAGAAGAGAGCTGTTAAGGACAGGGACAGGTGACCGGAGCAGGTGCTCACCACCACCCTGGGCAGGCTGAACCCCACCCCACCTGGAGCCCGGCTGGGCCACGTCGTGTCGGGCATGTAATGCAATGCACCCGGCATGGGATCAGCCCCGTCCCTTCCTTCCTAGATGACTTTGGAAGGTGCCTTCCTGTCTGCGGCATCCCTGGTTCCAGGATGAGAAGCGATGGTGACCATGGCGTTGCCACCAACAATGGGCCCTCCGCCTGGGCCCCACGGCCTATTTCCAGCCCCCGATGGTTCCTGTCTAATGCCAACATCAACTGAGGAATCCAGGGCATCCCGGGCCCAGCATTGTTCAAATCACACATTCCTCTGCTTAAAAAGCTACTGAATAACTCTCATTCCTCCACCTCCCAGGAGAAACCACATCAGAGGACAAGCAACCAGATCCCTGTGTGTGATGGGAACAAAGGGAGACGGCCACAGGGTGTCCCCTGCCCAGCAGCTCCCCGGCAGCAGGGGCAGACCTGCCCAGAAAGCTCACCCTCCCCTTCCAACAGAGCACCTGCCAGAGCCCCTGACCACGGAGCCCCTGCCTCGGAGCCCCTGACCACGGAGCCCCTTCCCACAGAGCCCCTGTCACGGAGTCCCTGCCACGGAGCCCCTTCCCACAGAGCCCCTGCCCGTGGGCCTAACCCACCTCCAGTCACAGCAGCCAAGAGCAGCTGTGAGCAGCCCGGGCCCCACCTGTCTCCTCGGTCCGGACATGCTGCCTCTGAAGTGGCCGTGTCTCTACACCACCTATCTCCCTGGCTCTTTGTGAAAACTGCAACGAAACCCTCGGAGAAGGGAAGACGATTGCTGACTGTTCCAAAAGCCTCACTCTCGGGCACTGGGTTTAGCACTCGGGTGAGAAACCTCCCGATCCCTATGGGTCACCAGATGGAGACGGAAATGCAAATGGAGGGAAAAGACCACAAGAAATATTACGCTGAGCACTGCAGGGAGGGAAGAGGAAAGGAGGGGAGGAAGGGAAACGGGCAGAAACAAAGAACGATGGAGTCTGCCGTGGGGAGAGGATGACACTGCCCTGTGACCTGGGGCACGAGGTGAAGACCCCGCTGTCTTAACCTGCTCGGAGAGGTCAAGCACGACGCGAGACTTGCTGCGGCCCACGAGGAGCCCGTCATCTGACGGGAGGCCAGTCAGCGGGCCAGACCCCTTCCCGGGGCAGAGCTCACAGAGCCCCACACCCCAGGCGGCACCCGTACCATCCTTCCCACCAACCACGTAACCAACCGCTGAGGTGGGTTCTGTGTGAATAACTTCTGCCATGAGGAATTTCACTACTTTGTTTCTTGGCTGTAAGAAACACTTGGAACACGAAAAGTCACGGAAATACAAATTAAAACAGCCAAGCTATTGCCGTTCACCCCCCAGGTTAGTAAAACATATGCATCCGGTTAAGCGAGGCCGTCCGGTGCTGCCCAGAGTGGGGTGCACCTCCTCGGTCCCTCCCAGCCTCCTCTCCGGGAGGCGGCTGGCCATCCTCCTAACACTCAGACCCGCTCATTTCACTCACCTGCTGAAACACTTCAATGGCTACGATTTTAAGGCGTGTTTGAAGAACAGCCCTGGTGGGTACCTTGGGGCAGACTGGACAGGACTCAGTAGGACCTAAAACACGCATAATTCATGGCCTAGTAGGGGAGGGTGGGCCGGGGTGTGATGAAAAGATGGGACCTGGGGTACATTTTCCTTGGGATTTTCCCTGACAGTGACCTGACACCGTCTCGCCTGTGACCAGGCCCCAGAAAGGGGTCCAAGTCACTGGATGAAAAGGAAGGAAGCCCTAGTGGTGGTGAAGCTGTTTAGTCAACGGCTTAGTCTCCTTTTAACTAACTTTTCAATTGTGACCAGGCCAAGGGACGAAATACTTTAGTCAAGCAGCAGACACTGACAGAGCATCCTCTGACCCGTGGCGGGTAGCAGGGAGGAGTGGAGCGTTACCTGGTTGGGGCTGTCCACTGGCCACGCTTACACGCACGCCCTCCCTTGGCCACGCTCGGCTTTCTCCGTGAAGCCCGCCTCCCCGATCCCAGGCAAAACCGGACCTTCTCTTCTGCACTCGGAGCACTGGACTAAAGCTCGCTCTGCCTGCCACCCTGCGAGTCTCAGTGCTCAGACGGGGAGGAGGGGCAGCGGGGAGGGCTCCTGTCCATCCTGGGATCCCAGAACCTAGCACAGCGCCCGGCCCCTAACAGGGGAAAATGAGCGAACGAATGCATGAACGACCCACCGAACAGACGCACGGCCGGCAGAGAAGGTCCACAGAGGTGGGGTAGACAGATCCAAAGCCCTGGGAGGGCGGGGCTATAGGCAGCGGGGGTTCCAAGCAGGCACGGGGCCAAGCAGAGTGCCGGGCGTCAGCGTGGGTCTGGTTAAGATGCAGTGTGCAGAGTCCCAGAAATCAACGCTCATTTTTAAAACACTGCTGCCTGGAGCCACCCTCCCTGCCTGATTCCAGGCTCGGGTGTTAAGTATCTTTCTATTTATAAAGCGACTCCCCAGAGCGGTGCAATGCCGGTCCCACAGCGGCCACAGGGTGGGGCAACCTGGGCCGAAGGAGAAACTGAGGCCTAAGAACAAGACGCCAGGAATGCCCTGCGGGTTCCAGCCCGAGAAAGGCTCCCCCGACCCCAAGTCCCTCACCAGCTGGAAGGCGCTGCCCTTCCCTGGGGCCTCCACGACCACTGCCAGGTAGGCCGGGCCTTCCAGAGTGAGTTCTCTGAGCGCTGGGGACAGAGCCCAAGGGGACATGAGCACGGGAGCCTGGGTTCCTGAGTCCAGGCTGCTGAACTCGCTGCACCCCATCACACACCTTCCCCGGGGCGGCCATGCTGCAGCTCAAGGGATGGCCTCCTGGTTCCTTGTCTGTCTCTCCAGGCCCGACACCTCCAGGGGCCTGGACACCCGAGGTCTTCATGCTCGAGGCCAAGGAGGAGCGCCCGACGCCACCCTCGGGGCGTCTCCCGCCCACTCCGGCTTCAGGCTGAGGACTGTCCTGCTCCCTGGGTCCCAGCGCCTGGCTCCTAAGTCCCTCAGGACCAGCACATCACAGAGGACACCCTCCACTCGGCAGGCTGCACCCACAGAGCCCTCGAGAAGTCAGAGGCTGGTCCCACACCGCACATCACACGGGGCACAAAGCTGCGAGGAGGGCCTTGTGAGCACTCCTGGCCTGCTCAGCAAATAAGGAAAGATGAGGGGCCGGGCGGGGGACGCTCGAGACCCGGCAGCGTGTGCACCCCCAAATCAGGAGGCTCCTGAGGTCCCGCTCAGGTTGACAACACGGCCGCACAGTACCGTGCGCTGGGCCTGTCACCAGGCACCTGGGGAAGGCCCTTGTCGAGGCACGCAAGACACACGCTCTGCGTCTCTAACACAAAACTAGGGAGGTTAGAACTGGAAGGCGACCTAGAAATCACTCGGGTGTGTGCCCTCTTTACACCGGAAAAAAAATGAGCTTCCAGAGGGAAGAATGAATGAATCCAGAGTCATCCAGCAAGGCAGTAACAGAAGCAACACAAACCCCAGGGCTCTCGACTCCATGGTCAGGCCTCTCCGCCAGGGACACCTGGGCCGACCCAGCGGTGAGTCGCACCTGCCAGCCTAGCAGAGGGGGAGGAAGGGCATCCCCGTCCCAGGGGGAGCTGACGGCACAGGCGAGACCCAGAGGCTGGACAAAGGTGACGGGATCACGGCGGGACAAGAAGAGCAGGAGGGCAGGGCTGCAGCCTGTGGGAGCCTCGAGGGCAGGGCTGCAGCCCCACTCAGGGCCCGCGAGGCCGCGCAGAGCCCGGCTCTGCCCCCAGGATGACCGGCGGCCACTGCAGTGAATCCACCCGGGCACGGTGCACATTCCCCCGGCGGCAGGCACAGGCACCGAGGCCCGCGGGCACGGCCGCCCCGGAGCTCGGTGAAGACGGCTTGAGGGGGGCTGGATAGGAAGCTACTCTAGGGTTCAGGCAGGAGCCCCGGAGCATCTGCACTGGGACAGGGGGATGGAGAGACAGAGTGAGGAAGGAGATCACAGAATGTGGGTGCAGGGGTCGGGAGAAAAACTGAGAAAGACTCCCAAACGACCAGCAGGCGAGGTGGAGTGGGCAGGGCTGCCCTGCAGGAGACTATCCTTCTCTGCTGATAGATTCCCCTGCCTTTGGTTAGTCACCTCTGGTGCCTACACGCCTACGGCAGCTCTGTGCTCCCAATGGCCGCAATCAATACCTGCAGGCAGACGTTGATACAAGGCAAGCGCGACTCCGAAGATGATGAAATCCAGGCTAAGTGACAGTGCTGATGGATCTAGTGCCAGAGAGGGTCACACAAAGCGGCCCATCCCACCACCTAACCCATCACCCATCTCACTCTTCATGTGTCCCGTCGATGGTCCTGACCAGGAGCGCCCCAGCAGGGGCCCAGGAAGGTGAGAGGAAACACCCAAGACTAGCCCCCTGCAATGCTGACTGTGCGCTAGGGCGGGACTCACGAGCTGCTTTTAAATTCCCAGGTGACGCAGACGCTTGCTCCAGACTAAGAACCACCAATTATTAACCCCCTCGTTTTAGAGATAAGCAGGCCTGCAGAGCTAAGCAGTGGTGCACGGCTTTGAATAGAGAACGGCCATGGTCCCATCTGTGCTGGCTTCCCAGGGCCACCCGCAGAGCTGGGCAGGAAGGCAGAGCTGCGGCACCTGCATCCCAGGACCAGTCTGCATCCCTCCTTCCACAGCAGTGTGCTGAGAGCAGGTGGGGATGGGGGAGCTGTGATGGATGGGTCCTGCTTTACCGGCTGCTGCCAGAGGGCCAGGGAGGAAGAGGAGGAATGAAAAGCAGCCCGGAGATTTTTTCCCTGTGATTTGTGCCGGCCAAGATGTTCTGTAGCAATATTTATCCAGAGGCTCTGTCCCACTTTCATTTATTATCCAGCTCAGCCTGAGTTATCACAACCAGGACAGACCTGTAAACTAGCTACCTGACACCATCGGGACCGTGAAGCATATTTTAAAATCTCAAGGAGCAGCTTCCACTCTCCATGGAAGTTTAAAGGAATAGATGCACTCCTCACCCTCTGGGGACTGTGGCCATTCTCAAAGCAGACACAGGAGCCCCGTCCCTCAGCCACCTCTCCAAGCACTGCACCGTCCACGCCCCTCCACATCCCACCAACCAGTGCAGACCACCCTCTGCCACTGCCCCTTGTCCAGCCCGTAAGGCACACCTTCTAAAAGCCCAGATCATCTCCAGGGTTGAATTTTAATCATCTGTCAACAGCAATTCATTAAAACATTTGCCAGTAAAGGAATGAAAAATGGGGGCTTCCCTGGTGGCACAGTGGTTGGGAATCCTCCTGCCAATGCAGGGGACACGGGTTCGAGCCCTGGTCTGGGGAGATCCCACATGCCGCAGAGCAACTAAGCCCGTGCATCACAGCTACTGAGCCTGCGCTCTGGAGCCCACAAGCCACAACTACTGAAGCCCGCGCACCTGGAGTCCATGCTCCGCGGCAGGAGAGGCCACTGCAATGAGAAGCCCACGCACCCACTTGCCACAACTAGAGAAAGCCCGCATGCAGCGGCAAAGACCCAATGCAGCCAAAAATAAATAATTTTTTTTTAAAAAAAAGGAATGGAAAATGAATTTATTGAGCCTCTTCTATTACACGCTAGGGCTGTGTTGGGCCAAGGGGCTGGGGTGTAAGACCAGGTCCTCAATCATCTTACCTACCAGATCTACCCATACAGAACACAGGGCTGGATAACTAACCATTCAGGAAAGACAGGCATCTGCCAGGGGGAGGGGACAGGACAGCAGGGAGGCCAGAATGTCCAGGGCAAGGGACCCTCAGGGACTGGCACTGGCATCAAGGAAAACATGACAAGAGGGTGGACAGTAATTTCCAAACCGACGGCAGTTTCTAGAGATCACAGGTGGGTCGTGGCACCTAGTTACTGGGTTTACGGCATTGCACAAAACCAGAAGGAAAAAACACCAAAACCCTGCCCTCATGTGGCTTACATTCTGATTTGAGGGCAAGGGGGTGACAAAGAAAGACAATTAAGAAAGAACTAAAAAATACGTGTCTGACAAGCTAAGTAGAAAATAAAGAGGGATGGGGGAGACCATGAATATACGGGGTGCGGAGTGGGCAGCTATTATAAATAATGATCAGGGAAGGTCTCTGTGGTACCTTTGAGCAAGGGCAGCGGTAGGGAGACACCTTGGGAAGTTTTATCGAAATCCAAGCAAGAGATGATGGATGTTGGCTCAGATCAGGGCCGTAGCAGTGGCGGGAGTAAGGAAAGCTGGATCCTGGTGCTATAAGGAGGAAATAGGGTAGGGAAGCCAAGGGGGCTGTCAACACATTAAGATGTCTATCGGTCACCTAAGCAGAGAGGCGAACCCACAACTTTATGAGCCGGAGAACTTTAGAAACAGGAGACACTTCACAGAGGACAATCTGAGAGTCCTCGCCCAACAGGTAGTGACGTGCTGGTGGCCCTGGAAGCCTCCCTGCAGCCCTCCCAGCAGGGGCCGTGGCCATGCTGGCCGCTCTGCTCCACTCTGGGGTCCATGTCAGCATCCCCAGCATTGCTGCTTGGCTCACCGGAGAGGCCTGGTCTCTACACCCGCCTCATTCTACAGGTGAGCTACTCTGAGGCTGGTAGAGCCAAGTGATGGGGCCGAGGCCACCCCCGCCGGCAGCAGAGGCCGCCTGGGTGAGCCCTTCTCTATGCCGCCCACATCCACAAACTAGATTTTGTTTCCAGGTATGTGATTTTGATGACAAGGGAAAGACCTCTGCTTCTAGAAGTTTTCTCATAAAGTTGCTTTTGAATTCTGATTTCTTTCCTATGAACATACATTACATGCAAAATCCACGCTCCCTGATATCTGGAGGCGAACTGGACACAGACAGGCAGGTCTGACACAAGAATATAGGTTATTGGTATGACATTGGCACAGCTGCAATGTCTGTCTCCACAGAAAGGAAGGAAAATACTGAGCCCTGGCCTGGACCGGTGTGCATGTGTCAAAAGGCTCTGGAATATTCTCAGCAAATGCCACAGACGAGATGGATGGGAGAGAAATTCAGATTTAAGTGACATTTATTGAGCACCTTCTATTTCCAGGCTGTTGTATGGCTTCACTCAATCCTCACAGCGACCCTGTAAGACAGGTATGATGATTCCCAGATGAAGGAAGCGGAACGTAGACAGGTAAGGGACAGGCTCAAGGTCACAGCAGCCAGAAAATGACAGACGGGGGATTTGGGACGCCTCGCCCCCCCACGACACTCTCCTAAATCAGAGCCCTCCCACTGCTACGCAGCTCCCCAAAAGGAGGGCAGAAGGGCCCCCCGCGCAGGCCCAAGGGGATGGCTCCGTCTGACTCGGGGAGCCGGGGTCTGGGCTCCCTGCATTCTTCACCTCCTCCACCCCCAGGTGGCATCTTGCAGGACCGTTACTTCTGCCACCGTGATGCCTGACCCAGTCTTCTTCCCTCCTCCAAATACTGTTCAAAGCTGCCCCTTTGTCAAGGGCTCCAGGCTCACCGCCATGCTCCAGCCCCTCCAATGAGCTCGGGGACTTGGGAGGACCTCACCAACACCCAGCTCTGAATTGCCTGACCTCGGCCCGAGGATCCACAGCCCTTCCAGCTGCAACTGCTCACGACCCCATCAATACCTAGATACCTGCGGCCTGAGTGTAACGACAACAGCACTTGTTATCAGCAGTGACGTCACAGGACTTCTGCACTGCACTTCTCCCAGGCGGTCACATGGCTAACACACATGGTCCTTCTCACGACCCTGGGTGGTAGGAGGGCAGGCATGCATATCATCATTTGACGTGTGCGGAAACTAAAACGTAGGGGCCAGGGGACCTTTCCAAGGACACCAAACTAATTAATATCTGAACCAGATCTAGAAATCAGAGCTGCTCATTTCGAGGCCAGAGGTCTTTCAGCCAGACCCTACGCACTCCCTCTGTCTGCCCCGACGCCCTGGAGTTGAGTCCTCCCCGTGCCTCCACCACGTCCTCAGAGAGCCCCAGGGCCAATAAGCCTTCCCGACAGCCCATCCCAAACCCCCGGAACGGACGGAGCGCCTTCTGCTCCCTATGGGGAGGGCAGAGCGCTTTACAGAGAGAACGCAGCGAGGGTGAAGGGCCTGCGCCCCTGTCCGATGCTCCAACGGGCATGAGACCCATGAGTGGGTGACAGGGCAGCCGGCGTCCGCTGACTAGCCTCCGTGGAGAGTACTGTCACCGGATCTGGGCCGAGGAGGGAATGACGGAAGACGCAGGTACCCACCCCTCGTGTTCCTGGCTCCATTTAATGCCACATGAGATCACCCCCTTGAATTTCTCCTACCTTCCTCCTGAGTCAGGTCCAAACCTGAGCTTATACATCCGCACGCCAGTCCGGTGCCAGCCAGAGAGGGGGCGGGCGGGTGGCCACGCACCACCTCCCATCCAGTCATTTGCTCCTCGGGTGCTTTGCTGACGGCGGGGGCGGTGGGGGGAGGTTGCCTTGGCTTCCCGAGGGACGGGGGGCCTGGGAGAGGAGCTGAGATTCACCCAATCCTCCCCACCCACACCCTGTTCTTCCCCGATCCCTCCAACCTCTCTGGAGACATCTGTCCGCAGAGAGACGGGATGCAGGCGTCATGAGTGAGTAATAATGCTTCCCAGACGGAAAGGGACCGGGAGGCAGGGGGATGGGCGGGGGTGGGGAAGAGGCACGAAGTGAGTACACGCCTCTGCCGGGACCCCCCCCCAGTCCTCGTTACTCTCACACCCGGTCCCGCACGCATTACTAGTGTCCACACACCCTGCTCTTCATGCTACACGCTGGGCAACTTCGGGGGGGTCGGAGGTTTGCCCACCCAGCGCCCCCGAGCACTTGGCGCCCCCAGAGCACCTGGCGCGCATGCACTGGGGACACACGCGTGCTGCCCCCCCTCTTGGTTTTGAAGTGAAGGAGGCATAAAGAAGAGAGGGCAGAGAGGCAAGTTCACGAAGGCCTCATCAACCAGAAGGTTTGAAGCATGTGGAAGGAGTTGGTGTAGCAGAGAGAGACGAGATTTTTCTGATGATAAAGAAGAGAGGACAGTTTTTGCTGAGGACAGTTGCAGGGCCCCTCGCAGGGAGCTGAGCTAAAAGGTGTGTGGCATCTGAGCTTCTACAGTAAGTTCTGGTGCATTATTTCTGACAGATGGCTGCCCCGGGGCTGCTCTTCCCCTGTAGCCTGGGGGCTGCCCAAGGCCCTACACCGGGAATCACCCCGGCCGCGCCTTCATCAACAAAGACCTGCAGCCGGTGCCGACTTTACTCCCTCCCAGGGCATCTGTCCTCAGCCTGACCCTGCAGAATCAGGCCTAGAGCTCCCAAAGGAGCCAGAGGATGGGCCCAGCAAGCACACTGCCCCAGACAGGGACTCTGCAGGTCCAGCGTAAGGTACTCCCAGCCCCTGTGCCGGCCAAGGACCCTGGAGGAGACCCACCGCCTTGGCCCCTGCATTCCAGGTGAAGGTCCACATCTGTCGCCCACAGCTCCCAGCTCCTGCCATCCCAAGCTTGCAGAGGGACCACGGGGGGCTGTGCTCACAGCGCTTAGCCAGCAGCTGGCAGAGCAAGAGCCGCATCTGAGAGGCCTGTACACACCTTGAATCCAGCCCAACCCGGGCTCTGTAACCCACCCCCCCGCAGCACCCCCCATTGTGCCTCTCCAGCTGAACCTTGAGTCTCTGCCGTCCCCTGTCTTCACCGAGCATTATCCTCACCACCAAAGGGGAGGCAGGTGCCAAAGGACACAAGCCACAGCCCTAGCCTCAAGGCACTTGCAGCCGTTTCTATTCTAAACTTGGAGCTCTATGTTTACTTATCATCCCTGAAATATGTCTTCTTCTCTCTGGGTCCTCCTTGGCTGGCAGAGAGTAACTTCCTTGATGATGGAAGAGCTAAAAACCCCAGTCTGTGCTCAAAACCCCATTTCTAGGTCTCAGTGTCACCGGTCATCAGAGAAATCAAATAGAAGCTGCAGTGAGGGCTTCCCTGGTGGCGCAGTGGTTGAGAGTCCGCCTGCCGATGCAGGGGACGCACGTTCGTGCCCCGGTCCGGGAAGATCCCGCATGCCGCAGAGCGGCTGGGCCCGTGAGCCATGGCCGCTGAGCCTGCGCGTCCGGAGCCTGTGCTCCGCAACGGGAGAGGCCCGCGTACAGCAAAAAAAAAAAAAAAAAAAGCTGCAGTGAGATACCACTACACACCCCCCAGAAGGCTAAAACAAAAACAACAGAGAACATCACACGCTGGCACAGACACGGGCCCTCCAGAACCCTCACACACCGCTGCTGGGAGCAAAGGTCAAAACCACCACTTTCGAAAAGTGGTCACGTCTACAGAATTGGAATTTACCCATATTCCACGTCCCAGCAGTTCCGATCTTTGCTATAAACCAATAGAAATGGGTTTCGATGAAAAGAAGATGCATAGAAGTACGACTTAAAAATAACCAAAATCCGGAGGGAAAACGTTGACGAAAAGGAGTCAGACACAAAGGAGCACATACTGTACGATCCCAGCGATGCCAAGTTCAAAACTATTCTGTGCTATCAGATGTCAGGACAGCGGTTACACCGACCAGGGTAGCGGCTGGAGGGGCAGAAAGGGGGCTCGGGAGGGCTAGTAATGTTCGGTTTCTTGATCTGGGCTCTGGTCACTTTATAAAGGTCCTCTGAACGCTACCTCTTTGTATATGTAAGTTATACTTCAATCAGAAGTTAGGAATTTTCCCATTTCTCTCCACTTATGCAGCCCTGCAGCCCTTTCATACTGGAAGGACAAAGCTGCTCGTGGAAAAGGAGTCGCTGATCGTGTGCGAGCACATGTAATAACCTAGTGTTTTTCCATCTCCAAAATGAAGGCTGCGAGATGATCTCTAAGGAACCCTCCAGCTCTAGACAGTATGATGCTTTGATCCTATTCTTAGTAAAAAAACCTCATTAATCAGTAATAAGAAATCATTCTCAAATTAATGAAAAGTAAAAAATATGCAGCATTTGTTTAAAGACGACAGGGTGACTGCTTTCAAGAACTAAGCATATTACAAATTAAAATGTAAATGTCCACTAAATTGAAGTTAATGAAAAAAATGGCAATATACATTAGACTTAACACTACTTGAATATTATTAAAATTCTGTGTCTTGCTCACGTGAGATCCTTATTTCAACCATTTTAATCGAGAGGAGGCATGAATGCCAAATGACTGCATCTGCTGTAAGACAAGTGACCAAATCAGAGCGTCCTGAGGGTAACACAGGCGCAGACATCACTGACTCCCAAGCCCGGCCCTTCGCTTCCTGGCGTGAGACCCTCCCGCGCCTGGGAGAAGCCGAGCCCGGTCTGAGCCCCGAGCTGACCCCCTCCTTGAGGACCGTCCTCTGCATCAGGCTGCCTTCAAACACGGATTACTTGGGAGACTTAAGACGCCCCCGGGAGCTGGACAGCACCAGTGATGGTCACAGATTCACGCAGGCAGCAGGACGGGGATTCGAGGCGTCCTCATAAATAAAACCTCTGCACGGTGGCCAATCTCCCGGGCACCTCGCAAGTACACGAACAGATCCACGAAGGTCCGCAGCCTCGAGAGCTTCCGCCCGAGGCTCCTGCCCACCTCCGCCGCCTGCACAACCACAGTATTGCAGGTCCCTCCCCCCAGGGCCTCGGTGTCTCCCTCCGCACGACGGGGGACACCCGCTCTGTGCCCCTCGCCCTGCTTTGCAGACACAGGAACTGATGCGCTTGGAATGTTTCTGGGCTCCCTCAGCACCCAAGGGAGCAGGGGGAACACAGCTCAAAAGAAGTCACTTCCTGGGGCCACGATGAGACTCAGAAGGGCAGGTCTGCCCAGGGAATTACACCTGAAGGAAGTCCCCTGAACAGAGGGCGGGTGGACCTGGACCCCCAGCCAACGCACCACGGTCAGCTCTCCTTCCCCACCAGCCGAGGGTGAACCACGGGATGGGGGCCAAGTACTTAACTCACGGGGTTCAGCTCCTCTGCCAAGATCTAACCACACTGAGGACCCGGCCTGAAGACCTTCAGTCCATCAGAAGGAAGGGCAGCTGAGCTGGGGTTCCCTTTCCCCGGCCCTGGAGCGGCCGGCGAACTCCCCCTCCTCTGGGCTCCACCACCTGTCTCTGGACCAAATTCGGATCACAGAGAGGCATTTCCTGAGCTCTGCAAGCCTGCTGACCCCGGAGGTTAATCCGACCCCTCCACGGCCAGGCCGCGTGGTGACGAGGGCCCCCTCCCCAGGCAAGGGAACCGCAGAATACTAGCGTTTCAGGGACCTGAGGCATCGCTGTGTTCCAAATGCAGAAAACTCTGCTTGTGTGTCAAATCGACTCTTCATTACCAAGTGCCCACTATTTATCTATGGGACAAACGTGCGTGAAACACCCACTGTGTGCAAGGAACGGTGTGGCTTCCTACCCAACCTTCCTACCCACGCACGCATGCCGCCGTCTGTCTTCCGCAAATCCTTCCTCCTCCAGGATGTGAGGCCCGGAAAAATCCTCGGGGCAGCATGAATCCGCAGGCAGGACAGGAGCCTGGGGGGCAAGGCCCAGCCCCAGTAACCCGAGGCCCAGACACTGTGACTTGAGCAGACTGTTGAGTGGCAAACTCTGCAAAACCCCGCGCTGGGTGTGGCGGAGAGGGAACGAGCGGACACGCAGGAAAATACAGAATGAGAAAGCACGGCCCCCACGCCACGCCCTGTGTTCCACTTCCGGGGTGAAGACGTACAAGCAACTATTTTACCACAGGACAGAGTGTGGCAAGTGGCAAAACAGAGGTAGAAACATAAAGAAGGGAAGGCTCGGAAGGGAAGAGATCATCATATCCAACAAGGGGGCAAGAAGGGGTGGCAGGGCTTTATGGACAAGGTCTTCAACCCGGACTCTGAACAGAGACGCCAAAGGGCGATGGGGAAGGAGGGAGAGGATAGCTTGCGATCCAGGTGGAAAAGCACGCGTTCACCCATCTGCTCATCCAACAACTGTCTGTAGCACCAGGCAGCTCGCCGTGCCGCAGACGCGAGGTGAGCAGGACAAACGAGCCCGGGAGGGGTCTGCGTGACCCCAGCAGGGACCATGGAAGAGGATGGGAAGAGCCTGGGAAAGAGAGTTGGGGGTCTGCTGGAGAGATTCGCCTCCCCGTCCCAGTCTGTCAACAGTGGGAGGAAGGAGAAGCCCTGAGCCCTCTGAGGGACCCACTGCCCTCCACCCAGCAGGCTGCCCAGCACCTGGCCGTCTGACCCAACTCTCACGGTGGGGGAGATGGAGCTTTGAGCCTTGGCCCGGGAGGCCTGGGGAGAAAGGGGGGACACATAGCCTAGAGTCTGGTATAACCACAACTTGTCTCACTAACTCCCCTTAAATCCACCCGGGGGACCTATAAGAGCTGCTGAAACAAGTGTTGAGGGGGAAGAAAATGGTCCTTGCCTGGCCTGAATGCAGAGTTGGATTAAAGGAGCCAAAGAGCTGAAAATGCCCTCTTTCTTTTTTTCACCAAACATCCATCACCTCTGGTCTCAGTTGTCACTGTCATCTCCTTCCCAGCTTGAGGACGGGCCTGCCAGGGTCCCATCACCTGGACTCCGGTAGAAGCAAGCTGATGACTCCTCTGCTGTTGGTTCCAGTGGGTCTCATGAGGCAAGGACAACCTTGCTATGATGGCAGCCCCCAGCCTCCACCATCACAGAATCAATGATTTAGCACCCAGCTGCGCACAACACTATTCTGGAAGTTGTTAAGAGCAAGTTAAACACACAAAGAATGATAAAATCTCAACACAAAAGACTGTCCAGGACTTTCCCGGAGGTCCAGTGGTTAAGACTCTGTGCTTCCACTGCAGGGGGCGCGGGTTCAATCCCTGGTCGGGGAACTAGGATCCTGCATGCCACACAGCACAGCCAAAAAAAAAAAAAAAGATTGTCCAGCAGGGGCTGGAGGCTGCATGTGGGTGCTGGTGCCCAGAGCATTTTCCCTGGGCCGGTCTCCACACTCCCCAGATGGCAGGCTGCCCCAAATGAACCTTAAGATCCCATCCATTTCAACAAACTGTGCTGGACATCCACAAACCCCCACACACACAATGAAGCTGGACCCCTACCTCACACCACATACAAAAGCTAACTCAAAAGGCATCATGGCTATACATGGAAGAGCTAAAACCATAAAACTCTTAGAAGAAAACATAGGAGTAAATCTTGGGTTAGGCAATGGTTTCTTAGATATGACACCAAAAGCAAAAGTAATACAAGAACAATTAGATAACCTGGGCTTCATCAGTGTTATAAACTTTTATGCTGCAGATGATACCACCCAGAAAATGAAAATGAAAAGACAACGCTTAGAATATGAGAAAATATTTGCAGATCATATATCTGATAAGGGGATATATATAAAGGACTCCTACAACTCAGTAATTAAAAGACAACTCATTTTAAAAATAGACAGTATATTAATAGATATTTCTATACAAATGGCAAATAAGTACATGAACAGATGCTCAACATTATTAGTCCTCAGAGAAATGCAAACCAAAACCACAATGAGATACCATTTCACACCCACTAGGAGGGCTACAAAAAGACAATAACAAGTGTTGACAACGGTGTGGAGAAACTAGAATCCTCTGTGTGCTGCTGGTGGGAACGTAACATGGTGCAGCCACTGTGGATAACAGTATGGTGGTTCCGCAAAAAAGTTAGACCTAGAGTTACCACATGACCCAGCAATTCCTCTCCAAGGTACATAACCACGAGAAATGATAACATGTCCTCACAGGAGCTCGCACACAAATGTTCACCGTGGCATTATTCATAACAGCCAAAAAAATGGAATGACGCAAATATCCATCAAGTGACGAATGGATAAACGAAATGTGGCATACACACACCATGAAACTTCGTTGAGCAGTAAAGAGGAATGGAGCACCGCTACACGCTGCAACGTGGATGAACCCTGAACCATCATGCTAAGCAAAAGAAGCCAGTCACAAAAGACCCCACTTATAAGAAATGTCCAGAATAGACAAGTCCATAGAGATAGAACATCGATTAGTGGTCACCCAGGGCTGGGGGTGGAGTAAGGGCTGGGGAGAAATGGGCGCTCTTTAGGGGGTGATAAAATGCTCAAAAATAGATAGTGGTCATGGTTAAACAACTGTGAACATACTAAACCACTGAGCTGTACATGAAACGGTTGGGTTACTTTGTTCATGCAGCAATAACCAAGTACTACAGGCTGGGTGGCTTAAACAACAGAAATTCTGGAGCCTAGAAATACAAGACCAAGGTGGTGGCAGGTTCGGGTTCATTCTGAGGCCCCTCTCCTTGGCTTGTAGATGGCCGTCTTCTCCCTGTCTTCACATGGTCCTTCCTCTGTGTGTGTCTGTGTCCCAATCGCCTTTCAAAGGACGCCAACTGTATTGGCTCATGACCTCCTTAAACTTAGTTACCTCTTTAAAGATCCTATTTCCAAATACAGTCACATTTTGAGGTCCAAGAGGTTAGGACTTTGACGTAAGAACTTGGAAGGGCCACAGCGCAGTCCAAAACAACGGGAGAGTTTTATGGTACGTGAATTGTATCTCAATAGAAGTATCTTTAAAAATCCCACCACGGGCTTCCCTGGTGGCGCAGTGGTTGAGAGTCCGCCTGCCGATGCAGGGGACACGGGTTCGTGCCCCGGTCCGGGAGGATCCCACATGCCGCGGAGCGGCTGGGCCGGTGAGCCATGGCCGCTGGGCCTGCGCGTCCAGAGCCTGTGCTCCGCAGCGGGAGAGGCCACAACAGTGAGAGGCCCTCGTACCGCAAAAAAAAAAAAAAAAATCTCACCACAAAGCCTAGAGACCGGCTAATCCAACCCCTTGTTTTACAAATGGGGAACTGGGTCCCAGAGAAGGGGAGCTACTTGCCCTGAATCCCAGCTGGTCAGAGGCCGAGCGGGCAACAGAACACACGGCTCCTGCCCCAAGTCTAGGGCTCGTTCCACCAAACCCTCCTGCCGTCCTAGCCTCCGGGACTCGTAAATTGAACAACGATGGGGAAAGTACGAAAACTTTAAACTTAAAAAGAAAAATGCCCAAGAAGTTAGATCATGTGCAGTCAAGGAGTAAACACGCTCCACGGCTTGTGGGAAAAGGGGATGGACAGCAAAGCTCCGAGGAGGCCCTGGAAGAGACCTGCGGAGTCCATGAGTGAGTTCGACATTCATTCCATGTCTGTTGTGTGCCAGGTGAAACAGGGGCATGTTCCTGAGAAAGAGGTCGTTTCCAGAAGAGTTGGCACATCAGCTAATCCTTGAAACATGGCCCTGATTCCACGGGGCTGAGGGCTTTACCAGCCAAAGGAACTGCGTGACCAAAGGCAGGTAATTTCCAGACCTGCTCAGGAAACAGCCAACTGCAGAGCGGTGGAAGCGTGTGCTTTGTACCAGGAGCAGCGGGGACATCCAGCAAAGGTATGCTGAGGTCAGCTTCCGGACAGCCCTGCATGCTATGCTCAGAAGCACAGACCTGAGCTGGTGACAGAGCTGCGGAAGGTTCTGGGGCAGGGGTGGGACATCACCTGAGCCGGGCTAGGGGAAGGGGGCTCACCCACGGCCAGAGGACGGCTGGGGCCCGCCTCACGAGCCCTTGCATGAGGCATTCACAGGATGGGGGAGGAGGGTTCGAAGAGGGCCGAAGGAAAGACCCAAGGGGAGCCAGACTGGGACGCTCCTGCTTCTAGGGGCGCTCTCAGATTTATCTTAATTAAACTCAGGAAAGCAAGAAGGTGAGGGGACTCTCTGCAGGCACTGAAAAGCCGCCAACTCCTGGAGCCCGTGTTGTGATCCGGTGCTGACAGCCCTTCATCTTTTCCATTTCTTTTATTTTTTTAGGAGGTAAAGGGAGGAGAGGGGAAGGGGAGAGAGACACAATGGAGTTGCTTGGTGAACAAAAGCCCCGGTACGTTTCTGTTCATCGTTTTCATCCGGGTGCGCTGCTCTGTCAGCACCCTATAATCAGAGCCAAGCAGGGACACAGCCCGTAACTTACAATTCAGGCATCAAGGCAGCCTGGACGGCGCGGGGCCTGCCTGCCGACGTCTACCAAGCCTCCATCTCATCAGGGATGGGGAAGGAAGGGCCGGGGACTCAGAGGACCGGAGGACACGGCGTAAGAGGCCGGAAGACCTTGGTTCAAGTCCTGGCTGCTCCCTCACCAGCTCTGCAACCTTGAGAAGACAAGACCTCTCCAGACCTCCACTTCTTGGTCCACACCAATGACATCTGCAACTACTATTAGTTATTCAGAGTCTACTCTGTGCCAGGGACGAGTTTAGGTGTTTAGCCTCTACAAAGCACCCTATGAGGGAAGTATTAGTCTCCTCATTTCACAGATGGAGAAACAGAGGTCCAGAGGTTAAATCGTTAATCAAGGTCAGAAAACTAGTCGACCAGCTTCAAAACCCACATTCTTAAACTATACCACACCGATGTGAATTGAGTGGAAATAACCCTGCTCTCCCCTCCCTCACCTGCTTGCTGTGAGGCTCAGTGGGGAGAACTCGCACCAATACTGCAGCGTATAGCCTTTATCAACACCATCGGCCTTCAGTATCTGCAGGATTCAGTCAACTGCGAGCCAAAAATATTCAAGAAAGAACTCCAGAAAGTTCCAAAAAGCAAAACTTGAATTTGCCGTACGCCGGCAATGATTTACATAACATTGACATTGTATCAAGCATTATAAGTAACCTAGAGCTGATTTAAAGTATGTGGGGAAAAAAAGTATACGGGAAGATGTGCATAGGTTATATGCAAATACTACGCCATTCTGTATGAGGGACTCGAGCATCTGCAGATTTTGGTGTCTCTGGGGGTCCTGGAACCCATCCCCTGGAACCCATCAATCAGCTACACCCCCCCTCAACTGGGGCTCCAGAAAGCGCTCCCAGCTGGTCCAGCCCTCGCTCCACTGCTGACCCACAGTCACGTCCTTGTCATGCTCTTGGTCCCTGGATTCCACGGGACTCTTAGAAGCAAAACCCATCTCACCCCGATTCCAAACTCCAGGAGTCTGTCCTCTCCGGAGATGGCGGGCATCTCCATCAGCACCCATTCCTGACTACTGTCCCCGACCCCGTCCTGGGGGGCATCATGTGAGAGGGTGCAGAGTCCCGGCACAGTGCCAAGCACTGGGTCCACAGCAGGCTCTGGGCCCAGCCACCAAATCCACAGCCTGACTCTCGTCCTCCTGGGGGTCACCCCCGACAGAGGAGCACCCAGACACATCGAGAGCTCCCGACACAGTGGGAAGGACACCGACCTGCTATTAATACAGGAAAACTGGACCTGACACTGTCAGTGATCTGAAACCTCCCAGCTGAGGGAAGCTTTGTTTTTTCAATAAATGATGAATAACACAGGGTGTTTATTTCCCCAGCAAGTCGTATTTCTTAAGTATCACTAGGCTCGTACGTCAGGGCTGTCATCTGGGGAAAGCAGGGACGATGCGGCGTCTTCAAGCCCTTCTCCTTCCTGAGGAGTTCAAAGCACCTCACGCAGAACCCCTCTGTGGTCCCTGAGGCTCTCAGCGGGGCTGGGGCCAGCAATCTGCCTGCAGAGAACACCCGCTGACAAGTCCTCCCTGCCCAGCTGGGAAATGCAGGGGCGGGGGGTCCCCGAGAATCCACCTGGTCCGATCCCCAGTGCCCACTCTGCGGCCGACCAGGGGCCTGGAAGCGAAGATGTGGTCTCTTGCTCAAGACAGACAGACAGACAGACATCTCCGTCTCATCACACACCAGACAGTGTACAGAGAATATGTCCTTCAAGACAGCTCGGTTAGTTCTAACCCCAGGAGCGGCCTCCTCAGGACGACCGCCTACCCCCTCAGGACAGGACTGTCGTCCCCGCCAGGCACGTTCAGAACGGCGTGTCTCTGTCTCACGCGTGTCACCGATCACAAGATGCTTCCTGTGTTGTGTTCTGTGTGCAAGTTGCTGCCCTCCCCATGATTTGTGGTCATGTTATAGCTTTATGCTCCTGGTATCCCTGCAAGGTGCCCAGCGTAACAAACGGCCCAGACACAACACAGAAAGCAGGGGCCACAAACCAGCACCCTAACCACAGATACATTCCGTTCCGTCTGCATCATGTTTTAAATATTTTAAACTAGTTGCCAACAGATAAAGCTCAGGAGGTTTTACCCCCAAATCAGGGGTTCGAGCTTCCCTTGGAGAATGGAGGCTCCAGCAACACCAGGCTATTTCTGGTGTGGCAGCAGTCGGCAGGCCCTGAACAGCAGGTGCATCCCCAAACGGGGCGTGGCCTGTCTCACGCACCTGAGTCTGCAGCTCTGTGTCCAGCTCGGCTGACGTAATCGAAGGTGCACTGTGCTCGCTTCAGACCATGAGCTCCCTGAGGGTGAGCCCTGGATCTACTTCTCTTGCTGTGAATGGGGTCAGGTGAGGCAGTGCCCTAACGGATCGCTCAAACAGTTAAACACACACAGTGGAAACCTATGCACCCTGGCCAGTGGCTCCAACAACAAGCCTTTAAAACAGGGACTCTGCCTCCTAACTCACTGCCCAAGGCCACACGCTTAGACGAAGATCTGAGTCCTGTGGCTGCCCTCGGGCACCTGACTTCTGGTCGGCACTTCACAACCCAGAACGAGCTCCCCCATTACTCTAGGAAAGAGTGCCTGGCTGCGCGACTCGTCCTGAGAAATAATACAAAAGGCGGAGAAAGAAAGGGAGAAGGAAAGGAGAGACAGAGTGAAGAAAGACAGAGAGAAAGGAAGGACAGACACACACACACACACACACACACATAGACACACATACAATATTAACATACCTATGCATATTAATGCAGTTTTATTTAGAAGTAGTATTAATGCATTATTATTTAGATCTGTTAAAACCCGAACAAACTAAATTTCCAACAATGGAAAAATTGATAAAAACTCAATGACTACTATGTAGCCATTTAAAAGTCTAATTGTGATGATTATGTAGCTTGTGGGAGAATATTAAAGCAAACAGAATGCAAAAGTCTACCTGCAGGGGCTGCCCTGGTAGCACGGTGGTTGAGAGTCCGCCTGCC
>NW_020838027.1:3088224-3215516 GCF_003676395.1 Aethalodelphis obliquidens | reverse complement strand
GCCGCTGAGCCTGTGCGTCCGGAGCCTGTGCTCCGCAGCGGGAGAGGCCACAGCAGTGAGAGGCCCGCGTACCGCAAAAAAAAAAAAAAAAAAAAAAAAAGTCTACCTGCATTATGACTATAACCACATAAAAATTATGTTCGCAAGGAAGTACAGACTGAGGGCATCGTGATGGAAATGGAAAGTTGATTTGTCGTGGTGGCGGGTCTGTGAGGCCCTTTTTTTCGCTATTCCTTTGATTCATACTCTTTCTTCCTGCACAGCATTATTTCCGTAAGTATTTTTTTAATACCCAGCTCGGTCCTGTCCCCAAATTAAGTGCATGCAACTCAACCAGACAGCGATGAGGTCAGGCAGGCACGGCTCCTTTGCCCGCGAGTCCCTCGGGGTGGGGGTGGTCAGGTACCAGGTCCAGGTGCGCATAGCTGGGGGCTTCAAAGGAGGCTCCCCCCGACCCCCCCTACACACTGTAAAGGGGAGTTCAGCTCTCCTGGCCCAGCAGACACCTCGGGGCCCGCCCTTTGTGTGGCTGGCCCTCTGCTGCTCTGTCATCTGGTCAGTGGCTTCAGGGTCTGTCTCTGATGCCACATGAGGAAAGGAGAAGCCCTGGGGCCTCCAGGCAGGACGTGGCCACGCCAGCGACCTGTCCGTCAGTCGCTCTTTTCTTTCCAATACACATTTCATCGTGTCCCTCTCTGGAGACTCAGGAACCAGGTCTAGGGAGGGGGCTGCCTGTCAGAGGACGGGAGACACCCAAGCACCTTCTAGAAGGTGGGGCTAACATGGCAACAGGCCAGACACCCCGGGGAGCCGCCAGGCGAGGGCAGGGCTGAGGGTCCAGCCGCGTGGACACCAGAAGAGCTGACCCCATGGTGGCCCGGGGGGCGGGTGCTGCGGGCTGGAGTGGCAGCTGCTTCATTGTTTGTTAACTGTGACAGAGAGCCAGGGCCTCGGAAAACAGAGACATTTCCTTACATGCACGGTCCAAACGATCACACTCCCCAGGGAGAGATTTCCTGCTCTGAATTCCCCATGGGACTGAGAGCCGGAGAAGAAAAAACCTCCTCAGCTGAGCCGGGCCCCAAATCACACCCACATCCAGCAGGGCGCCCCACGTGCAGGGAAATTCACTGAAACTCGACTGTCGGGCTTCTACTTCTCAATTCCTGAGACTGGCTTCATTTAAATTAAAAAAAAAAAAAGGAAAGGAAAGAAGGAAGGAAGGGAGGGGAGGAGGGAGGGGCGGAAGGAGACTTCCCTCACTGCCGCCCTATTCTGTCCAGCACCTGGGGTTGGCAGGGCAAGTCCCCAGGGATGGGGCCACAGTCCCGACAAGCGAGGGTGGGAAAAGGGCAGCCAGCTGGTCAGGTCATTGAGCCCACGGACGGGCACTGGCAACCCTGGTGCCTGCCCAGCTGGTGGCATCTGCCCGGAGGGGAGGTGGTGAGGATGGACTGGAGAGGCCCGGAGGACCAAATGCGAGGCTGGTGGCAGGCGGCCCGCCCCTCCTGTAAGCAATCCCCCACGGGGTTATTTCCAGGCACTTTTTCCTGTGAGAAAAGAATGGGAGGAATGCAGCCCAGCCGTTACCCAAATCCACCCTCCTTGGCTCCGAGCCCATGACGTACAGAGGGGGCCCCCAGCGCCTGTAATCAGCAAATCCGTTTCAGAAACTCCAACTGGCAGCAGAGACCAGGGACATAGGCAACGCCAGCTGAGGGCGTCCCGGAGGGAAACGCGGGCCACGCCGAGAGGGGCCAGAAACACTCCTGGACGCTTATAGCTCCTCGGGGACCTGAGCTCCAGGAAATGCTAGCAATTGCAATCCAACTGTGTCCCTGGCCAGAGGAGCCGACTGGAGACTGAGACTGTGCACAGGCAGGAAGAACTTCATTGGGAAAAAATGTTGACCGAGTTTAATGTGAGCGGAAGGACAAAGGCTTGGATGCAGGAGCCTTCCTGAGAAACGAGGCACCGAGCGCTCCAGCAATTTGCACGGGGCTGTGCAGGGAGTATTGGGTTCAAAGGCCCAGGCCGGGGGCTGGACTCCCCTGGGCAGGGCCAGGCCCAGGGCGAGGAAGGGGTGGCAGGTGCTCCCCTGCAGTGCCTGAACTTGGCACCCTGAACCCCGCCCTGCAGTGGAAACTTGCTCCAGGCCACCCCCCCGCTGGAAGGAGGGCTCAGAAAACTGAGGCCAAAAAAATACAGTGTCCTCACTCAAGAGACCAAATAAAATGGTGGAGAAGAAACCCCAGCATCTCCTGAGCCCCTGGCATGGGCCAAGCACACGGCCCCTCTAGGTCTAAGAACCTGCAGTAGGTGGGTACGTCATTCTCATACTACAGGCAAGAACCTGGGAGTCCTGGAGATGGACCCTCGGCGCGTGGCTGGAACCAAGCCCGACGCCTCGTCTGCATGCATCTCCAGGTTCCAGAGAGACCACAGTCCACCTGGGGCTGCACGATGCAGTTTCTCCTAAAGGAAACCTGGCCCACTCCAGACGCCACCTTCAACAACCAGCGTGTAAGCGAGCTCACTGGGCGGCCTCAGTCAAGCCCCTTGGTCCCTGGGGGCCTCAGAACAGGGGCGACCAAGGTCCCTTCCTGTTCAATAGGTGCAGGAAGGGTGGGTAAGCCTCTAACTCTGGCCAAGAACCCAACCAGACTAAGGGAGCTCCACGGGATTCTGCTGCATCTCTCTGCCCAGAGCCTCTGGCACCCGGCAGACACTGGGGCAGTGTCGGCGGGCCGAGTGGATGGCTCCGTGAATGGACGCATGAAGAAGTGTCCTGAAAGTCAGGCCCGCTTCGGAAGGAAGCACTGGGAATATCTGTTCACCAGACTTCTCCCCAAAGGCGGAAGAGTTGGACCTTCCCAAACCTCACTTTGCATTGAGATCATCTGGAAAGCTTGTCAAAATACAGATTCCTGCCCCACTGACGAGTATCAGACCCAGAAGCTCTGGGCTGGGGGCCCAGGAGTCTGAATTACTCAAAAGGTCCCCAGACGTCTCTAACTCAAGGCCAGGTCTAGAATCACTGACGTATATTACTTGGCTAACACCCGTTCGGTCCTGTGCTGGGACCAGATGAAGGTAAGAAATCAAAACAAAATAAGTGACTCTCTCCTAGAGCCTTTTTTCCAAAGAGCTCAAATCATTTTATGCCAAGATGCTGTTACCTGTTGGAATGAAACAGGGTGGCAATTCTTCTCCCCATTCTGTAGGTTGGCAAACTGAGGTCTGCCCAAGAAAGAGTACTAAGTCTGCTTTTCACCGCTGCCTTTAGCTCCTGAAGAAGGCAGGGTATTAGACCTATATTAGGGTATTAGGGACTCAGCTAAATTTCATAAAAAAGAGAGGGCTTCCCCGGTGGCACACCGGTGAGAGTCCGCCTGCTGATGCAGGGGACACGGGTTCGTGCCCCGGTCCGGGAAGATCCCACATGCCGCGGGGCGGTTGGGCCTGTGAGCCATGGCCGCTGAGCCTGCACGTCCGGAGCCTGTGCTCTGCAACGGGAGAGGCCACAACAGTTAGAGGCCCGCGTACCGCAAAACAAAAAAAAAAAAGAGAGAGACCAAGGCCAGGCACATGTTTGGCTGCTGCAGGAGGTGCTGATGTCAGGAATGACACCTCTCCTCCTCCTGCGCACACTTGGAGGACAAAGCACACTTGTTTCTTGATGGCTCACACACCCCAAACACAGAGTCCCACCAACGTCAAACCGTCAGGCCAGAAGGAAGGAGACCTGCCCCCTTCGTCTCAGGCGTGCGCCCATCTCCCCGTCCTGGAGGTGATGGGGGTCGTTCACTGATTCATTCATGAAAATGACAGCAAAGTAAGCAGTGCTGAGCACAGCAGGAGAGCTAGGAAGGCTCGAGTCCCCGTGGGCGTGAAGCGAGAATTAACTTTTCCTCTTCTTTTCAATTAAAGAGCGGCCCTGCTGGAGGGACGAAAGCTGAGCCACCCACAGCCCGCAGCTTACCCAGGAGTGGAGTGGGCCGGTGGGGGGGGGGGATACCCTCCCAGGTCCCTCCGTCCCTCCCTCAGCAGCTGGAGACACTGCTCAGAGGCAGGGGCAGAGTCGCCTCGGCCGGACACGCCCAAGAGGCCCCCTCTGCCCCCAGCCCTGGATGAGATTGATGGAGCTGAAGCAGCTGCAGCAGTGCGGGGGGCAGGGGGGAACAGCAGCTGGACAGAGGGAGGGCCCTCCCCCCCGCCTGGGCAGAGTCCAGCCGGAGCTGGAGAGCGAGGAGAGAGACGGGCCTCGTCCAGGAGCAGAACGAGGGCCTTTGGCCCCCTCCCACCGTGAACCCTCCCCCACCATCCAGGTGGGTAGCTGTCCCCAGATCCCCCAGGAGCAGAGCTGCTCAGCAGTGGGGTCACACACCCGGGGCCCTGGGTCAGGCGGCCCACGCTGCCCCAGCCGTGCTCCCTACAAACCTACCGCACGCCCCACCCGCGTGGGACATGAGGCCCCACCTCCACTGGCTGCCCCACAGGCCACCGTGCCGAAGGAAGACGCCCGGGTCCTACCCCACCCAGCACGCGGGAGGGCGACACGATGACCCGGGGCACGGAGGGCTGGTCTGACGATCAGTGGACGGGGGTTCTGTCATAAACGAAGCATGTGACTCCTGACAGACTTGGGGTCCATCTCGGTTCCACCAAAAACCTTCGTGACTCTGATTCCTGGTCGTCTGTCTGCAAAATGAGGATGATACTATCTACTCTATAGGGTAGTCCTTAGATGGAAAGGAACCATATCGTGGCCCATGATAGGTACCTGATATATGCTGGGCCTCACTTTCCACATCGGCGAAAGGAGCAAGCTAGACTTGATGGTCTATGGGTCTCCTCCAGCTCCTATGAAACTCACTCAGCCCTTTGCCCAATAACCCTGGGAGGTATCTCCTTCGTCCCTTTCCTCTAAAGAGAACGGCTGCTCAGAATACCTTCCCTAGTCCTGCTGTGTCTCCCAGATAAATGGGGCCTTTGAGATGTTTCCCCTCCAAGCCCCCCTTCAGAGCCTACAACTCAATCTCCACAGGTGTCCACATCAGACTCCCCAGGGCCACCCTTCACCTGCCAAGCTGTGCCCCCCACACGTGTAGACCATCCACACAGCTCGGGAGCTTCTTACCAAGAGCACATCACCACCCACAGCACACCTCACACACCAAAGGCGACCCCCCGGGGGGGGCAACACTGCAAGTGGAAACTGTCGGTGTAGCACCGTACTGTCCAACATGGTGGCCACTTGAATTTAAATTTCAGCTACTTAAAACTAAATAAATGTAAAAATTCAGTTCCTCGGGTGCACCAGCCGCATTTCAAACGCTCAGCAGCCGCGTGTAGCCGGTGAGTGCGCCCTGGGCAAAGCACTGCTCTAGAAGATGTTCTCCCCTCCCGGGCAGAACAGGCCCCAGCTGGCTCAGACTGAACCTGAAGGAAACAGGGAGCGCGAGGGAGGGCAAGCCTAGAGGGAGAGGGGCCGTTTCCCACTGCTTCGGTTGGAGACACCACCAGGATGGGGTTGCAACAGACCCACCAACTCGGCAAGGGTCTCCCTGGCCCCGGCACCCGGCAAGAGGCAGCTGTTACCCACGCTTCATTTGGGAGATGCACGGGACGCCTGTCATTCTCTCCAGGCCCTGGCGGACTCCTGGCCTTCCTAGCTCAAGATCTGCACCTTGTCCCAGAGCAGAGGCACCCTCCTGCCATCGTCCTGCTGCCCAGCTTCAGCTGAAGAATGGCCTGCAGAGGACTGGGGCCCCTCTGCTTCCACCCCAGACTCAAAAATATCTGGCTGCAAACCCAAACGGAGGAGAAGGAAGGGGCAAAAGCTAGTTTTAATCAAGCACCTACTATACCCAAGGTACCACCGAGATACTTTCACTTGCATTTTCCCATTTGGTCCCCCAAAACTGCTGCAAGGTAATGGTTGGTAAACCCATTTTCCAGATGAGGAAGCTGAGGCTCAGAGAAGGTAAGCAACTCATGCGAGTTTGTAAGGGTCACAGTCTGAACACAAACCCAGAATGTCTGACTCCAAAGCCTGAGCTATTACCCTTCAGAGGTTATGGGGTCCATGACAACAGATGCAGGAGGAGGGGGCCCCGCCACTCTCCTCCCCCAGGGAAGTCCCCAGACACATAAGCACGAAGGTCAAGACCTAGGGTTTCTTGAGTTTCTGGCCTGAGAGAGCCCAGAATCTCTGGAAGGTCTTGGCTTTGGAGAGATGAAGAAAGCCATAGAGCAGGACAAGGAAAGGGAAGGAGGAGAGTGGAGGGAACAGAAAAGTAAAGTCAGGAAGAGAGGCAGGGCATATAGAGGCATCTGAAATTATTCCCAGTGTCACTATTTCTGTGACTGTTTGTCTAATGACTATCTTCCTCAGTTAGACCTCAGGTCCTGAGAGCAATGGCCTCACCTTGTTCACAGCTGTATTCCCAGCACTAGCACAGAGCCTGGCACACAGTAGGTGCTTAATAAGTACCTGCAGGAAAGACAGATGGGTGGATGGAATGATAAACAGAATGTCCAGGGACTACAGAGAGAGAAAAGTCCTCTTTTCTGCCTTTTCAGAGGCCACTTCCTCCAAGAAGTCCTCCTGACTGCCGGGCCAGCTCAGCTCTGAGGGCTGAGACTTCGGGTGGGGAGGAGCTGTCCTCCTCTATACTGGGCCGTGTCCGCCCCTCTGCATCAGCCCCAACCCTGTCACCACTCTCTGGGCTCAGAGACCTCAAAGATCATCTGGTCCACTGTTCCCATGTTACAGATGAAGAGACTGAGACCCAAGCAGGGGAACTGTCCTGCCCGGGGGCACAGCTTCTAAGTAGAGAAAGTTCCTCGTGCCCATGCCAGCAGGAGCTTGATAACAGAAGCTCACGCTAAGCCCCGAGGGCCTGCAGCTTGCCTGCGGGGCCAGGCCTGGTGCCTGCGGCCCATCTGTCTCTCCAGCCTGCCAAGAGGCCTTCCTTCCCCTTGTGCCAGTGTGGATGACACCTACCGCAGGTGACTTCAGAACATTGCACCATGGGGAGGTGTTGCTGGCCGTAGCACCAGGCCTTTAATTTCCGATTGCCCAGCCTGACACCCCTAATGTCCGAGCCCTCTCTGCTCTGATCCCCATGTGGTCATACATCACTTTGGCTGGTGCCAGCCATGCCTCCCCCCAGCCATCTGGACACAACAATGAGGGAAGAGCAGGACAGGATGATCTTGGCAGAGAGGACAGATGGGAAGCTAAAGACACCTGGTCCCTACCCTTCCTAACCTCGCTATACACGTGCCCTGGGGCTGTGGGGTGGTGGGCGTGGTTCTCTTTTCCCGGGACTCGGTTTCCCCATAAGCAGTGGGGAATCTTCAGCCCCAACCTCAGCAGGATGTGTTGAGATGGGAGTCCCCCTACCCCCAGATGTAAAGAAGGAGAGAATCCAAGACAAACCCGAGTCGGGCACCTGCCGGCTGCATTCGCTCTCAGTCAAGATCAGGGAGTCAAGAGAAGTTCACGTAAAAAGGTAAGTTCCCCAATGAGACGCTGCCAGGTGAAGGCCCCAGGGCAAGGGCACGGTTAGGGGAGACACGGCACGACGGAAAGACGGCTGTGACCTCAAGCAAGAGACGGGGTTGCTGAGCCCAGTGTGAGCGGGGTCCGTCCCGCAGGTCCCTGCTGTCCACGCAGTGAACACACACGCCATCCGCCCCGGCAGCCCAGGGCCACTGCCGTGCACTGCGCCCACGCCGGGGACGGGGAGTAAAGGCGCCTTCGGGATGAACTTGACGTGAGGAAACAAGGAGGAACATTTCCCGGGAGGTGACCTTGAGCTACATGAGGAAGCAAAGGAAGACAAGACAGACTTTAGGTCAAATTAGACGCTAAGAAACACAATTTGACAGTCAGACTCTCCTTGTAACATAAATGCTCTGGGTACAGGGGGAAAGGACAAGTACCATCACCAGATATTGTTCAAAATCCAAACGCTTTGGGTCTTAATGTAGCCAAAACACAAACTTCACTGAAGAGGGCGCCCTGACTGTGGCTGACGTGCTGATGAAACCTGCGCTTTTTACCTGGGTGACAGGGGCCACCCAGGGGTGGGAGAGGAGGACCAAGCAAGGAGCCATCCACATCTCAGCAGAGGCTGGAAAGCAACACCCACCGGAAATGCCGCTGCATGAGTGCCCGAGGCTGGTACAACCAAGCACCACGAACTGGGGGCTTCAAACATCAGATGTGTATCGACTCACGTCCTGGAGGCTGGAAGTCTGAATCAAGGCACGAGCAGGGCTGTGATCCCTCTGAGGGCTCTGGGGAGCATCCTTCCGTGCCCCTGCATGGCTCCAGCGGCTGCGGGCAGCCCTCAGCTCCTGAGCGCGTGGCAGCCTCACTCCTATCCCGTTGTCACGTGGTGCTCTCCCTATATTTCTATATCCAAATTTCCCTCTTCTTATCCTTCTTTCTTATCCTGCTTATAAGGATATCATCATCAGATTGGGGCTCACCCTAATCCAATATGACCTCATCGTAACACGATTACACGTGCAAAGACGCTATTTCTGAACAAGGTCACGTTCACAGGTTAGGGTAGACACGCATTTGGGGGGAGGCGCTAATCAACAGAGATGCTTGTCGCAGTGGAGAGACATTACCTGGAGACATTACTTAACAGTCTTGAGTTCTAACCCCAAATCCACCTCTGACTAGGCAGGTCATCTCAGCGGGAATGCCAACCCTCTCAAAGACTCTGTCCTCGAGGGGAGAATTTGGATGTGATTCCCCAGCTTCCTTCCAGCCCCCAAACTGCCAAGTTAAAAGCAAATGAAAATCCATACAAACTCATGATTTTTAAAATCAGACACAAATAAACCTAGCTATGTAAGTACATAGATTTCCCAGCTATGCTCTCTCTAAGGACTTAGCAGCAGTGATACTCCACTAGCAACAAACACACTCAGTGCCTAGATCCTGGTCTCTAAACACCATTCTCCAGCAAGGGACCCAGAGCTCCTGAGACAAGTGATTGATTCCAGGGCTGAGACAGGAAAAATACAACATGAGTCTGGAGTATCTTGTGGTGCCAGAAAGGAAGAAAGTGCTCAAAAAACAAAGAGGAGGGCCTCGCAAAAGGGCACAGGAGCCAACCTGCAAGAGCTTCCAGAGTAGCAGTTTCAGCAACAAAACAATGGTGTCAAATTATAACTCTAATCCGCAGGATAGAATACATACCCATGACATCTATTATATAACACATATCCATGCATTTATTATATATTATATATTTTATAAAATAAAATTTGTGACTTCAATGATAAAAATTACTAAGTAAGTAAGCAAATAAAGGAAGGAAGGAAGGAAGGAGAAGGGCCAGCTCTTCCTTCCAAGAGAATTCCAATTAACAAATGTAGAGGAAATGAGGGAAACAGAAAATGACCATTAGGCAAACACCACAATAATAACTACTGCAGGAAAGAACCACTGATGGATGCTAAAATTAGTGAGTAAATGTTTGAGGGGGACTTCCCTGGTGGCGCAGTGGTTAAGAATCCGCCTGCCAATGCAGGGAACACGGGTTCGAGCCCTGGTCCAGGAAGATCCCACATGCCGCGGAGCCACTAAGCCCGTGCGCCACAACTACTGAGCCTGTGCTCTTGAGCCCGCGAGCCACAACTACTGCAGCCTGCACGCCTAGAGCCTGTGCTCTGCAACAAAGAGAAGCCACCGCGTACACCGCAACGAAGAGTAGCCCCCGCTCACCGCAACTAGAGAAAGCCCGCGCACAGCAGCAAAGACCCAACGCAGCCGAAAAAATAAATAAATTTATTTTAAAAAGAAAAAAAAGTTTGAAGGAAAACAGGATATTTGTATAGTCTCAGAGTACCCACCCACAAGACATCTATTCATTACCAAGAGAAAAAGAGTAACTTCATAGAGGAGATACCCGGCCAGCATCACCTTCTCCAAGCACTGAGGCTGACATACTGATGCCATTTACCCCGTGACACAAGCGCCGAGGACGCAGCACCATATCTGTGGCATCCTTGCCAAAAATGCATAACTTCACCCCAATCACAAAGAAATGCTGGCATCCTACAAAGTGACTGATTTGTCCTCCTCAGCACCGTCAAGGCCACAAAAGGCAAAGAAAAACCAGGGAATCTTCACAGGTTGGAGGAACCTAAAGAGACAGGACAACTAAATGCAAGGTGGGGGCTTGGAACAGAAAAAGGACGCTAGTGGGAAAATCCAAAGAAAGCCTGCAGCTGAGTTAATAACACCATACCAATCTGAATTTCTCGGTTTCCACAGTACACTATGGTTACATAAGATGTTTACAACAACCCAAAAAAACCAAAAGAAAAAGGGTGTTGGTGTGTGCGTAGGGCACACCACGGGTGCAGGAGTGCCAGCAAGTGTGCAGGGGTGGGGGGAGGGGAGGGAGAGGGAGGGAGGCGAAACAGGCTCCTGCTGTTTGAGGCACCGTGCTGAGCATGGGGTCTGATTCACACAAAAGGATTACTAGATTACATTCTTTACTGCAGGCAGCTGTCCCTGTCAAACAAATAATCATCGCCTTACACGTATATATCACCTCTCACCCTGCAGCCCTCTCCTAGGCAAGGACCAGCCTGGGGACCCACTCAGCCCTGCCCAGGGAAGGGGGGAAGGGAGAAGTGGGGGAGGGGGCCAGCCCACCCAGAGGAGCCCATCCTGAACCCCACCTGGCTTCCAAGAAACGGGGGGTCGGGACCCCCGTCAGAGAAGAAGGGAAACTCAGCTGTTAAGAGGAGAGGACGGTGTGGGCGGGAGGGCGGGTGGGATGCTCCATGAAAGGGTGGGCAAGGGACAGAGCAGCAGGTGGCAGGCTCCCGAGAAGGGCACGCGGCGGAGCAGTGTCAGCCCAGGGGCAGGGGGCGGAGCGGTCACCAGCCCTCAGCCTCCAGGATGCGTGTGCCGTCGGGCACGCCCTCATCCACGAAGCACATCTATGACGGGATCCTGGAAGCAGCCACCCGCGTTAAGTACTCAGCATGACCTCTGACACCGCATCTTGCTATTCACCTGCCAGCCACGTGGCCAGGGCCAGAGCAAGGGCCAGATGGAGAAAGTGGGCGTCAGGCGTGGTGGGAAATACGGGGGGAACCGCTGGTCCCAAGGAGAGAGGCCATGAGTCCCCCAAGTGGCTGACTGTCAGAAGCCCCGCGGAGCAGCAGGGGTGGGGCCCCTGGGTCCGAGCTGCTGGGCAGGTGACTTGTTCGCGTGCAGGGCTGTCCCTCCGAGAGCTGCCCCGTAAGGTCCGCAGAGCAGGCCTGGGCCAGGCTGGAGAGGAAGAGGGGCGTGTGAGGGGTGGGCCCCCAACTCAGAGAGACACCTTCAGACCGGGGGCCTGTGTCTCCCAAGCACCTAAAACACGCACACACGGGAAAGTCAGGTCAGAACATCTGCCGGGCAGGCCAAGGGCAGGAGAGGGGACCGGAGGAAACGCCACGGGCACCTGGGGAGGGCGAGGTCACAAAGGCTTCCTCGAAGAAGCAGGGCTCCTGTTGGACCCTGAAAGATGTGTGGGACCCCAAGGAGTCGAGACGGGGCAGGCGAAGGGGAGACTGGCACAGACACCAGAACAGGCACAGCACGCTCCCCGGGCAGGCAGGGCGTCCGTCACCGCCGTGGTGGAGAGCCCGGTGGGCTGGGAAAGCCATTTGAAAAGGGCCAGGGCGGGTGCTCTGAGCTAAGCCCCCCTGTGAGCCCCCTCGGCATGGGCACGGCTGCCTTTGCGCTGAGAGAGCTGGAGAGGCTGGGCCAGGGAAGCTTTTGGCACCAAGGAGCAAGTTTTCAGGGGACACGTCGAGAGAGTTTCAAAACTTTCTCATGACACAGGATACTTGTGAGCTGCCGGAGCCTGGGGAAGCCTGGGCCATCCTGTGTAACGCAAAACCCAGATGTCGCCTTTGGCAAGGAACCCAGGACCCCTTGGTCCCATCAACGGAGTCGCATGGCCCCCCTCGGCCTCCCGCACAGCATCCCAAACCCCCCGGCCTCTCCTATGAAGCCCGACACCCCCAGGGCCCTCTCCCCAGTGCTTCCCTTTGGCCTTCTCCAGCCTGAAACTCCCTCAGTCCTTACCAACACACATCCAAATTTCCTTCTTGTCTCCTGAATAAAACCCCAAATTTCTCTTCCGCTCTTCCACGAAGCACCTCCAAACTTCCACAGGCCCACACGGCTAACCCATTGCTCTCTCTGTCCTTCCCGGGAACCCAGTATTTTCTTGTGTCGTCACCCATGAAACAACCTCAAGGCGGTCATCCTCCCTCTCACCCACCCCGACCCCAAACTATCCCCACATCCTCCCAGTGCAAACCCCACACTACCCGCTAACTTCCCATGCCTACAACCTTCCTCGTTCAAATTCCCCCCAGAAATCCTGAACTTCCCTTGAGTCGTCGTCATCAAACCCCAAACTTTTCTCAACTTCCCATACCAAGTCTAAATCTGCAGCTTCTCCCAAGAAACCCCCGAAGTTTCCTTCTCGGGACTCTTTGGTGGTGACAAGTGCCAGGCCTTTGATCTCCCGTCCATCCTGGGCCCACGGGTGGTGCTGCTCTGGGGGACGATTCTGCCTTTCACCCCGGGGGAACTGCCTGGAGATTCGAGCAGCGTCCCAACTGGCCGACACCCTGTTCAAAGAGACAAGTCCTTCAGCTTCAACGAAAAGTCCCAAAGAGTTTGCACGCTTCCAGCCACGAGAATCCAAGACTCACCTCGCGCTTCCCTAGGAAACACCACACTACCCTGAGGCGTCACGGCCAGTCAAATCACTGAGAACATTGCTAAATGCCGACTTCCCATTTCTGTACCCGCCTCGTCATCATGAGCGCTGGCCCACGGGCCACACTTTAAGTAGCACTAGCCTAAACCCTCTTAGACTGTCCAGTGACTGCCCTGAGACGCCCTTCCGTGGCCCAACAAGTCACCTCCCCAGGTACGGATAACCAAGAGGGGCAGGTGGTGCAGATGCCCACGGGACCAGCTGGAAGCTACTGTCCCCTTGCTTCTGGGGGATGTGGGCAGAACGGTCTGAGCCCCGGGGGGTCGGCGGCGAGGCTGGAGGTTCACCCCCTGCAGATGGAGAGCAAATCCACCTGGGACTGTGCCAGGGCCCCCGAGGCTGCAGACCCTGTCGAGGATGTCAAGGGGGGCAGGCCAGAGAGAGTCCACTGTCCCCAGGTTGTCCCACTACCAAAGCCAGGCCCCTGGGGAGGAAGCCCCTCCTCAGCAGGATGGCTGAGCAGAGAAGGGAAGGTGTGAACAGAGAAGGGAAATCTAATGACAACTGGTTCCTGCCCAGACACCTGCCAGAAACCAAGACTTGGATGGAAGGATCCCGGACAACAACACGGCCCAAGAGTCTCTCCACTGCCAGCGTAGGGAGAGAAGGACCAGACGAGCCTCCTCTGCCCTGAGCCCCCAGGAAAGGGACTCGTGGAGCTGAAACCCGAGCAGATGCCAAGGGGCAGCAGGAGGCGATGGGCCCCAGGGAGGGCGGGGCCCAAATGCACGTGTGCATGGGGGAGGGGCGCAGAGGCCCCAGGGAGGGCTGAGGGCCTGCAGGGCTGGTGGATCCGGGGCCAGCAGCCGAGGGCAACGCAAAGCAAAGGGAAGGAGGCAGACGGAGCAAAGCCGAAGGAGAAGCCAGGAGGGGCGAACCCAAGGAGGGGCCAACCCAAGGAGGGGCCCACGGGAGCGCTGCGCAGGCTATAAGCCGCGGGCTCTGCCTTCCAGCCCATCCACCCCTAGACTGGCTCCTGCCTCTAAGCCCCGAGACTGCAGGAGGCGCCGAGTGGGAACCAGCCACGGATCAAAGCTGCCTTCCCTTCTTGGCCCTGCACCTCCGCCCCGGGGCAGGGCCTGGTCTTCCTCGACCCTGACAGGGGTGCCAGCCTCCCAGGCTCCTGCCGCACCAGCCCACGCGCCCCAGGTGGAAGGGGCGGCTCGGGGCGGCAGCAGTATGGGAAATTCACTCTATCGAGCCCGCGCGCTCAGGACAGAGTCTGCACTCCAGAGGGGGAAGGGCGGGCACTGCCCCCCGCACCGCTGCAGATGGCAGGTGTACCCAGAGAGGGGGAGGGCCGAACCCACGTCACACAGCAGTGGGGTAAGCCAGGCCCCAGACACCTGACGCCCAGCTGCACGCTCTCCCCACTCCCAGCACTGCCTTCCTCTGGGCCCCAGTTCAAGGAAACCAGCCCTGTCTCTAGAGCATCAAGGGGGTGGGATGGGAAGCAAGGGGCAAATCAAGCCCCCTAGAGAACTGAACGCAGAAATCCGTGTGACAGGGGGTGGAATTACTTCCCCTGGAAAAAATTAATACAAGGCCCTCCCTTAGCAGACCCCAGGGGTACTTGGCGGGAAGCTGACATAATGTGGAGAGGCGAGCGCCACCCACCCCAGCAAGCCGCTGCCAGGAGCACAACAGGGAGGCTGCAGCTGGCGCCGGGGGCCCGGAGAGGTCATGCCGAGCAGGATGCTGGAGCCCAAGACACGGTCCTCGGCGGGCGTCTGGCTGGGAAGCAGAAGCCTCTGGTCTGGCAATCGGGGGGGCAGTGCTCCCTCGGGGCCCAAATCCAGGCATCAAGGGAGCTGTGTCTCCTGGCAGAACCCGCTGGGTGTGAAGCCAGGTGGGAGGGAGGAGGCAGAGCTCTGGAGAGAGGGATAGTCGGGACAGCGCCTCAGGTCCTCCCGGGAGGAGCCCCCATCCGCGCCCATCACTCAGCTGCTGCCGTTCTGACAAAGTCAACCTGGCCGTAACGGGCCCTGCACCCACACCCGCACCCGGAGAGGCTGAGGACCAGGATGGCGAGAAGACCCAACCTGGAGACGGGAAAAGGCGAGGAGCCCAGGAGCGGCCCCCACTGCGGCCCCGAGCTCGGCAGGCGCTGCACCAGAGAGGGTCCGACTGGAAAGGGGGTCCCAGCAAGGCCCCCGGCTTCAGATGAGCTCAGAGCAATGCCGAGAGCTCGCAAGGCCAACCGGAAGCCGATTCCAGCGCAAGAACACCCCCACCTGGCCCAGGCCTTCATGGCACGACGGCCAGTTGAGGTTCCGGCAGCTCCACAGTGCAAAGTGGGAGTTGGGGCAGCGTCCCAGGCCAGCCTGCCCTCCACCCCGCCCCCTGCTCGGGGTACACGATGGGGGGATGCTGGGAGGAGGGGGCAGGGCACAGCGGCCAGGCAGCCACCGTCCCATCTCATCTGCCCTCTCCCTCCTCCGGTCCCTGTTCCTTTAGAGGCTGGGCTGCCAAGGCACCTGCACACCCTTCCCTCTCAGAGGGGTGCCGGCTGGTACTGTAAAGTTACAGCACAGGGGTTCTAACAGTCACCCTGATCCCGGACGGAGCGAGTGCTTCTCCCAACCCCACCAACCTCCCCCCACCACCAGCATACAAACTGCTTCACTCCCAAGAGAGAGGCAACACGGTGTGGGCAGAAACAGAAAAAGCCCCCGGCCTTGGAAGCTACTGTGCGGGGCCAGTATCCTACCCCTGAAGTGTGGGACACACCTTTCCTTTCTCTGGGCCTCAGCCTCTCGCCTGTGAAAGGGGGCCGTCCCCAACACAGGGTCACTGGGAAGACCGAGGGGGGCCATGGGAGAGAAGAAGAACCCGTAAACTGCAGGGCGTACTGTTGAGCGATGTGCAAGGTGGACGGCCACCATCAGTGGCATGTGACTCACACCAGAGCCAGCCTCGGAGTCACGGTCTGGCCCAAACGCCCGCACACTGCCAGCCGCCTGTGAGGAAAGGGTTCTGGCCGGGAGAAGGGGAGCAATCCCCGCTCCAGGAGCGCTTTGTAGGGACCACTGTTCATGTGGCACGTGTCCTGGCCTGTGCTGTGTCCCCACCATCACCACCACCGCATCCATCCATGTGAGCACAGGTGCCACGCCGGGAGCTCCGCCAGGAGCAGGTGGACTTCCTCAGGGACACTGGGTCTCAGTTTCTGGTCCCTCTAAGGCACGAACCCTCAGCCTGGGACATAGGGTAAGACCTTCTCGTAGCAGGAGCAGTGCTGAAAGAGTCCGGGTCACACTGAGGGCTCCTGAAAAGCCTCCTCCAAGCACAGGGCTGTCCGAGCCGATACAGTCACTTCTCAAGGACGTTGCGGGAGAGTCGGACGCTAGGCTTCATCCCAGCCTTTCCTCACACCCATCCCAGAACCAGTGAGACCTGGAATTTGAGAGTCCCTGTGCCATCCAAGAAGCGACGCTGATCCAGCCCAGAGCAAAGGGCTTGACCTAAAATCCACGCGGAAGAGAAATTGACAAGTTTCCTGCTGCCATCTAGTGGCCGACACAAATAAGAGCAGGCAACGAGCCAGAAGGCCTCCAGCAGGCCTCGGTGACCAGTGGTCAGCCTTGCCTGCCTGGACCAGAGTGAGCGACCAGCTATGTGAGGCAGAACCTAGCAGAAAGGACTGGGGAAGGAGTAGGGTTCACTCATCCAGCTACTGGTCGCATCTACAGAGCTGCATGGCCAAACCACACCTCAGAGCCCCAAATGCTTCTCGCCTTCCCTCTTGGAAGACGCAGGGCCCCAAACCTGCCAGGCCAAGCCCCAGGCCACTATCCCTAGATCTCCCTCCAACCCTCCAAAAGGCCCATCTGTCTGCTGGCCTGTCCATGAGCCTCCTGCCACAGGGGACCCTCCACCACGAAGCAGCAACCCTGAACAGAGGCGGGCAGGCCCTCCCACATACTGGGCTGGGTGTTCCCGTCGGATGGGCAGAGCACCAGACAGAATCAGGAGACCTGGGCTCCAGCCTCAACTGGCCCCTAACTGGCTGCATGACGCTCCTGGCAAGCTTCTTCCTTCCCCATCTGTATCATGAAGGATCAGTTCTTGGGTCCCTTTCAGGTCAAAAAACTCTATGACACTAATTCACACTAATGTGTCAATGACCAGTAACAGCTAACTGTGTGACTGTTCCCACGAGACCCTCACCCTGAGAGGGGGAAGCCTCAGCCTGTCACCCATTCATTCATACGTGACCGCCGCCCATGCACTGGTGCTGGGATCACTATTTTTAGCTCTGCGACCTGCTTAGCTCTGCTCTGGCCACAGGCAGAAAGGCCGAGGAGGGAGGTCAAGGGCCGACGCTGAGCTGACACAGGCAAAGCGGAGGAAGGAAAGCGGTCCCCGATCCTGACACACAGCAGGGACCGACAGCCAAACCCTCCCCCGCACCTTACGCAGGCCCCGTTTCAGGACTCACCCCTCACTACAAGCTAGGAGTTGACTGTTTTATAATTGGTGAAACTGGGGCTCAAGGAGGTTCAGTAACCTACACTCGCCCAAAGGGACACAGGCAGTAAGTGTGGAGCCAGGACGGGCCCCAGGCAGCTGTCTGGCTCTGACTCTGTGCACCAGTGGCCGACATATGTGGCAGGTCCCTGTCCTGCCCTCGGTCCATCTATTTTCAGGGTGTCTGCCTCCCAACATCCTCCACCTCCTCACGCAAGGTTTTCCTTCCCTCTTATCCTCATTCAAGTCCCACCTGGGGAGGAAAAATCCACCTGCTGTCCACCTCTTAAGAAGCATCATTCTAGGGGCCTCCCTGGTGGCGCAGTGGTTGAGAGTCCGCCTGCCGATGCAGGGGACACTGGTTTGTGCCCCGGTCCGGGAAGATCCCACATGCTGCGGAGCGGCTGGGCCCGTGAGCCATGGCCGCTAAGCCTGCGCGTCCAGAGCCTGTGCTCCGCAACAGGAGGGGCCACAGCAGTGAGAGGCCCGTGTACCGCAAAAAAAAAAAAAAGAAGAAGCATCATTCTAGAGAACATCCGAACCCATTTTGTTTGATACACTCAGCCTAATGGTGTTATTTATTTTGGAGCTGCCCTTAGATGAGAAAAATGAATGCACCAGGATGAAAGGCCTGGAAGGATCCAGAACCCATAGCAAGTTTTACCTGCAGTTTCCCCCGGGAAGGGCACTGGGGGAGGGGAGAGGTATGGAGGTGGGGTCTCTCACATTTACTCTATTACTTTATGTTATTTTATTTTCTGCAGCAACCTAATTTTCATATAATAATCGAGTCATCATTTTAAAGTAAACACCGTACGCGGACAGATCCATTGCATACGACCACACCCTGCCCTTGCGAGAAAAGTGCCCGGCGAGGCAGGCCGGGTCTCACCAGCCGGGCCCGGGAGCAGGAAATGAGCCCAGTCTTTTTCCAGGATGGGTGGGGTCTCTCACTCAGAGGCAGATGCTGGAGTGGTTTCTGGAGCACAGAGACGAACCCTCTGCCCCCCAAAATACCCTATCCATCTGCTCATTCATGCCTGAAATTCCATCCCTGAGGAGCAGTCTTTGATTCCTCGGTCAGAAATAGGCCTGAAACCGTAAACCCACCCCGGAGACGCAAAACGGCGCCTTCAAGTCACACTTGGAGGGAGCGAGGTTACCGGACTTGAGGAAGCAAGGCGCTCTGACGAGGCTCTCAGAATAGTCCTGCGGACGAGACGGGGACACTGAGGCTGGAGGTGATTAGTCGCTGCCCGCAGGTGAGACGGAGCATTTCTGGGCCCGCCTGTCCTCACCCTGACCAGGCGGGAAGAGAGAGCCGGCGGGCCAGGAGTGGGAAGCACAAGGCTGAAACAGCTGTGACCGCCTGGGAGGAAAGGGTTGGAATCTGAGGAGCCCCAGGAGCAGAGCAAAGGATGGCGCCGTCCAGAGGACACCGGGGAGAGAAAGCAGCGGATCTGGAAAGAGTGAAGTGGGCTCACCACACCAGGTGCGTCCCAGCCCAGCTGCAGGCCCGCCCTGGGATCTAAGCATTTTGAACAGGGCCTAGACAAACGAGGCCACGTTTCGAAAACCATGAATAGAATGGTGGAAGACCTGAGAACTGGGTCAAGAGAAAGTGGGACTGTTAAAACCAAAGGAGAAAGTTCGATGTCACTTGTCATCAGGAAAATGCAAATCGAAAGCGCAACGAACTACCGCCTCGCATCCACTAGGACGGTCAGAATTTTTTTTTTTTTAATGTAAAATAACAGGTGTTGGCAAGGATGTGGAGAAATTGGAGCCCTCATACATTGCTGGTGGGGATATAAAACGGTGCAGCCTCTATGGAATAGAGTTTGGCAGTTCCTCAAAATGTTAAACATAGAATTACCAGATGATCCAGCAATTCCACTCCTAGGTATATACCCAAAGGAATGGAAAGCAGGTGTCCAAACAAAAACTGTGCATGTATGTTCATAGCAGCTCTATTCACAATAGTCAAAAGGTGGAAACAACCCAAATGTCCATCAACAGATGAACGGATAAACAAAATATGGTATATACATACCACGGAATATTATTTAAGCCATAAAAAGGAATGAAATACTGATACATGCTACCACGTGGATGAACCTTGAAAATATTACGCTAAGTACTGAAATAAGCCAGACACAAAAGGCCACATACTATATGATTTTATTTATACAAAATGTCCAGAATGGGCAAATCCACAGACAGAAATCAGATTAGTGGTTGCCAGGGGCTGGGTTCTGGGGGGACAGGCGGTGACGCCTAAGGGGCACAGGGTGTCTACTGGAGGGCAACGAAAAAGTCGAGGGACTAGGTAGGGGTGATGGCTGCACGATGATGTGCATGTCCTTAATGCCAATGAACTGTACACTTCAAAACGGTTAAAATGGCAAATTTTATGTTATGTGTATTTTACTGCAATTTTTTAAAAAAGGTTTAAAAGATGGAGAGGACTTTGGGAGGGACAGGATACCTGATATCAAATACCCAAGGGCCCGTGCAGAAGTGGTCATAAGGCTTGCTCTGTGGGTTCCCAGAGTCAGGCCCCTCAGGATGTCCACCTCCGACAGGGGCTCACGTTCCCTGCACATTCACCACACACCAGGCCCACGGCTTCACCAGCACCCGACGTTACTGTCATTCCCATTTCCAGGTGGACAAACTGAGGCCCCCAGCCTCACAGTGAGTGGGGAGCGGGGCATCTGTGCTGCTGGCCACCAACGCAGAGAGTGTACTGTAGCTTCACAGAGTCCAGCCTTAATCAAGCACCACTGGCCCCTTCTCGTGTGTGACCTTTGGCCATGTACTCAGCCTGGCTGTGCCTCAGTTTCCTGCCCTGTGAAAACTGGCATAACACCATCACCAGGCTCCAAGCCTGTTGGGTCAAGGAAGTGAGACCAGGAATGTGCCTGGCGGCTCCTGGCACAGGGGACTCCATACAATTGAGCTCCTTTTTCCCCCCAAAGTGGAAAAAATTACAAAGATAGAGGGAACTATGTCAGCAGGGAGAGAGCTCTGGGTCAGAGGAGGTGAGGAAAAGCAAAGGTACCACTCAGCCAGGACACGTATCAGACGGGGACGGGCCCAGATGCCCTTGAAGCTTCCACCCCTGAACCCTGGCAGGGCTACAGCGTGAGACCCTCCCCAGAGTGGGCTCCGCCAGAGGAGAGAAGGGGACAATTCAAGGACGCAGGGATCTTGGGGGGATCGGGGCTGCCCCAAAAAGAAAAGGTGGAGAGAAACGAATGGCTGGAACAGCAAAAATAAAGTTTGCCAATAAAAATAGCAGTAACTTACTCTTTCAGAGCATCCGCACATGTGCCAGACGCTACGCTAAGCGTTTCACGCAGATTATCTCACTGAGGCCCCACATCTCTGCAGGCAGACGCTCTTATTATCTCGTCTCACTGATGAGGAAGCTGATGCTCGGGTCAAGAAGCGTGCTCAAGGTCACACAGGTGCCGCCGAGCCACGGGCCAGTCCTGAGAGCCGGGCCAGGGAGGCCCGTCACCTGACCGGAGGGGTGACCGCCTTTGGACGCCACGTGCTGGCTCCCGCCCTCTGCTTTCAAGCAGAAGTCCTCCAGAGTCGAAAATCAGCAAGGAGCCCAGAACCTTCTCCCCGCCTCCCCACGGCCAGAAAGCTGAAGCCAGAAGCTGATGTAAGAAGAAATTGTGAGAGGAGGCTGTAAATATTTAAGACATTTTTGTTAAGTAGAGGAAAAATAAAAAGAGGAACTTCTGTTTTCACCAGCTCCATCAGCTTTAGGAGAACACAGGCTGAATCACGTGGCTGCCGAGCGCTCAGCACCCCCCGTGGGTGCCCAGCAGGACTCAGGCTTCCCAGGCGGGCCACAGGCCCACAGCTGACGTGCTCCTCGGAGGCCTGGGGAAGTGAGCCTCCGGCCACCACAGCAGCAAATCCTGCAGGAGCCCAAGAGTTGGTGTGGTGCCCAAGGCCTCCCCTCATGTCCGAGTCCACCCCTAGGACCAGCGGCCCCTCAGGAAAGAGGCTGAGGGGAAGGTATCCAAGACGACCAGGGACCACCTGAGTGGAGGAGGAGGCGGGTGTGGGGAGACAGTTAGGGACCAGCAGAAAGTGGGCTCCCGCTCTACCTGGTTCTGCACGGTCCCCCCCTCCAACCTTTGGGATGCCGGTCCACAGCAGGGGACCCATCCATCTCAGCCTAAAGCCACCTCTCGAGGAAACTGAAGACGAAAGAGGCAAATTCTGAAAGGGGTGTTGAGATCATAGTGTTTTCTTAAGCTAACGTTTAAGGGCTTAGAACGCACCAGAGATGGCGCTAAGCCCTCAACATGGATTGCCTCGTTTAACTTTCCTAACGGCCCTGCGAGGCAGATACCCCATTGTCACCACTTCAGCGTGGACAAGCTGCGTGCCGAAGGGTAAAGTGACACATCAGTGAGGCTGGAATCAGGATGCAGCCACGCTGTCTGACCTCAGAGCCCACACTCTAAACCACGAGCCTCTACCACTTCCTAAATCAGACTCCCAGGCCCATTCAACCTAGTTCCCGGCCTCAGAGCGTGTCCAGGCTGACGAGGGAAAAGGATAAACGGATCCAATGCACAGGAAAATGACCTGTGACTGTATGTGCACCCATCATTTCAACGGTACCATGTGAGCATGTGTGAGCATGTGTGTGTGTGTGAGCATGTGTGTGTGTGAGCATGTGTGAGCCTGCATGCACATGCACTGGAGAACCACTGGAATGACTGGGAAGGGGGATGGTGGGAATTTAATGTTAAAATACGATGATGCACAGTAACCAAAAGGTGGAAACAACCCAAATGTCCATCAGCAGATTAACTGGATACACAAAATGTGGTCTATCCAGACAACAGAATATATTATTCAGCCACAAAAGCAAAGGAAGTTCTGACACACACTAACACAAGGATGAACCTTGAGGACATGATGCTAAGTGACAAAGCCAGTCACAAAAGGACAAATACAATGATTCCACTTATGTGAGGTTCCTAGAGGAGTCACAGCCATAGAAACAGAAAGTGGAAAGGTGCTACCAGGGGCTGGGGGGAGGGATGCAGGGAAGGCATCCAAGAAGACCAGGGACCTCCCGAACGCAGGGCACAGTTAGGGACCAGCAGTAAGCGGGCTCCCACTCTGCCCTGTTCTGCACGGCTTCCCCCTCTGACAGTCCCCCTGGACTCCAATCCACAGCGGGACTGGAGGGGGAGTTAGTGTTTAAGGGGTACAGAGCTCCAGTTCCGAATGATGAGAAAGTTCTAGAAATGGCTAGTGGTGAAGGTTGCACAAGAATGTGGAGGTACTAAATGCCACCGGTGAAGGTAAGTTTTATGGGTCAACTTGATTGGCCGTGAGGTGCCCTGATTAAACCCTATTTCTGCATGAGGGTGTTTTGAATGAGATTATCAGGTGAACTGGTGGACTCGGTAAAGCAGACGGTCCTCCCCGATGTGGATGGGCGTCACCCAACCCACTGAGGGTCTTAATAGGACAAAACGCGGAGGAAGGAGGGATTCGCCCCTCTTTTTTTGCCTCAATATTTGAGCTGGGCCATCCCATCTCATCTTCTCCTGTCCTTGGAGTAGGATTTACACCACCGGCTCCCTTGGTTCTCAGGCCTTTGGACTAGGACCGAATTTCACCACCTGGGTCTCCAGCTTGCAGATGGCAGATGGTGGGACCTCTCAGCCCCCATAATCACGTGAACCAACTACTTGTAATAAATAAATATATATGTCATACATAGACATAAGTCACCATGCTGGTGGGCCAGGATCTGAATCTCTCTGATCCAAAATCTACTTTCTTAACTGCTACAGGAGACCATCCTCTTTGTACACCTGAATACAAGTTCACAGGAAGTCGCACTGTTGAGAGCAAATGTTGCCGTGAAGGCCAGTATTTATCCAAACAACATGGGTGGGGCCTTAAGTGCCACGTGATATGCCTCGTCCCGATCAATATCCACAAAACACAAACACAAAGGTTGCTCTGAGTCAGGATCACAGGTGTCACAGGTGTTCTCTGGGCCCGCATGGGGGTCAATTTCAATCATATCATCCACCACAAAACGCTGTCAGAACTGCAACCTTCGCCCTCTCAACTCCTGTGTGCAACGGGGCTGGGCCGCTACTACCTAACAGGCCGTGGCAATGCAGCATCATTTTAAATTGGGCTTTCAGAGGCCATTTAAGGCAGGAGCAGAAAATTCATCTATCTGACAAAGCCCATCTAAACTACAGAGAAGAAAAATCAATTCGGATCGCGTGAGTGGAAAGGAACTTCAATTAGGGTTTTCTTTTAATTTAGAGGGAGAAGTAGAAAATGCCTCCTTGTCAGGGTGCTCAGGAAATGCGACTGATAAAAAGAATACATATTTTTAAAATCATTCTTCAGTTATAAATTTATAGCCAATTAAGGGAGAAAACTGGAGGGGCAGAGCGTGACCGAGAAGGAAGGAAGAGGGACCCAGGGTAGAGGCCCCGCCCTTGGGGCCCATCGCTGTCCTCGGGGAAAGTGCTGGAGGTCTTGGGTCACAGGGCAGGTGAGTCCTATCCATGCAATACGCACCCCACAGTCCCCAGACACTCAAGACTTTTTTATTGTTGTTACTGTTGGTCACTAAAGAAATTTTAGAAATCACAGAAGAACATAAAACAGAAAATAAAAATCACTAATAATCACTACCATTATTAGCATTTGGGGTATATTTCCTCTTGTCTTTTTTCTTCACACTGCAAAAAAATTGGAATTTAGAATATATACACTTTTACATCTTACAGTATTTGCTTGATATTTTTCCATAAACATGATCTAGAATCATTATATATAATTTTTGAAGACATGATTTTTTTAAAGGCTACACAGTTTGCTGTCCTATAACCGTATCAAAATTTACATAACTAATCATCTATTGTTGGGCATTTGGTATGTTTCCAATTTTTAACTATTGTAAGTAATGTTACAGTGAAGATATATATGTATATACACATATGTATCTATGTCTGTACATAGATACATATATATGACTAGTTCCTTAGTATAATAAATTCTAAGGAACAGGGACTTCCCTGGTGGCGCAGTGGTTAAGAATCCACCTGCCAATGCAGGGGACATGGGTTCGAACCCTGGTCCGGGAAGATCCCACATGCCGCGGAGCAACTAAGCCCGTGCGCCACAACTACTGAGCCTGCACTCTAGAGCCCGGGAGCCACAACTACTGAAGCCCACATGCCTAGAGTCCGTGCTCTGCAACAAGAGAAGCCACCGCAATGAAAAGCCCCTGCACTGCAACGAAGAGTAGTCCCCACTCGCCACAACTGGAGAAAGTCCGCTCGCAGCAGTGAAGACCCAACGTAGCCAAAAATAAATAGATAGATAGATAAATAAATTTATATTTTAAAAACTTCTAAGGAACAGAACTACTGAGTCAGAGAGAATGAATATTTCTCAGGCTACTGATACCAATTTACAAATGACTACTGAAAATAATTCTAAGCAACACTGCCTTTTTGCAACTCTAGACATAAATGGCACTTATATCTCAGTGTTTTCTACGTGAACCAGTTTCAACCGTGCTGACAGCTGAATCAGTCCTATGGGCCAGGAATGTCCCACTTCGGTTTTGAAGTGTCTCATCTGCTACTTGCTCATATGCCAGCTGAAATGCGGTTCCAGATCACTCTGGCAGCCCCACCGTTAGCACCAATCACACTGTGTCTCGCATCCGAATTGGGTGCTAACATGTCTGCTCCTCCACTCTGCTGTAAACTCCAGGAACAGGGCCCTGCTCACCTCTGAATTTTTGGGGGGGCCGCACCTCACGACTTGCAGGATCTTAGTTCCCCGACCAGGGGCTGAACCCACCCCCTTGGCAGTGAAAGTGCCAAGTCCTAACCACTGGACCGCCAGGGAAGTGTCACCACCTTTGCATCCTCCCTGCAGAGCTCCCTTCAAATGTTCTATCAATGGTTCTCAGGCTGTTCTTTCACATCCCTCCCTAGGAAGTCATACGTCACAGCACTTTCATGTGAGGAGGATCTGAGGTTTTGGGCAAGCCCCTTGCCCTCTGGTGCCTCGGATGCCTCATTTGTAAAACGGGCGTAATGATACTTCCCTCAGAGAGTCACTGGAAGGATTAAGTTGGATAACTCATGAAAAGTGCTACTAAGCAAGCATGACAGGAACCTAAAAAACACTCAAAAAAACGATAGCTTCTGTTTTAAAAAAAATCATAATACACAACAACAAACCCACCAAAAAATTGCTTAATCCTCTACCCACTGGAGGAGATTAAAGAATCTTACAGCTGTCTTTCTCATCTGAAGCTCATCCAGGTCCTGGATGCCTGGGTAGAGACTCAGGACCCCAGGGACTACACCAAACCCACAGAACCTCAAACCAAGGGTGAAGGAGGTCTGGCAAAGCTGGACTTGGAAAGGCAGGCGGGCAGCTGGTCAGCACGGAGCCACAGAAGCTCTGCACCAGCTGTGCACAAAGAGGAAGGGAGGACAAGCTACTGGGAAACCAAAGAGCAACAGCCTAAGGCCACCCCAACCGGACAGGACCCTGGGACACCAAGACCCAGCAGGGCAACGGTTCCCTCCCAAGTTGGAGCCTGGAAGCCGGCGACCGGCACAGGGCCGCTCCCTAGCTGACCCTGACAAATCTGCTATTGTCCATTGAGGGCGGTGGGAGTTGAGTCACCACAGCATTGTCCGACCGCTCTATCAGGAGGAAACAGCTGGACAGACCGACACCAAGTGCAGGAAACCTCCACCTCCACCAGGGCTCCCCTCGGGGGCCCCGCCCTGCTTGGGAGGCCCAGCATCCTGCCTGCCTGTCCCCCCCCAACCCCAGGGACCCCTGGCCAATCCTCATGCACCCACAGCCTGAGCAGACATCTCTATTTCCTGACCCCCCCTTGCCTGGGGCAAAATACAAGCTCTTTGTGTGGCATTTTGGCAACACTTGTGGGGGGGCGGGGGGGCGAGCGGGGAGGTGGGTCTCCCAGGTTCCACCTGCCAGTAAACAGAAAGCAAGGTGCAGGCAGACAGGCAGTAGACAAACAACAGTCAGGCGAATTTGACAAGGACACACCTTGTGGCAGGGAGATGGCTTCTCTGCGGACTGAATGTGAGCAAGCGGACACCAGCTCACCACCACGGCCCAGGACACGGCTGGGGACAAATGTCCCAGCAAAGGGGAATTCTTGCCAACTTCCTCATCTAGAGGCCTGACCGGGGGGCTTCTAGCTCCAGCAGAGGAGCCCAGAATCCCTGCCGGGTTTGCAAATAGCTGGGAAAAGCAGCTGGGTGGTTCAGGGTTGACAGTCAGAGAGCCAAGCCTACATCCTGCCCCTCACACTGCATAGCTGTTGACCTAAGGTGTGAGTTACAGCACGTCCTTAAAGCAAGGTTTGCAAACTCAAACCTGCAGAGGCAGGTAGGACGTGTAAATGAGCAGCTCTGGCCAGACACACAGGCACGTCCCCCGCTGTGTCAAGACTGGGGGGCGGCGGGGGGGGAGGGAGGGAGGGCTCGGGAATGCACAGGTCCCACCCAAAGGTGATGCCTGACACTGAAGCAGCCGGGGGTTGCCCCCTGGCTGGTGTGGGCTCCAGGCAACTAGTCCTCCTCTAATCTCTAAAAAGCCAGAAATCTCTAAGATTGTGAAATCTCCTCACTGTTTAAACGTTGGCTCTAACAAACAACAACATCAACGGGGCAAACAAAATACAACTGCGGCCGGATGTGACCCAGGCGCCAGACTGTAACCTTGGCTCCAACGTTAGCATGTGTAAAGTGGAGGCAAGAGCCCGGCGTGGGGAGGACCAGATGGGGTTAGGCCTGACCCCTGCCCCGTGACCCCCAGAAAGCACCTGACAAATAGCGGTTGTCCAGCAGCCAGAGCTGGAAGGGCCTTCAGGAAGAACCACCCCAATCTGCTCCGTCTCCTAAAGAGGAAACCTCCAGAGGCCCTGGGGCCGAGCCAAGATCCACAAACACACCAGCGGCAAGAGCCGGGCTGGCCCCGATGCTCGGGCTCTCGCCTACGTCCCACAGACCCCAGCAGCCTCTCCCGGCTCCACTCGGTGTGTCCCAGGTGTCTCCATAACTGTCCCTCACGGGTGTGGCCTCACCAACTGTGATGGGCAGCTCCCCCCAGGTAAGCACGCTGTGCACTCAGCCTCACGCAGGTCAGGGGCCCGGTCACTGTGCCCCGACCAGGTGACCGGTGGCCATGCTGATTCCCCTCCCCTGCACTCCCGCTCACACTGAGCGGGCTCCGCGGGCTGGCCCCGCGCCAGGCGCTGCCCCTGACCCACCCCAGCCCAAGCTGGGGGGTAAGGGAGGAGGGCACCAAAGGATGGGGTGCCGTCAGCAGGTAGAAAGGCTGAGGCTCAGGTGAGGCGTAAGCACAGAGGAAGGCAGGCCAGAGGCCAGGAGCGCGCCCGGGGCCAGAGCTGGGGCCGGGGCAATGGGAGGAGAGAGGACAAGTGGAAGGAGCGGGTGCCTGGGCTCTGGACCAGCTGGGTTTCTGCCACACCAGGGCACTAACTGGGCAGCTTGTAACCAGCCAGCTTTAACTAGCCGGGTCCCAAAGCACTTGCTGTGTTCGCTGAGGTGAACCAGGGTTGCATCCTGTCCCCGGGCCCTGGGGGTATCCTGTCTGAAGTTGAAAACTTCCCGGCCCTGATGTCCAGGGGAATGGTCCTGGACCGTCTCCACGGCACACACGGGAGCTTTCCAACCATCAGCAGCAGAGAAGCACACCTTAGCCTTAAAGAGGCAGTGGGGAAGGAGAGCGGAGGGGCCTGGGCTCCGGGCTTCCTAACAGAGGTTCCAAAGAGGGGAACTGGGAGGGCTGAGGGGAGCTGAGGGGCCACCCGGGACAGACGCCTCACGTGGCAGCCAGCACCAGGCCGTGCCCTTTGGAGGCTCCCCGACTCCCTGCATCTTCCCAGCTGGGAACCCCACATTCACCTCCCCAAGGGTCCCGGAAAATCATAACAAAGCCCAAGGTCATCCGCACCTTGCAGCTCAGTCTCTCTCACCTGCTGCGGCTCCCTCTTCTCTCCAAGTCTCAGGGGGCAGGGAGAGAGGGCGGGGAGGCAGGGGACTTGTGGTTAAACACCAGCCAGCGAGGTGAGGGGTGGGAGGGGCGGCAGAAAAGAGAGCACACAAACATCACGTGTTGAGAGATTTCACAACGAAGGTCCAGAAAGTCAGAGAGATTTGGGAACTCCACCTCTGGCTTTCCCCACCTGGAAAGGACACAGACTTTGGAATGCCCCAGATGGGCATTTAAATCCCTTCTCTGGCATATTCCACCGTGTGACCTCGGGGTGGGGGAGGCTCATGAGCCCCTGGGGGCCTTGTTTTCCTCATTTCACACAGCAGCTGCCTGGTGCACGAAGGGAAAGCAGCGAGCCTCCTCCTGCCGGTAAACCCTCCTCCGCCCCTTTGTAAGCATCCTGAGGGCAGAAAGCATAGTCCGGTCTGGGGTCAGAGAATGAGCACCTTTGTGCTCACTGAGAACATTCGTCCGTGACCAACTTTCTCAACGACATCTCACCTGCTCCAGTGTGGACGAGACCACCGAGTCTGCTCACAGCACCGCACAGAGGGCGCTCAGCTCCACTTCCAGACCACGCGGACCCCCGCGGCTCGGCCCTGGGACCCCAGCTCTCCCACACCGTCAACCAAGATTCTGTCCTCCTAACCGCTTGCCTCGCTTACTAATGCCACCTGATACCGTTCACACCGTGGAGGCGCTGGCACAAGGAAAGGGAGGGGTGAACGTCTTCCCACAGGTTACAGATGAGGAAACAGGGGCAAGGAAACCAGACTGTCTGCTGCCACCTGGCAATCGGACCAAGGCTGGCTCTCACCGCGATGGCAGGAGGGGGGAGTGAGCGGGCACTAAGGAACCTGAGGGCAAACGTGGTGGGGTTGAGCTGAGGCCAAAGTTTTCCCATATTTGTCAATAAATACAGATGATGGGCCCTGTTCTATAAAAAAAAAGAAAAAAAAAGGAGGGATCAGGTAATACCATAGGAAAGGTCGGCGAGCATCCTCATCGCCGCCACTAACAGCTGCAGTGCTTTCCATCCGCTTTCTAGACGCTTGACCTGTGTTAACTCACTTAATATTTATAATAACCTTGTGAAGCAGGTCCTTTATTATCCCATTTTACAGAAGAGAAAAGGTCTTAAACAGCCTGCCCAAGGTCGCACGACTGCGGAGGGGCGGCCAGGGTGTGAACCAGGATGCACACAGCCCTAACCATCTCCTGTGGTACCTCTCAGCACACAGGCCCACCCCACTAACCGCCCAAGCCCTGAGCTGCCCCACTGGCAGCCGGCCTGCAGGCCCCAGGGTTCCTGTACCTGCAGCAGCTGCCCCCAGGCTGCTCCCTCCAGCGGCAGGAGCCGGGACTCATATCTGCAGCATGGGCTCCCCTGCTGCCTCTGCTTCCAGGCAGGGATGAGACCCAGGAGAAGCCAGGGGCCAGGATGCTACCCGGATATTCTGTTCCCACTGACTCAGAATCCCAGGAGAACAGACAGACGGGGGAATTTCTGAATGAGTAACTAACCACAGAAGAATACAGTTATGTCATTCAGCCAGGAACATAGTTAGGGATGGGCTTTCAAACAACCAGGCCCGGGGAGTGGGAAATGCTGCCTCATTGCTGCCGCCCAGGGCAGAGCTGGGCCACTTGTGGGTTTCCAGACGCCGCTGATTACATAACTGCAAGGTCTGTACCCCATGGGCAGCAGCAGAGGGACTGATGGACACATGTGGGTTCCTCCCACCAAGAGAAGAGAGACGCCTTAGAATACAAAAATCAGACGGACAAATGATGGAGCGCTGATTCCTCTCCCTTCCCGTGTTGTTTTTGCTGAATTGCTTTTATCATTGGGCTTTGATCACCATCTCCCTCCAGCAGCTTACAAAACCAAGCCCTAGAAGTGTATCAATGGCTCTGCCCCGTTAGGACAGACGTGGTGACAGGAGAGGCGACAGTGGGGAAAACTCAAACTCCCCAATCACAAACCCTTTGGGCAGAGCGAGCTGCCCTGTGACACCCATCAGGGAGCCAGATGCTGTAGGTGGCCAGGGCTGCCTTCCTGGACGGAGCTTGGAAAGCGGGATGGGGAGACCGGGCAGGCTTTGGCTGGAATTTTATTTTTTCCATAATTTAGAATGAAGTTATCTTTCCCGCTCGAGCACTTCCTCCCATAAAACCGTCCTCGCGGGAAAGGTGAAGATCTGTCACCCTCTAGGCTTACAATTCATTCTGGCACTGAGTGTGTGGATCTCCAACGGGGAAGGCTCGGGCCAGGCCAGGAAACAACAAACGGCTGGGATGCGGCCAAAGGCGGCCACAGGGCGGTGGGGTCTAGGGATGGAGTTATCGGCGGGACAGCTGGTAGAACTGGAGAGGGGACGGAGGGTAGCTGTCGTCCGATGCTCCCGCGTTGCCATGAGGACGAGGCGGCAGGCTCGTCCTCGGCTCTGCCGGCAGAGGCGTGGCCATAGCACGGCTCCAGAAAGGCAGGGATGAAGACCAGACTGTCCAGCTGTGGGCTGGGGTGAGGGGTACTCATCCCTGTCCCAGCAGAGGCTGGAATCCACCAGACCGGAGCCCAGTGCGAGGCGTGAGTGGGGAGGATGACATGTGAGACCCCCCCCTCCTCTGAGTGTCCCTGTGGTTACCTGGCAACAACCGTGCACCCTGAGGAGCTGCGTGGCCTCAGGAAGGGCAGGTTCTGTTTCCCGGGTTTTATTATTACCATTTATTAAGTGCCTGGGATTATGCTCTGCACTGCACGTGCGTCGCCCTGTTTAATCTCCACCATAACCCTGAAGACAGATGCTATGCCTGCCACACAGTAGGTGCCCAGTAAATATCTACTGAATGAATGATGAATGAGTGAATCCTTTTCCCCAACGAGAAAACTGGAGCCTAAAGAGGATAGGCATCTTGTCAAGGGTCCAGCAGCCGGGCAGCAGCAGAGCTGTCAGTGAAGCCTGGCTGAGCCCCCAGGGTCTGCATCCTGAGCCACTGCACTGTCCCCTGCGGCCCCTGCCTCGGTCTTCAGAGACCCTTAAAGAGTTGGTAGCTGTGACCAAATGTGACAAGTGCATCACTAAGAGGCATCGGGTTTTGTTTTCCAAATACGCTCTAATAAGCATGCATTGCTTTTACAAAAGAAAATAACAAAACTTATCAAAATGTTCCTGTTCAGCCCACAATCTCACAACCAAAGGTGGTGTGTCCATTTAAGAACTAGTTGGCCAGTCAAAAAGAAAGTTAAAAAAACGTTCAAAAAATGCAAATAGAGTTGTCTGTGAGGACGGGGGAAATTGGAACGCCCGCACATGGCTGATGGGAGCTGTCTGTGAGGACGGGGGAAATTGGAACGCCCGCACATGGCTGGTGGGAGCTGTCTGTGAGGACGGGGGAAACTGGAACGCCCGCACATGGCTGGTGGGAGTGTGAATTGGTGCAGCTGCTTTGGAAAACAGTCTTGTGGTTCCTTAAGACGTTCAGCATTCAGTCACCATGTGATCCAGCAATTCTACTCCTAGGTGTTTCCCCAAGAGAAATGAACACACATGTCCACACACACACAAAATTGTATATGCATGTTCATAGCAGCATTATTCATAACTATCAAAAGTGGAAACAACCCAAATGTCTGTCAACTGATGAACAGATAAGGACAATCAAAATGTGGTATGTCCGTGCAGCAGAATATGATTCGGCCTTAAAAAGGAATGAAATTCTGATACGTGCCATCACATGGATGAACCTTGAAAATCCCACGCTACGTGAAAGAAGCTAGTTACAAAAGACCACATAGAGTACGATTCCATTTCTATGAAATGTCCAGAATAGGCAACTCTATAGAGACAAAAAGTACATTAATGATTGTCGAGGGCTGGGGAGCGGGTAGAAACTGGGGGGAAGAGGAGAGATGCTAATGGGTACAGAGTTTATTCTGGGGGTGTTAAAATGTTCTAAGATTGATGGTGATGATGGTCACACGATTGAGAATCTGCTGAAAGCCACTGAACTGTACACTTTAAATGGGTGAATTTTATGGTAGTGAATTATGTGTCAATAAAGCTGGGGTTTTAAAATATTTATTTATTTATTTCGCTGCACTGGGTCTTAGTTGTGGCACGCGGGATCTTTAGTTCTGGCATGTGGGATCTTTTAGTTGCGGCATGAGGGATCTAGTTCCCTGACCAGAGATCGGACCCGAGCCTCCTGCACTGGGAGCCTGGAGTCTTACCCACTGGACCACCAGGGAAGTCCCTAAAGCTGTTCTTTTAAAAAAAAAGAACCAGTTGCCTATCTTCCTTAATTTTAACAGATTACAAGGAATCTGATAAAGGGTAGAGATCATGACGTTAACTGACTGGAAGGCCACAGCTCGTAATCTCACTACCTCTTGCCCACGGCCAAGATTTCATTCAGCCATTCAACAAACATCTATCAGTCAGTCATTGAACAAACATCTATCGAGAACCTACTATACGCCATGCATCAGGCTACATCGGAGGTCAATAAACTGCAGCCCACAGGCTGAATCCAGCCTTCGCCTGTTTTTCTACAGCCTGCAAACCAAGAACAACTATAGCATTTTTATGAGGTTGGAAAAAAATCAAACGCCAGATAATATTTCCCAACATGTAGAAATTATGTGAAATTCAAATTTCAGTGTCCATAAATAAATTTTATTGGAACGCAGCCACTCTCACTGGTGTTCGTGTAGTCTCTGGCCACTTCAGAGCTAAAGGGCAGAGGTGAGCAGCTGCAGCAAAGACAAGATGGTCTGCAGAGCCTAAAGTATTTACAACCAGGTCCTTTACAGACACTATTTACCAGCCCCTGCGCAGATGCTGGAGATCTAGGGGAGAGAAGAGAGGAGCAGTCACGGTCAGGGCCTCTGTTCTTGTCTGTCCATGGCCCCAACAGCCAGACAGCCGGGCTCTGAGGACCACACACTGAGTGTGTGCGGTGAGCACAGAACAAGGCGGCCGACCAGGCCTGCTGCAGGCAGGCTTTCCTGGGAAGGACTGGCCTCTGAGACCAAGAGGAGCAGGAGAAGTGGCGTGTGCAAGGCCCTGGGGCAGGGGCACGCAGCCCACTGAGGGTCCAGACGAAGGCCGCTAAGGCTGGGCGCCGAGTGGAGGGCAGGGCCTGCAGGCAGCACCAGAGTCTGTGCTCCCCGAGGTCCATCTCCTCCCGCCCCTTCTCCCCTCCCTGCTCCTCCTCTCCCCTCTCTCCCTCTGGCGCCTCTTCCTTTCTCCCCCTCCTTGCCCCCTCGCGCCCCAGGCATTCCCTAAGCCGTTACCTGGCTTAGCTTTCTCCGTGGCACTTAACTCTACCTGCTACACATGCATTTGCTTGTTCACCAACCAGTTCTTACACTAGAATCCGAGCTTTATGAGGACAGGAACTTTGTTGTTTTTTTTTCACTGCTGCATTTCCAGCACCATGACCTGACCTAGAGTCGGCTCTCATATAAATATTTGCAGAATAAATGCAAACACACAACTCTTAAAGAAAATTTAAGGGCTAAATTCCTTGATTTGCAACCTTGGGCAAGCTATTTCTTTAGGGCTCGGTCTCCTGATCTGTAAAATAAAAATAATAAAGGTATCTACTTCACGGTAAATAAGGTAATGTACATAAATGTTGATTATTACTGTCATTATCGTCCTCTTGTGTTACTTGTCTATTTTGTGTCACACGTTAAAGGGGGAGTTTTTAAAACCTATCTCATTTAATTCTCATATAAGCCCCATGAGATAACTTCTATTACAAATTCCCTCTGGACAGATGAGGAAACTAAAGCTCTAAGACACTAGGTCAGCGGTCCAAGGTCACACAGTAAGCCACAGAATTAATATTCAAACTAGCACCATCGGGCTTCCAGGGCTATGCCCCTTCCTCTATACCCAGCTGCAAAGTGAAAATGCCCGAGGAGGCGGGGGAAAGGGATCCGGCATGTCCTGGAACAGCTGGGGAGCCCTCATGAAGGAAGCACCCTGTTCTGAAGGACTAAAAGGACGCACATGAGCAGAAGAGTGGGTGAAAGTCATTCTAGGTCAAAAAACAGAAAAGGCGGTGGGGGCAGTTCTTTTCAACAAGAAGCGTACACTGTCTACTGTCGTAATACAAACAGGAGAGGACAATGGTGGCCTCACAGGGCTGGCACTTGGGTGAAACCTTAGATGCATCTGGTCAGACCGCTTGTTTCACAGAATGAGAAACAAAGGCGCGGTGAGTTGGGGACACCGTGAAAGCTGTGCCCACGCTGACACTTCATCCTTATTCCTACTCGTCTCTTCCCTTCAAAAATCACAGGAGTACACGCTCACTACAGCCGGAGAAACACTCCAAACAAGAAAAGTGTTCCCTGTGTCCCCACCACCAGCCACAGCTATGTCAGTTTCATATCCACCAGGCTCAGGGTCACAGGGATCAGCTCGCATCTCAGAACAGAAGGGAACCTGCGTGAACTGTGCTTCTGTTTCCATTTCTGTTACCAAGTCTGTCTGCAGTTCGTCCATTTGCTCACTCATTCACTCAGCCGGCGATTACTGAGGGTCTCACACAGACCCGGCCCAGTTCCAGTTACTGGGATTCTGCAATGGACACACACGATAAAATAATCTTTCATTCCTTCCCCACGAAGGCTGAAGACACTGGTTTGTTAAAAACAAGTGGGGGCGGGACTTCCCTGGTGGCGCCGTGGTTAAGAATCCGCCTGCCAATGTAGGGGACACAGGTTCAAGCCCTGGTCTGGGAAGATCCCACATGCCACGGAGCAGCTAAGCCCGTGCACCACAACTACTGAGCCTGCGCTCTAGAGCCTGCGAGCCACGACTACTGAGCCCGCGTGCCACAACTACTGGGCCCGTGAGCCACAACTACTGAAGCCCACACGTCTAAAGCCCATGCTCTGCAACAAGAGAAGCCACCGCAGTGAGAAGCCCACGCACCGCAAGGAAGAGTAGCTCCCGCTTGCCGCAACTAGAGAAAGCCCACGCGCAGCAACGAAGACCCAACGCAGCCAAAAATAAATAAATAAACAAACAAACCAACCAGGAGGCCTGATGAAAAGTCTGCTTTGGGAGACCTCCCTGGAAGTCCAGTGGTTAGGACTTCGCGCTTCTACCGCAGGGGGCACGGGCTCGATCCCTGGTCAGGGAACTAAGATCCCACAAGCCGCGCAACATGGCCAAAAAAAAAGTCTGCTTTAGAAAGAGCTCCCCCCGCCCAGATCTCCTCTCCCACACCATCTGGCAGGTGACCGTGGCCATGCCGCCCCACCCCGGGGGGGTATTCTTTGCAGGGGCAAAGGCAGAAGGTCTGTGGACTCGGGACACCCAGCACAAGGCGTTATGTTGAAAACAGAGGATTCAGCTGAAGCGCAGAAGGCCGAGATCCCTGCCCTCTTTCCATTAGTTCCCAGGTAGGTTAGAAGATTCTTCTCTAGGGAATCTAACAGCTCAGGAACTTATTGGGTTCCTAAATGAAACAGGCCAACCAGGTTACCCTACGTGAGGCCCAGAGTCCACAGGATGCTCCTGCCACAGACACACACGCAGACACACACACAGACACAGACACACACACACACACACAGATGTGCACGCACACATACACGCACGCACACACGCATACATACACACATGTATACACACGCACACACGTGCGTGCGCACAGATGCACGCATACATACACGTGTGCACACATAGATACACATACACATGTGCACACACATGCATGCACACCTTAATGCCCCATTAAGGTACGCACAGACATACCTACACACACATACACACACACACACCTTAATGCCCCACACACATGTAACCAGACTACAAGGATCACCAGACTTCAGGAGAAAGCCTGTCACAGCAAAGACAGAGAAAAAGCACACACACACTTTATAAGAAATGGTGAGGAAGAACCCTCCCATTTAGTCTTTTTTTTTTTTTTTTTGCGTTACACGGGCCTCTCACTGTTGTGGCCTCTCCCGTTGCGGAGCACAGGCTCCGGACGCGCAGGCTCAGCGGCCATGGCTCACGGGCCCAGCCACTCCACGGCATGTGGGATCTTCCTGGACCGGGGCACGAACCCGCGTCCCCTGCATCGGCAGGCGGACTGCCAACCACTACACCACCAGGGAAGCCCTCCCATTTAGTTTTAATGAATAAAAGTATCATTAATAGCCTCAGAGAAGTAAGAGGCGATGCTGCATCCATGAAAACAAAACAAGATGCTATAAAAACAAAAAATGTATATTTAGAAAATATAAGAACTCTTAGACATTAAAAATATACTAATTAACATGAAACCCTCAACAGAAGCCTAGAAGATAAAGCTGAAGAAATCTCCCAGACTTCCCTGGTGGTGCAGTGGTTAAGAATCCACCTGCCAAGGCAGGGGACACGGGTTCGATCCCTGGTCTGGGAAGATCCCACAAGCCATGGAGCAACAATGCCCATGGGCTACAACTACTGAGCCCACGTGCCACAGCTACTGAAGCCCACATGCCTAGAGCCCATGCTCCGCAGCAAAAGAAGCCACCACAATGAGAAGCCCACGCATACTCTTGTAACGAAGCGTAGCCCCCGCTCGCCGCAACTAGAGAAAGCCCACGCGCAGCAACAAAGACACAATGCAGCCAAAAAGCAAAAAAAGCAATCTCCCAGATTTTGCAGGGGTTGGGGGGAGTGCAAGTAAGGAGAAAGAGAAAGACAATAAAATTGTAAGACTAATCCAGGAGATTCAATATCCAAATTCTAGGAGCTCCAGAGGAAAGAAGAGAGAAAACGAAAGGAGCAAATCAATGAAGTCATTCAAGAAAATTTCTCAGCACTAAATAATGGGTGTTTCAAGACTGACAGGTTCCAGGGAGCCCTGGATGGAAACATATCCACACTGAGTCATGTTACTTCTGAAGTTTCAGAACAGCAGCCAAAGCGGAGACTTTTACACGCAGAACACTAGAGATTCCAGAGAGAAAAACTGTGTTACCTGCCAAAGATTAAAACTGGAACATCAGACAGTAACCTTGGAACTTAAGCAATGCTTTGCACACAAAACAGATCCCTAGCCTAGAACCCTACAGCCAGCCACAGGATCAGTAACACGCAAGTGTGGAAGGAATATTTTCTCAGATCCATGAGGCCAACGAAGGTTCAGAGCACCTCCTGCGCAGCGCATGCATTTACCTTGCGGTGCACGCACTGGATTACCACCGGCCCATCCCCTAGACTACCCAGAGGCTGTGTCTTATTCCTCCCCGTAGCCTCAGCACAAGATGTTATGGGGTTACCCAAGAAAGGGGGAGGTGGGGGGCACTTAGCGAAGGGAAGTGACCCTAAACAGAATCCTCGGGGATAAGGACCCACAGCACCATGCGGTCCGGGCAGCAAGAACACAGCCAGGGCTGGGGACCCGTCACAACCCATCAACTTGCTGGCCACAGACAAGAGTTCTAGCTGGCAGGGGAAACTCAAGCCAGGAATGAACAAATCCACGCGCAAGTAGCGCTGGTGATGTTACCAGGTATCTGGGTTTGTTTTAATCAGCTTTTCTGGAACAAGGTGATATATGAGTCGATGAGATACAACCAATCTGAGCATGAAGAATGGGGACAGTGAGGCAGAAGCCTGGCTCCGGGTGTGACCTAAGGGTCCCTGGAGCAGTCTGGCAGCCCCACAGGGCACAGGCCACCAGGACACCAGTGTCTGAAACACAAAGGGGAAGCTGGACCTTACAACAAGCACACGGAAGCCCCGGAGGGAGGGCACCTGGGCCTGGGGGCTGCCCTGGGCCAAGGAGGCCCTCTCTCCTCACCCCTGCCCGTGAAAGCCAGAGCTCGGAGGCTCAGAAACATCCAGGCCCAGAGACTGGGAACGGAGGCCCGGCCACCTGGCTGGTCCGCCCAGCCAGCTGGGAATCCAAGCCCCGTCTCCAGGCCCCTCCCACCCCTTCAGTCCCGCCTGGCCAAGCGCAGGTTCTCACGAGGATGTTCCCTTGCTGGATTTCCAGGTGGGAAGAAGCCGCCATGGAGGAGCCGCAGCATGGCACCTGCTCCAGGCGGCTTTTGGGAGAGGCCCCCTCCCCCATGCCCGCCCCGAAGGAGGCGCCGGAGCCTCAGTGGATTCCCACGGCCCCTTGACGATTTCTTGCTCTGCAGCAGTGGCGGCTCTGAAATAGAAATGAAGTCAGGGGCCTGCCTGCTTGGCTTCTGAGGCTGGTAACCCGCTGGGATCTGAGCAGCCAACAAGGAGCCTTTCCTTCCTGAAACAGCCCCGGCCCCGAAAGGGCGCTGAACAGGGCGCCCTCCTCCCAGCCCCACCGAGGTCTGGCTCTGCCAAAGGCATACGTTCAAGGTGGGGGACTGGGGGGTGCATTCAGGGGGCCCGGCGGAGGGGCCGTCTCCTCCCCGTCCAGAGTCTCCCCTCTTCCCACGGCCAGTCCCCTCCTGGCTGGTTCTACAGGGCCTGTTACTCATCACAGACACAGCACCTCCCAGCTGAGGCGTCCCCTCTGTCTCTCCAAGGTGAACTCGAGGCACGAGTAGAGAAGGCGAAGGGCTGGGGCTGTGAGGACCCGCTGCTGTCACAAACTCTCCTGCCAGATCACCTGCAGCTGGGGTCCAGCCGCTGACGTGCGCTGTGGGCAAGCACGTGAGCAGGCATGCAGGCGCGTACAGAGCACGAGTGTGAACCAGCACGTGAGTAAGCCGTATGCAAGCGTGCACGTGCATGCTCCATGTGAGTGTGCATGCGGGGGAGGGTGCAGACAGTGAGTGTGTGAGAACAGGAGACGTGCGTGCACGGGGACCTGTGCAGAGAGCGGGCCCCGAGTCCCCGAGGCGCCGCTAGGTAAGGGCAGGGCGTCCCACCCCAGCCCCCCTCCCCCAGGTTCAGACACCGAAGTGCAGGGTAAACGCAAAAGGAGGGGCCTTCCCCCAGTCCAGAAGCCCCCGTTTCCCACCAGCTCACCTATGCCCTCGCCCCTCCTCGAGGCCAGCTGCACCCGGCCTGGGCCTCTGGGTTCCCTCTTCTGCTCCCACACCAGCTTTACCCTCTGACCCCGATTTTCCACCCTGCAGCATATTTTTTTTAAAAACAAGGAAAATTCCCCCTCGCTTCCTTCAGGAGCGATAAATTAGAGGATTACGGAAGTGACATTCTGAAAGTGATCTGAACTACTCAGAAGACGAGAGATGGATAAAATACAGGGCATTTTGGCCCAGATTCACTCAGAAAGAAAGGGAGGGTCTGCCTCCAGGGAGGCGGGACCATCTGCAGTGGCCGCCCGCCAGCCTCGGGCTGAGCCCTGATCGGTAGCAGAAAGCCCAGGCCTCTAAGTCACAGGGCTTATCTAACATGCCAAACACAAGACACGGGGTCCCTGCGGGCCCAGAGAGGCTGCTGTCTAGAGTCGGGGCACAGACGCCACTCCCCAAGCTGCCTTCCCTCATCTAGAAGCAATCTGTCCCACCCTCCAACAAACACTGAGGTAAAGGGGAGAGCCTGCCCCACACCCCTGCTGGCTGGCCAGCTGAACAGCTGAGAGCGGCCAGAGAACAGGCATAGGGCAGCCTGACCCTGACCCCAGACGCTTGTGCCGTCACCCTAAGCAACCTGTCCCTTCACCCCTGAAAACCGGACAACAGTCGAGAGCACAAGCTTTGGAATCAGGCTGTCCCCAGCTGGCAGCTGCTCCAGCAGCCGGCTCTTGGTTTCCTCCTAAGGAAGATGCAGGTAACGTCGGTCGTCGGAAGGATCCAACGGGACGTGCACGCCCGGGGTCTGCCTGGTGCCCAGCACACAACACGCACTTGATAGACAACAGTTACTGCTGTTCCTTCTGCTGCACACTCAGCTGACTACACAACAGCCACCACGGTCCTTCCGAAATGAAACGCAGATCCGTCTCCTTGATCTAATTCCTCCAAAGGCGCCCACCTTGCCCACCATAAAAGCGACAGCCCTCAGAATGGCCCTCAAGCCCCTGTAGGGTCTGAGTCCTGTGACCTTTCCCTTGCTCCCTTCACTCAGCTGTACTGGGCTCCAACAAGCCTCACACGCTCCTGCCGCAGGGCCTTTGCACCTCCTGTTCTCTCGGCCCTGGGATGCACCTCCCCCAGATATCTCCAGGACTCACCCACCTCTTCTTCCCTCTCTGATGAAATGTCACCTCCTCAGGAACGCCTTTCCTAAGGACACTGTTTAACCCATAATACCTGCCCCCCGCCCCTTCCTCCCACCCCCTTCCCTATCTCACTCTGACCCGTAACATTTGTCACTACACATTTTAGTTATTTGTTTATTGGTTGTCTCCCCCTCCAAAACATAAGCTCTTGGGGTCACGGATTTTTCTTCACTCCTGCATCCCCAGAGCCTAAACAGTGCTGGCCCCCAAACATTTGTGGGATGAATGAGTCTCAGGACATTCAGGACAGCCCCACTCGGGGGTTGCCAGTCCTTTAAGGCTTAGTGGCCTCCTCTAGAAAAAAAACATGCTCGTTCTAGCCACTTCTCAAGGTCGTTGTCAGGAGGAAACGACAGGTAAGATGATTTCTGGGAATATTCTTTGGTGCTTTCACAGTGGGGCGCCCTACAGAAATGGAAGACCCCCAAATTATTTATCCAGCACCAACTGAATAATTACTTATTCAGTCCCGGGGTGGGGACCCTGAGTGCTAACAGGACACCACAGAGAGGGGTTTACACAGACAGTCCTTGCCTCCAAGGACCAGTCTGAGGCCCTCGGACCCGCGGGCACGCGTGGTGCTGTTCACCACAGAATCCCTTGCGCACGCAGGTGCCCAGTAAATGCCTGGCAGAGCATAAATGAGAAAGTCCCACATGGATAACCACACAGAGAATAGAAAGATCACCCACACAAAAATCCTCAGTAAAATATTTGTTGACCTAAAGCAGCACGTAGACAACAGCTACCACAGATAAGACTGACAGAAACACTGAATACATTTTTATTATCTTCACAGCAGAGGCAAATGTGTTCCAAGGCAGAAGTCAGGAATTGATGCAAAAAGCCACGGGGAATGGACAACAAGTTCGGGAAACTTCTTTCTAGTGAGTGCATTTCAAGAATTAGACCAAAATCCTGCAGACCATGACAGAATGCGCTCCATCGATATTAGCTGTGATTATGCCATTGCTTGTTTTTTTGTTTTTTGGTTTTTATATACCATTGCTTTTATTATGGTCCTGGCACCCTCCAATGGAACAAGCAGGAAACGAGACAGAACACTCAGGTTTCCCATCGAACAGTGAGTGGCCCGGGCGCACCGCTTCCCGCTGAAGTACCTCTGGACTGCAGCGCGGCCCAGCCATGGGGATGAGGGGACGACTCCATTCGGTCATCAAGGGCTCCTGAGTGCCTGCTTTGTGCCAGACGCCGTCTGGGCACGGGACAAACAGAACGCACACAGAGTGATGCACCTCCTCTCCCCGGGCCCCCTTTCCAGGGCGCGTGGGCTTTGTGAGCCCGAACGCAGGCAGGTGCCAGCCCTCCAGGTACACCGGTCTCCAAAGAACATTCCCTCTCCGTTAAGGGAGAAAGGATGCTCATTCACAAAGGGTTCTGAGCACTGGCTGAGGAGGAGGCCAAGCCCACACTGCTCGGGTTGGTGAAAGCTGCTCTGGGGACCCGGCAGCCTCGGACACGAAAGAAAGTCCTGCAAACGGGCCATCCTCCAGCTCCCCGGAGAGCCACTGTTCCTCCCATCTCGCAAAGTAAGAAACGGAGCCTCCTGCAGGTCAAACTGGTCTGGAGGCCAAGGCTAAGAGGGCCAGAAAGTCCCCAGTTCAAGAGCGCTCCTTATGCCCATGGTGGTGCCTGGCTCGCCCGGTGAGGGAAGGGAGCGGTGCACCAGGAGAGAGGCTCCCGGAGCTCAGGCCTCTCACTCGGGGCACAGCCCAGCACTCGGCTGCCAGGAAGATCTCTCTTTCTTTCTTTTAAGAACTCTCTTTCTGCAAAGCCCTTGCCCCAGAGCCTGCCCAGCTGTGACCGCTTACAAGCGACCTGACCAGGCTCCTTCCGTACAGAGGTGGGACAACAGCCTCGGGGAAGCAGGAGACAGGCCCTTGGCTTAGGACCCCTTCTGAGCTGTCCCCCTCCCCTCCCCCAAAGCCACCAAGCCGCAGCCCCGCCCATCCTTCCTGGGCTGCATCCTTAGAAAGGGGAAAAGGCAGGTGCTTGAGGATTCCCTTGAGAATCTGCCAGGACCACCGTTAAACAGGCCTCCCCAGCATCTTCAACCTGGGGGTGAAACCTCCCGGGCACTTCCAGTCCAGGGAGGAGAGGCCCCACGGAGGAAGAGACCCAAGACCCAGAGCAACAAGCCAACGAGCAGGCAAGAGCGGAGGTGCCTGTGCAGAGCCACGTTCGCCAGCACGGGAAGGGCTGCAGCAAGGCCGCCAGGCTTCACTGCGCAGGAGGCTCACAGTCACCCTGCCTCAAAGGCACTGTGTGTCCAGACACAGGAGACAATGGGACGAGGCGCTGACACAGGGCCAGCCCAGATCAATGCGGTGCCAGGCAGGCTGAAGGGGGATGACGGGGCCCAGCACCGGCAGCGGGAGGCCACTTCCGCAGGGGCCCCAGACGAGGCCCGGGGATGGAGGCAGCAAGGAGTTTCACAAGAGTAGTAAGGAGCATGTTTCAGGTGTGTTTTCTGAACACGCTTGCACAGGTGCGTACATGCGTGCGTGCGTGCGTGTGTGTGTGCGTGGGATGCAGAGTTGCGAGGGCGGATGAATCAGGGGCTCAAAAGGAGGAGTAACATTTAACCTCATTGAGTAGAAAAGTATCTTAGAGAGTATCTCGTGTAACACTGTACCTACTCTTCATCCCAACAAAATCCCGGGTCACTATCAGTCTTTGCTTAAACCCCAGCAGTGATGGGGAGCTCACTACCTCCCAAGGTAGCCCATTCCTCCTCTGCCGGATGGCTCCAGCTGTTAGGAAGTTCTTCCTGGAGCTGGGCCCACGTCTGGCCTCCCTGAATCCCCTCCCCCATGGGTCCTAGGCACCTGGGTATTTAGGCTTTGAAGCCGCAGGACATGTTTACACCCTCCTGTCCACATCAATCCTGCCCACGCCAGGAGGCCATTACTGTGCATCCCCTCCCTTCCCATAACACTCCATAAAAATAACTTCCAGACAAAAGGAACATTCCCAAACCCTTCACCCAGTCCCCATGTGGTGTAGTTTCCACCATCTTAGTCACCCTCCTCTGATGAATTCAGAGTTGCCAGTATCCCAACCAGAATTAACAAAACCCAGATGCAGATGTGCTATAAGCTGCACAGAGCACAAAGTGTAAACCTCATGCCCAGGGCAGCATTGTTTTCCTTAGCAACCACACGGCACAATTAGCTTATAGTTTCTTCCGATTTATTCATTTGGTCCACAAACAGGAGCTGTCTCCTATGTGCCGGGCACTGGGCTAGGTACAAAGGATGTTAAGGGAAATACCGTATCACCTTTGTGCTCAGGGAGACAGCCTGTGTGGAGAGAGAAAAAAACAAACCAGATGAAACACGGGGGAAAGAACACACAGCTAGTGGGGTTTTCCCGTAGGAAGGCTGACTAGAGACACCTGCCCCAGAGGGTAACGATGCCCAAGGCGAGTGTTCCAATAACGCAAGCCTCAGATTACAGCCACGGTGAAGTGACAGGGACTGGCTTCACCCTTGCCCCTTAAACGACTAAAAAGCTGGACAGAAGGCACGAAACAGCTGCTTCAGACACTGGACAGCAGGCAGCACTAGACTGTAATCCGTGAGAGAAGGAAACACAAGAGAGAGTCCCACGATGGCCAAGCTTACTGCCCGGAGGCAGCATCCACACAGCAGCTGAGGACAAGGAATCCACACGGGGTCCAGTGGTCCCACCGAGTTGAGGAGACAGAAATTGGAGTTCACAGAGATAGAATTTTTAGGGCAGAACTTTGGAGAGAAGGGGACTGCACAGAGAGGGTGCTCTAGAGAAGAGTCCCCTGGCATCTCCAGCTGACCTACACAAGTGTAGGGTAAAACACCACAAGCCTGGGAACAGAACCAACAGAAAGCAACGGGCCAGCCAATCTGCGGAGCTCACTCAGGGCCACATTCCCACCAACGAGAGCAGAAGAGCTCACGACACACAAGGCACTGGGTAGAGTCCTCAGAGGGTGGTGCCTCAGTAGTGAAGCTACATTAGCCCTAGCCCGAAGGCTGGACGCACCCGAACAAAGCTTACAAGCAAGCCTCGGACATATTAAACCAATCCCAAGCGGTTAAGATGCATGCCAGAATAAAGGCCAACACTATTTGAAGGAATGTAACAAAATCCAGCAACGCTCCATTGACAACGTCTGGCATCCAATCAAAACTTAGCAGGCATTCACAGAAGTCGAAAACTATGAGCCATAACCAGGAGGAAAAGCAGTCAATGGGACAGACGCAAACATGACAGATGATGAAACCAGTAAACAAGGGTGAAAAAATAGGACAGACGCAAACATGACAGATGATGAAACCAGTAAACAAGGGTGAAAAAATAGGACAGACGCAAACATGACAGATGATGAAACCAGTAAACAAGGGTGAAAAGAAACAGGAATTGTATGTTCCATAAGCACAAGAATGCAGAGGAAAACATAAGCTTGGTGTGAAGAGAAATGAAAGATATAAAAAAAGACTCGAATGGAACTTCCAGAGATGAAAAACCCAATATCTGAAATGAAAAATACACTGGATGGGACTTATTAACATTGGATTAGACACTGTGGAAGAAAAGATAATTGTACTTGAAGATATTAACTCTAGAAACTATCCAAGACGAAGCACAGAAAGAAAAAAGGTGGAAAAAAATGAATGGAGCTTCAGCAACCTACAGGACAACATCAAACAGTCTAATATACACATAGTGGAAGTTCTAGAAAGAGAGGAGAGAGAAGGGGGAACAGAAAAATACTTGAAGAGGGAATTCCCTGGCAGTCCAGTGGTTAGGACTCTGGGCTTCCACCCAGGGGCCCAGGTTAGATCCCTGGTTGGGGAACTAAGATCCCGCAAGCCGTGCAGCACGGCCCAAAAAAAAAAAAATTCTTGAAGAAATCATGGCTGACTGAGTTTTCAGGTTTGGTAAAACAATGCTCATAAGAGAAAAAACCATGCAGGATAGGAGGGGAGTTCCAAGCCAGGCAGACAATGACAAGGACAATGGGAAATGAGAACCCGTGTGGAGGGCGTTACACACACAAACGGGACATAGTGGCCCCAAGTGGGTAGCAGTGAGGCTGGACACTGCTCCAGGTCACTGCAGACTCTGCAAGCCTCACTCAGCCCCTCGGACCTCATCTTGTAGGCCAAGGGGCAACCACCTCAACCTGGACAAGGGCAACTATTTTCTTAAACCTAAAGTCTGACTTCGCACAAGCAGGAGGGTCCAGAGAACAGAAGAGAGGTTTGAGGCCCAGCTGTGACGTCTGAGCCCTCAGCCTGTCCCCATGGGGATGACTCAGCTGAGATGTCCACCCTTGGACCACCCCTTTGGAACAAAGAGCGGAGGCAACAAAAACATCCCACCCGTCTGAGAAGGGTCTTCCTCCCCGCGACTCCCGGAACCAGGTAACTCTCAAGCCAGAAGGGACTTGGGGACCACAGACCCCTCACTTTACACACGAAAAACCCAGAGAAGTGACGTGACTGATCCAGGGCCAGCCAGGTGTCCTGACTCCCCGGGGCTGCTCTTTCCACTGACCACTCACCTGCTATGATCCCCACCGCCCTTCCAGCACCACGGACGGCTCCGGATGGCATCATGGGTCAGTGCACATCTACACGGGTCTCTACACACCCATGCCGGCTCCTCCAGGGCAGAGGCAGATGCCTGGCATCACTGTGCTCCTGACCTGCTACCGGATGGGTGCTCAGTACGCGCCCCCTTCACGCGCACTGAGCAAAAGGGTCTCTGGGCCTGGCTCTGGGGAAGGGAGGGAGAGATGAGGCTCCCCAGGGTGCAAGGCCAGAGCTGCCCCGAGCTGCCTAGGTCCAAGGGGGACAGAGAAACAGAGCAGAGAGGGCTGCACTGACCTGGCCAGTGGGTGCTACCAGGCGACCCCCGAGACGCAGGGACGAGCTGGTGTGGGAGGGACACTCCTCTGGCTCCTTATCAGACTGGCCCCGAACCAGCCCGGAGCTCCCACCTGCTCCTGCCCGGAAGAGGAGACTGTCTGAAACCTTCCTCCTCTTCCCCTACCCTTTCCAGCACCTCCTTCAGCCCCAGCCTTGCTGTGGGCTCTGGGCTGAGCGGCACCTCTTTACAGGGGTCACGAATGAGCAAATTCTTGAGCTATTCCTGGGGCCTCGATTTTTATCATCCTTCCATTCTGGTCAATTCTGAGAGGCCAACGGCCAGGAATGCCAGAGAGATCCGAGCCCGGCCCACCAAACCCAAAATAACCCCACACGTGCCTCTCTCAAGTCCTCAGGGATTTGGCCATTTTGGGTGCATGTTTTCCTACAAAGCTGCCCCCCTGGCCCTGTGAGGTTACCTGTGAGGCACCCCTGGGGGAGCTGAGGAAGGTGGGAGCAGGGGAGGGAAGGGGCGGGGGATAAGAGAGGCAGAATCCAGGCTTGGGATCTGCAAAGGCTGGCTCCAGCCTCCTCCACTCGACTGCCTGGAGCTCCTGGGGAAGCCAGCCTCAGTTTCCTCATCATGAAACCTCCAAGCAGCGGCCTCCTCTTGCCCAAGACTTCCTGTCCGCCCCTTCGGGAAAGGCAGCGATAAGGCCCCCTCCCTGAGCTGCAGACGCCTTAATAAGAAGCTCCTGGTTTGAGAGTCCTGCGCCCTCCCCAGAGACATCTCCCACCCCTGCAACTGTGAAGATGGGGCAGTTTTACATCAGGCAAGTGCTCCAAGTGTCCAGGGAAATGGGTAGGATGGGGGACACATTTCTTTTCACGTCGCAAATGCAGTATTCATGCATTCAAAAACGATCGGCGTGCCCACCAAGTGTTGGACAATGAGAAAACAGGCAGAGCATCAACGGAGGGGAAAATCCAGGCCTCTGCTCTTCAGCAGAAGTAGAGACAGAGATTGAGGCGAGTGGTCAGAAGTGCCCCTGCCTGGCAGAGAACCAATGCCCAGAGGCTGCACGAGTCCTGAGTCGTCTGAGTCCTCTGGCTGCACGAACACTGCACTGCTCAGACTGCAGGGCTGGCGGAGGGGGAGGCTGCAGGGTCTCAGAAACACCGGGGTCGGTGGAGACCGGCCCCCGGTCCCCTGCACCGCCAGGCTTAGGGTGTGCAGCACGGAATGCTTTAGTTCCTGACATGAATCAGGAATGTTAAAGAGACTTGGTTTAAAACAGCCACCATCATAAGATAGATACACCCTCTGAGGTATGTCTTTAAAGCGGCACCGCCCCTCCAGTGAATGCCCTTGAGGACTCTTCGGCAACGAAAATGTAATTTTTGGCAAACTGAAGATTTAGCACTCTCTGGTGGGGGTCCCAAGGAGAAAGGGCCCACAGTCTAAGGAATCACCTCCCCTTTGCCCCAGAGTCAGGGTGGGGCTCACCTCCCCAGCCTAGCATCCTCCCTCACCCTGGCCCACAGACAGAGCGTCAGGTCCCCCCACTTCGCTCACAGGCACGGCACCACCAACCATCTGGAGAAGCAGTGATGAAAGTGGATGATGAAACAGAGGTAACATCGCTTTTCATTCCAGATTAGGTGTGACTGTCAGGCATGAGGCTTCAGCTGGTCAGGCTGGCTTCTCTTCCAAGCCCTACACTGAGGGTTCTGGCTACAGCAATCCCATCCCTTCCTACTCGGCCTCCAGAGCCCATGCCCGGGTGCCACGGACGCTGCGGGGCCGAACCTCAGGGGGAAATGGGAGAACACGATGAAATCGAGAAGGCCTTTGGTAGCTTAGAACAGAAAAGGTGTGGGACTCACCTAAGCCAACATTGGCTGGAGCTCTTACCACACAGAGCACCAGGGCTCAAAGATGCCTCGGACCCTCGCAGAGTCAGAGTGGCCAGTAGTGGGACTTCCCTGGCGGTCCAGTGGTTAAGACTCCACACTTCCAGGCTTCCCTGGTGGCGCAGTGGTTGAGAATCTGCCTGCCAATGCAGGGGACGCAAGTTCGAGCGCTGGTCCGGGAAGATCCCACATGCCGCGGAGCAATGAAGCCCGTGCGCCACAACTACTGAGCCTGAGCTCTACAGCCCACGAGCCACAACTACTGAGCCTGTGTGTCACAACTACTGAAGCCCGGACGCCTAGAGCCCGTGCTCCACAACAAAGAGAAGCCACTGCAATGAGAAGCCCGCACACCGCAACGAAGAGTAGCCCCGGCTCACCACAACTAGAGGAATGTGGTGAATGAAGACCCAACGCAGCCAAAAATACATAAATAAAATAAATAAATTTATACAAAAAAAAAAAAAAAAGACTCTGCGCTTCCACTGCAGGGGGCATGGGTTCGATTCCTGGTCGAGGAACTAAGATCCCGCATGCCAAAAAAGAAAAAAGAAAAAATCTCCTGTTCCTTTCCTAGACTGTGTTTCTCGCCCAAGGAGTTAGACATAAAACGAAGTGGTCACTCACTTGGTGATGAAGTGATATTATAACTCTTGATGATATGGAAGTAAGAATTATCCTCGCAGCCACAGGGAACCAGAACTGGGGGGTGGAGGCATGGGCAGGGAAGTCAGGAGTCAGAGACAGGCCTCTTGGGTCTCGCTGATAGACAGTTTACCTACCATCCGCCTCAAAGCAGCAAACGCTCAGTTGGCACAGGCTGAGGACCTCCGTTTAGTTTTTCCAATTCCTTGGCCAAAAGGAGCGGCTGAGGTTTCTTGTCTTGCTTGTGATGCCAGATTTCTCCGAGGTCTGCAGCGTCAGCTCTGCACGTTCTCCTCAACACTAAGCGCCGGGATACACTAAGCCCGTGAGCTGATCAGATATCATGCACCCTGCCACGGTAGCATGACGCCGGCGCCCCCGGCACCCAGGGAAGCATCAGGGCAGCTGCAGCTGCTGGCTGCCTCCCATCCTCCAGTCCCCACCAAGCCCTGTCGCTGAGCCGGGTCCATTCTCTCCCGGCACAGCCAAGGAGAATGGCCAAGAGGCTGAGCTGTGCAGCGTGGACTGTTTCACAGTGAACCTTTCGGCCACAAAACATGTCTTTTCCAAGAGGGGCAGAGAGAAAATAAAACACCAAGGGGTTTTCAAATGCGAAAGCCCTCTCAGCCTTTGTTCTAGTTTGATGAATGCACAAACCACCAGGCAGTTGACAGGCAAAAGAACACGGGGCGGGCGTGTGAGGAAAGCACAGTTCATCAAGGCCAGCCTGGGGGCTCCAGGGAGAGGGGAGTTTGATGGATGTGAGTCCCAGGGAGGACTTCTCCCCCAGCGGCTCCGTGGAAGCATCCTCCTTGAAACTGGAAGTGGCACTCCTTAATGACCCGGAGCTGGCTCTCCCTGCCCCAGTGTTTCCTCCTGTCTCTGTCATTTGAGGCATTTCCCAGGAAAGAAGAGCTACCACGCATGGCAGGTGATGAGAAAACTATCCAAACGAATACGTCACAGGGAGTCAGAATGTTAAGTCCATTGTGAGTTGTCTGGGAAGTGAAGTCTGATCCTTTAGGCTGGGTCTTCTCACTCCACCTCTGAGGGTAGGAGGGGATGGGGAGAAAGGCTGGAACACAGGAGGTGCCCTGTTTGCTGGGCAAATGAATGAATGAGTTCCCAGCAGAGGCCTGAGTCTAGAGTGACTGGCTGGCTTCACTCACTGACGCACATTCTTCGGAGATGCCATGAAAATTAGCAGCAGGTACCGAGCAGCAGGGCTGCCAGCAGCTTCCAGAGGGCAGGCAGGCTCCCGCTCTGCTTCCACAGCCCGCGGGCCGGAGGAGCCGTCCATTACGAGGCCCGTGCTCTAGCTCACTCTCACCTCCGGCCAGACAAGCCCCTCACACACATCCACACAGAATCCACCTGGAACGACACCTCAAGCCAGCAGGAGGATGAAGCATCCCGCCTTGCCAGTTTCCCTGGGTGACCCATCCGGTCAGAAGGGGCTGAGAAGGGACCGAGCCTGGGCTGTCTTCCAAAGGTCTGTGGCGTCTAGCCCCCAACATTCTAATCCTCCTGCTCCTGGGCCCGTGCAGGGGCTGCACACCCCTGCCCTCCCACCGCTGCACACACTTGCCCTTGACATGCCTTTGCCAGTCCTCCCATCAAGAGGCGGCGTCTTTGCCCCAGTCCTGGAGTTCCAGCGGGTGCGGTGACTTGCTCTGACCAAGCGGCAGGTGGATATACATTGTGAGACCTCAGAGCCTGCATCTCAAGGGGTCTTGGAGATTCTGTTTTCACTTAAAAGGCCAGTTCCCTTGAGAATGAGAAATCATGTGGGGAAGAGAGGCCCAGCCAAGAGCCAACACCAGCCCAACACGTGCCCAAGGGGCTCCTGGACCATCCAGGCCCTGCAGAGCCACCAGGTGGCTGCCACCGCGTTCACAAGCTCAGGTGATGGGACCAGCTGAGCCCCGCCCAGTGCTATGGGCACGGCTGCGGGAGGATGGAAGAAGCTTCCAGTTAGCGTAACACAATGCTATTTACGGAAATTGATAAGATAATAGGTAGACAGCTGGATACTAGTCTATCATTAAAATACCCACAAGGAATATAAGTCAAAGTGCTAACAGCGATTGTCCCTGAGGGGCAGGATTACAGGAGGCGCTCCTTTTCTACCAGTTCTGGAACGCTTGACGGTTATAAGGAGTTTGTATTATTTTTGCAACAACAACAACAAAAAAGTACTTTAAAAAAATTCACCTTGGGGCTTCCCTGGTGGTACAGTGGTTGAGAGTCCGCCTGTCGATGCAGGGGACACGGGTTCGTGCTCCGGTCCGGGAAGATCCCACATGCCGCGGAGCGGCTGGGCCCGTGAGCCATGGCCGCTGAGCCTGCGCGTCCGGAGCCTGTGCTCCGCAACGGGAGAGGCCACAACAGTGAGAGGCCCGCATAACACACACACACACACACAAAACTGGATTCCATGACAAGCTTATTTTTCCGAAAAATCTGTTTTCATCCTGTCATTCCCCTGTCCAGGGACCAACACCAGCTCCCCACTGCTAGTCTGCTGAGGTCAGTCTCCTCTGGGGAACATTTCAGGTACCCCAGAGTGAAGAGGCCCCGCCTTGACAGCTTGCTCCTCCCGCTTCCAGCCCAATCACCAGGCCACGCCCAGCTTGCCATCCACCCCTGCATCCCCCTCCCTCAAGGCCCAGCCCCATCTCCCCTGTGTTCCTCCGCCGGTCCTCAGAGAGCGGTCCACCCAACCCTGTCCTTGATGGGCCAGTGTCCTGTATTAGTCTCCCTGCACTGTGGGGAATGACTGCCCCTCATAGAAGACATTCACCCACACAGGCCAGCCAGCCACCGCCAGCTCCAGCTTCTCAGTCTGCAGTAGGCAGGGGGCAGAGCCCAGACGGTGGTTCCACCCCGACTCCCTCTCTGCTGTCCACAGCCTGCACGGTGGGGGGTGGCCCTGAACCGGCACTTCCTCCCCACCCGGCCCATCTCAGCGGCAAGCATTGGGAGCCCCTTTGCCATGGCTGCTAATGCAGAGTGACTCTGGCCTGGGGGTGCTCCGAGAGATTCCCCTCCCCCCCGCTCCGGTCCCACGTGCTGCAGAGCTGAACTCTGGCTTCAAACCGACCTGCCTTCCTGGGGGACCCAACGCTCTTCCTCACGCAGGACTCTGCCATCTGCGTGTCCGATTGTAAACAAAGCTGTTTAGAATCTTCCAGGATGGGACGAGTGGAAAATTGCAAGCCCAGACCTCTACCTCACTTTCTCTGAAGCAACATGTGTCATTCTACGTGTGCCCATCCCCCCACTCCCACCCAGCCGCACGCTGCTCCTCTGAGCCCTTCTACAGGGTGGGGACTCGCTGGGGCAGGATGTACCCTCTCTGCCCCGCACGCCCCCGGGCTTGCTGGAGAGCGTTGGGCCGAAGCCTCAGCCTCCGCACTGGGGCAGGCGGCCAGGTTCTGTGCGCGTTTCACACTCCCCTCCAAGGAGGGGCATTCACGACACAGGTATATACCGACCCGTTGAAAGGGCCCAGGTGGGCCTCTTAGCTGAGAACAATGTGGGAGAACTCCCCCCTACACAAAATTGCTAGGACAAGCACACACACACTCACCGCCACACACACGCGCTAGTGCACGGCCACACCCTGTCCCAACCTCGCTCTGAGCATCCCCGAGACCGCTCCCCTCATCTGTCCGTCCACTGTTCTCAGAGGCCCGTTCCTACCCCTGGCCCTCTCCCTGACTCTGAACCTGACACCCTTCCCTCCCTGGGGGTGAGAGGAGCACAGGATGTGCTGGGCCGCAGTACAGGTGCTGGGCCGCCGCCCGCCAGGGCTCTAGAAGGCCGGCCCAGGCGGAGTGGCACGTTGTTCAGGCTTTACAATAATTTGCTCGCTCTAATTTTTCTTGTTCACCTGAGGAAGGGCATTTTTGGACTCCGCACAAAGGTGCTGTGAGGGTCGGCAGCGGCCCTGAGCCGCCAAGGCCAAGGCCAGGAACACGCCAAGATCCTACACAGGAGGCTGCGGGACCCTCGGCCTCCCTGCAGTGACAGCCAAGCCTCCCCAACAAGGGGGAGGTTCCAGGAGACTGGCTGAGCTGCCTGACTCTCCAGGCGCCCTGGATGGTCCTCCACCCCCATCCTTTCCTGTTTCCAGCACAAGGTCAGATATTTTAACAAATGCTGACGCTGGGTGTAGAAATGATCACGAGGCTCTTGGAAAGTAAGCAAGTATTCAAAGTGCAATAAATTTCCAGGCACTGGAAGGGGAGTGGGGAGGAAGGCAGAGCGGGGAGCGGGTGGTAAACTCAAAAGCACAGGTAGTATTAAACAACAGACACTCAAAAACCATCTACACGTGGCTGCCGAGTGGGGCCCAAAGTGCCGCGCTGACCGGTGAGCCCCCCAGACATGTTCCTTCCGGCCGCCCCTTCCGGGAGCCCGGCCACTGCGGGCTGAGTTTGGGTTGTGTTTTTTGGTTCGAGGGGAGGGCGGGTGGAAGCTGGCCTCCACCAGGCAGATATTCTCATTTCACCAGGCTGGGGCTGTGACGGAAGCTGAAATTATGAACTCGTTGGGCTCGGGTCCAGCGATGGGGCCTCTCACTCCCAAGTGCATGGGGCTGGGGCAGGAGGCAGGCCAAATGAAAGGGGCGGCAGAGACCCTGCCGCTAACCAGACCGGCGCGCACCTCTGTGGACAATCTCCGCCCCCCCGCCCGGCTTCCATCAGGACCCAGATCACCTGTTCACTCATGAACCTCACCCCTCCCTCCTCCGTGCACCTCGAGGCCAGGGGCTGAGGAGGTTCTTGTGAGAGGAGGGCGGTGGGGAGGCCCCCAGACTGGAAGCGGAGACCCAGGCAGGCCTTCGGCCACTCAGAAACCACGTTCACCAGCGCGAGAAGGCATCTGAGCGAAGGCGGGGAGGAGACCGGCCTGAAGAACCAACCAGCCCGTCACAGGGGACCTAACCAGGAGAGGTGGGACGAGAAGCTCCACCGGGAGCTGGTCACCATCCCACAGGCGCAAGCGCAGGACAAGAAACGGCCAAACGAAAGGCTGTGAAGGCCAAGGCCTTCGGAGAGGATAAGCTTCCTGTCCGGAAAGGCCTTCACGCAGGTCTCCCTCACTTTGCCTTCAAACAGACGCAGAGGAGGACAGTCGTCTGGCTAGAAAGGGCTGGTGACGCAGGCCCATCTGTCTCCTCCCTTGAGGCCCCCCAGGGCGGGCCCCATGGGTCTCTGTGACGGGGTGGGGTGTGCCATGAGCTGCGAGGACCCTCACCCACTTGTCCTCAAGTTCCTCCTCCCTGCCACCTGATTCTCAGCAGACTGGTTTCCCTCGTCCTGGCCTCGCGCCTGGCTGCACAGCCAGTCCTCCCGTAGGCGGTGCCCCAAATCCCAGGGCAGCAAGATTGAAAGCAGACACCCCCCAAGCCCCGGGGGGAGGGGGGAAGACTTAAAATGGGAGCCCTGCATCCCAGCTGCAACAGACTCCAGACTCCAGGAGGGATGGGAAGCAGATTCCTTGCCGCAGGTCTGCTGCGGAGGGCAGGGGCAGTGGGAATCAGATGGCCTGGGTGTGAGCCGCTGCTCTCCTGGCACTAAGGAGGTGGTCTTAGGCAAGTCTCTGACCTGCACTCCACCTCAGCCGCTGCCGCTGTGAAACGGGGGGAAATGATAGCTACCTCACAGGACTCTCATGAAAGCTAAATGAGAGTTAAATTAAGATTTAATACGATTTAAATTAAATTAGTTGTGGACATATGTAAAGAGTCTGAAACTGTGGCCAATGGTGACAATGACAAATGTGAATCCCGGCATCTGAGTATCATGTGCAAGGCACGGGCAGGCCAGCCACAGGTCCGCAGCCACTCCCGGGACTCCAATTAACCTCCGCTGGGACTCAAAGAGGAGGGAACCTTTGGCAAGAAAAGCTACCAGCCAGCACCCTCCTTCTCACCACACCGCCCCACCACCACGCAGCGGGGTTCTTGGAAGGTAAGAGGTTTACAGATCACCCCCCAGGAGGAAGCCACAGGATAATACACACATCAATTAAAACATTAAAAGACCCAGGTCTGGGCTTCCCTGGTGGTGCAGTGGTTAAGAATCCGCCTGCCAATGCAGGGGACAGGGGTTCGAGCCCTGGTCTGGGAAGATCCCACTTGCCACGGAGCAACTGGGCCCATGAGCCACAACTACTGAGCCTGTGCTCTAGAGCCTGTGCTCCACAATGGGAGCCGTGACAGTGAGACGTCCGCACACTGCGATGAAGATTGGCCCCTGCTCGCCGCAACTGGAGAAAGCCCTCGCACAGAAACGAAGACCCAACACAGCCAAAAATAAATAAATAAATTTAAAAAGACCCAGGTCTGTACGCAGCACCCCCGGAACGTGAATCGGCACCATCCACACCAGCGACCTGGGTAGCTCCTGCCCAGCTCCAGCTCCGCAGGGGCCTCGACGCACAGGTGCTAGGAACGATGAAGCTACCAGCAAGACCCCTGGAGCCTGCAGGAGCAGAGACGAGGACCCCCAGTGAGCATCCTGGCAGAGGGTGCCCACCACCGGAGGGCCAGGGGCATTCCTGCAGCAGCCAGGATAGAGGAACAGACACAGGTGGGATTGGTCTGATTCCCACAGATTCTTTTCTGGCCGGCTGGTGGGAGGAGACAGGAAGCAGGAAGTTACAGGCCTCTCCTGCTTCCCTAGGCTCCCTCCCTACAATAAGGGTGGTCAAGAAAGAAATTAAGAATACTGCCGGCCACCATTCAGAAACAGTGGGGAGGAGGGAAATCTCTCCCGGCTCCCAAAGCCCCAATTAAGGAGCTCATCAATTCAACGTCGAGAGCTGGGGCAGAGAGACAGCTAGAAAATGTCAACATCCCACTCTATCCTCCCTCCCCAAGCCACAGTGAAAGGGCAAGAGAGACTCTGGCTTAGATAGTTTATAACACGCAGACTTTCAGAGGTCCCAGCACACAGAGGACCCAGACCAGCACTGACCTGTTTTCCTTGAATTTCCTGCAAACACCTTGGCTGCTGACAGATCAGAGAAGATCCCAGGATATTCCTGCAGGAAAATAAATGAAACATTAGGTCATCATTTCGCTGTGAAGCCACTCCAGGGTGAATTCTGTCCAGCAATGGCCACTCTTCGGGCTGCAGTCTCCCATCGAGAACCCAATCATTCAACAGCTGGAGAAGGCCAGAAAGAGCAAATGGATTCCAGCCGCTGTGCAGGCCACTCAGCTGGTGGTGGGTGCTAAAGCATGATGACAGAGACCAAGCCCTGGCTCGATGGGAAAGACAGCCATGATCAACTAGTGATGTCTGCTACGGGTCATTCTAACGGTAAGTGTATCCGTGCCAGGTATTTGCCATCTCTGGGGTGGCCCCTTGGCATCCAGGGATTTAACATTTGTAATTTTGACCACTCACAAGTGAGACAAAGTTTCAAGATACTGAAAAGTGTGTAACTTTACTGAGATGTGAGTTTGATTCACACAAATCAAAGGAATAGACAACTGAGGCTGAGGTAAAGGAATAGACAACTCTCTTGTTTCCATCTCTGCCACATCTAAAGTTACTCTTGAGGAGCAATAAAAACTTGGTGGGAAATGGCCATCAAGTGAGAGATAAAATTGTAGCAGAAGTTGAAAGGGTAGTTAATTTGGGGTGTGAAGATATATACAGGAAACATTTGGCTCTCTGCGGAAACATGACTCCAGAGACAGCCAGGCCAGTGTACAAATACTGCCGTGGATGCAAACTTGGGATTCTAGAAGGTGCAAGATTCAGTTGTGTCTTTTTTTTGGGGGGGGGCAAATGGGCACTTTTTAAATTGTGATATAACTGGCATATCACAAATTCGTTTCAACATAAGGATTGGATATTTGTACATATTGCAAAATGATCACAAGTCTAGTTAACATCCATCACCACACAGTTACAAAATGTCTTTCTTGTGATGAGAACTTTTACAATCTGACTATCTCAGCAACTTTTTTTTTTTATATATTTATTTTTGGCTGCATTGGGTCTTTGTTGCTGTGCACGGGCTTCCTCTAGTTGCAGCGAGCGGGGGCTGCTCTTCATCGCAGTGCGCCGGCTTCTCATTGCGGTGTCTTCTCTTGTCACAGAGCACAGGCTCTAGGCACGCAGGCTTCAGTAGTTGTGGCTCGCGGGCTCTAGAGCGCAGGGTCAGTAGTTGTGGCTCGCGGGCTTAGTTGTTCCACTGCATGCGGGATCTTCCCGGACCAGGGCTCGAACCCGTGTCCCCTGCATTGGCAGGTAGATTCTTAACCACTGCGCCACCGGGGAAGGCCTCAGCAACTTTCAATTTATAACACAGTCTGATTGTTAACTCCAGTCACCACGCTGTATGTTACGTCCCCATGACAAGATGCGTTTCTTGCGGGCTTCCCTGGTGGCGCAGTGGTTGAGAATCCTCCTGCCAATGCAGGGGACACAGGCTCGAGCCCTGGTCCGGGAAGATTCCACATGCTGCGGAGCAACTAAGCCCGTGCACCGCAGCTACTGAGCCTGCACTCTAGAGCCCACGAGCCACAACTACTGAGCTCACGTGCCACAACTACTGAAGCCCGCGCGCCTAGAGCCCGTGCTCCACAACAAGAGAAGCCACCGCAATGAGAAGCCCGTGCAGCAACAAAGACCCAACACAGCCAAAAATAAATAAATAAAATAAATAAATTTTAAAAATAAAATAAATTGTCAATTAAAAAAAAAAAAAGATGCATTTCTTGAGAACATCCGGGTCCACGCTGAGCCTATTCTGTGCCCCTCGGAGGTGAGTGAGGGGCCGAGGAGAACACAGGGGCAAAGAAAATCTATGCCCTGAGGGGCTTCCAATCTAGTTGGAGAAGCGATGATGCCACCCTGAAAAGAGCAAATGGCCCTGCATCCTCACCATCACCCAGCCCAGAATCCCCTCCAGTCCCCCTGCATCGTTTCCTCTCCACCCCATCCCGTCAATCCATTGATGGTCTCAATCCTACTTCCAAAATGTCTCAGGTTTGTTCCTCACAGCTGCCCAGCCACTCTCCCCACCATGATTTCCTCTCTTCACAGACCCCATACTCGCCCTCCACAGGCCTAGCCCTGCTTCTGCGACCCCTACTCAAAAACCGGCAAGGTTCCCAGGCCCCCCAAGGTTAACTGCAGTCACCCCAGCACCAGCAGGCAGCGCATGGGAGACACTTAATTTCAATGCATGGATGGAGGAAATTCCTTGGCTGGACATTTGAAGCCACCCATAATATGGTCACTGTCTACCTGTCCAGCCTTTTGTCTCTCTGGTTCCTCCCACACAACCCACTCTTGGCCCGACTGAGCTATTCCAAACCCCAGCACTTTCTTAATGCCATTCCTCAGGCTGACCTTTCTTCCCTTCTGTAGAAATGCAAGCCACACTTCAAAGTTCGCATCCAACACCACCTGCTGCATGAGGTGGTCCTCTAGCATCAGGGTGATTTATCCCTCTGTTTGAAACCACATTCTACTCTTATAAGCTATTCACCTTATATTTTTAATTGTCTTTTTTTGGGGGGGGGGGCCACACCACGTGGCATGCGGGATCTTAGTTCCCTGACCAGGGATCAAACCCGTGTGCCTTGCAGTGGAAGTGCAGATTCTTAACCAGTGGACCACCAGGGAAGTCCCTAAATTGTCATTTTTTGAAGCCCTTTCTTAACCCTTTACTGCGTTTTATGCCCCATGAAGACAAGGACATTTACCATTTTCATTTTTGCATCATCAGAACTCAGCGCAGACTCTTGTACTAAGATATACATACTAAAGGATCTGGACCCCAGGCAGTGTAGAAAAGCCAGGAGAGATGAAGACATAAAATGCCAAAGGGGTTCCAAGGAAAAGGAGGTTCTTTGGGGATGGGTGGCCAGGGAAGGCTCCAAGAAGGAGCTCAGACATGAGTAGGATCTTCAAAAGAGGGGAAGGAGGGAGTGGGGAGGAGCATTTCAGGAAGGTGGAACAGTATGAACTAAGGGACAAGGAAGGAATGAGCGAAGCATGCTCGGAGATGAGTCTGGCTGGCACCGGGGGTCCCTGGGGGAAGGGGAGTGGGAGGTAAGGCTAGACAGGCCGGCCGGGATGGGTAGGGCGGATGTGCAGCGCCAGGCTAAGGCACCTGGATGAGATCCATTCCCTCAGTCCATGGGATGCCCACCGCAGCAGGCCTGGGCCTTGATGGCAGAAGGAGTCCTATCCTCTCTTGTTAGTCTAGCCTCCTCAGCTAGGTTATAAATAACAGGCACCGTTGACTGAACACCTGCTGTGTCTGAGGCCCTAGCTACGTGCTTCACATACATTATCTCACCGCTCCTTCCAACAGCCTTGAGAGCGCAGTATTGTTATCCTTGTTTTGCAAGCAGGAAGCGAAAGCTCAAGGAGGTGAAGGCCCTTGCCCAGGCCTCAGCTGCTCACTCTTTTTTTTTTAAGTAATAAAAACTTTAATTAGCATTTATTATCTTCTAAAATCCATGGTTAGTTTCTTGCATATACTAACCAATTTAATCCTTATCTCTCTATAAAGTATGTACCACAATATGTACATTTTACAGTTGGGGAAATTGAGATGTAGAGAAGTTAAGTAACTTAACCAAAGCCATCGTCTAATAAATGGTGAGATCAGAATCTAAAGGAAAGCATCCTGCTGTTTGCAACTCATGACCACTGCCTAGTCTCACCTGCTCACTCTTTTACTGAACAATACGGCCGGTGCTAGAGGGCCCGTGCCGGAGTTACATTCACAGAGATGACGACTGGCACTCTGGTCAGCTACCCAGACGCGCCTTACTCACTCCTCAAGGGCAACATTAATTAAGGACATAGTAGGAGCTTAATAAAGCACACTAAGTAGAATGGAGGTTGCCAGGGGCTGGGGGGAGGGGGAAATGGGGAGTTGTTTAATGGGTGTACAGTTTCAGTTTCACAGACGAAAAAATTCTGGAGATCTGTTGCAGAACAATGTGAATATACTTCATGCAACGGAACTGTACATTTAAAAATGGTTACGATGGTCATTTGTGTCATGTGTTCCTTTGCCACAATTAAAAATAACAAATAGGAATTCCCTGTAGCGCAGTGGTTAAGAATCCACCTGCCAATGCAGGGGACACGGGTTCGAGCCCTGGTCCGGGAAGATCCCATATGCCGCAGAGCAACTAAGCCCATGCACCACAACTACTGAGCCTGCGCTCTAGAGTCCATGAGCCACAACTACTGAGCCCGTGTGCCACAACTACTGAAACCTGTGCACCTAGAGTCCATGCTCTGCAACAAGAGAAGCCACCACAGTGAGAAGCCCGTGCCCCACAATGAAGAGTAGCCCCCGCCCGCCGCAACTAGAGAAAGCCCACGCACAGTAACAAAGACCTAATGCAGCAAAAAAATAAATAGATAAATTTATTTTTAAAAAATAACAAATAAATAAAGCACACTTATTAACTGACTGATTGGCTGCTGATAGCATTGTACACTGTTAAGATATCCAATGCTGAAAGAGACTCTAGAAATTTTTTTTTTTTTGCGGTACGCAGGCCTCTCACTGTTGTGGCCTCTCCCGTTGTGGAGCACAGGCTCTGGACGTGCAGGCTCAGCGGCCACGGCTCACGGGCCCAGCCGCTCCGCGGCATGTGGGATCTTCCCAGACCAGGGCACGAACCCGTGTCCCCTGCATCGGCAGGCGGACTCCCAACCACTGTGCCACCAGGGAAGCCCCTAGAAATATTATAACCCAATAACCCTCCAAAACAGAGAGCTGGTGAGGGGAGGTAACTTGCCCAGGGTTAGGTGATATTAGGACTAAGTTCGGAGCCTAGGTCTCCCAAGCTCAGCAGTAAAGAATGGCAGAGGCAGCTGAGCGTAGTAGAAAACACAGCATAAGAGGTCAGAAGCCATGGGTTCAAGTTCTGCTTCTTTTTTTTGTGGTACGCGGGCCTCTCACTGTTGTGGCCTCTCCCGTCGTGGAGCACAGGCTCCGGACACGCAGGCTCAGTGGCCATGGCTCACGGGCCCAGCCGCTCCACAGCATGTGGGATCCTCCCTGACCGGGACACGAACCCGTGTCCCCTGCATCGGCAGGCCGGACTCTCAACCACTGCGCCACCAGGGAAGCCCAAGTTCTGCTTCTTCCACTTATGAGTTCTGTGACCTCAGAGAAGTCATTTATTCTTTCTTAGCTTCACTTTCCTAAACTATACGGAGACAATTAAAAATAACACATGCTTTACAACATTATGTGCGAATCAAAGAAAATTATATACAGCTAATGTGCAGAGAAAGCACTTGGCTGACTACAAATTACTTTATTTATTTATTCTCTTTGGCTGCACAGCACAGCTTGTGGGACCTTAGTTCCCCCTCCAGGGATCCAACCCACGCCCTCAGCAATGAAAGCACGGAGTCATAACCACTGGACCACCGGGAGATCCCCTACAAATTACTTTATAAACACTAGTTACTGTTATTCATATTAACTATCACTTTATAGATTGAAAGATTAAAATCTGAATAAGTCAGACCAAAAAAAACTCCCTCTCCATTCTGGTCCACTCTCAGCCGTTCCAGGCCTTGCACACAGCAAGTCTTCAATGAGTGAGTGTAGGACTGAATTACCCTTCAAGTTTTACCCACCTCAACCCTCTTCCTTCCCTCACCCCACAACCCACAGCTCAGCTGCAACAGCCCTGCCAGGACCAGGCGGAGGGTAGGAAGCCAGTGTGAACCTCTGCCTCCCTGGCTGCATTCCTTAGCTAAATATAAATGATTTGTCCAGTCCATCATTTGAAATTGTCCATAATACCTCTCCTCCCCTTCCCATTACTTAGGGTGACAAGCTGACTGCACATCTTTATAGCAGAACATACATACAAAACATTCTCTATGGCTATTTTCAGTAAAGATAGGGAAGCTGGCTGGTATACAGGGATCAGAGCATGAGTCCTCAGTTTTCTCCACTAGTCCAGGAAAGCTTCCTGGAGGAGGATACCTGAGTCACCCCAGGGAAGGGGACAGCTGCCTGTCAGAAGGGCATCCTCACATAGTGAGTTTGGTTCTCGGAACCAAAGAAAGGTGAACTGCTGCGGTCTTATCCTTGTTTGGGGGATGGGGAGAAAAGATCTACCCAGCCCAGGGGATCCCATACTACCCCAGTGCTTCAAACCTCGCCAGACACTACAGGCATTTGGGAAAGAGGTTGAGAAGGGACCAGTATCTTTTTCAAAAACAGGCGATCCAAGACTCCAGTTCTGAAATACACGAGTACAAATACTGCTCTCAGTAAGAAGCCAGTTTCTTGTTTGGACTTTTTCTTTTTTTTTTAACCACAACAAAGTTTTTTAAAGTCCCAAACTTGGACGCACAGATGGACTACATCTCGGACCTCGGGGCGTGCCAAAGCCCTGTCACTCTGAGTACCGATCTGCCAGCGGTGGCGCAAGGAGTGGTCGGGGTGCCGGGGGGCTGCAGTTAGTATCCCAGCCCTGCCCGAGCCCCCGGCCCTGCCTGGGGGCGCTGTATGGACCTCCCCCAGCCGGTCCACTGGGTCACACAGTCAGAAACCCTTGACAGCTCCGGGGCTCCCCCTTTCTGCTGCATCCTACAGACCCCCATCCCTTCGCCTGGGATTCCGCCGTCCACTCCCGCAGCCGCATTTCCAAAAGGTCTTCCTCGAAACCTCTCCCCTTGCAGACTCCTCTTCGCCTAGCTACCGGGAGCCGCGCACACCGTCCCCTTCGGGCCTCCCGCCCCCTCACAGGGCGCTGACCCCACCCCTCCCTCAGCTCGCCCACTGCCGCCCCCCGACACCCCTCCCAGGGGCGCCCCGGGCCGCTCGCCCCTCCGGGGACCGGGTCGGGGGCTTGTGGGCCCGCCTCCAGCCGGCCGGGGCCCGTAACCCGGCACGCTCCCGAGCCTCCGGCTCGCGGCCCGTCGCCCCACCCGCCCCGGGCCGCACTCACCGAGCTCCCAGGAATGCGGGGTCCAGCTCTCTCGCGCTCGCGCGTCGCCGCCGCCACAGCAGCAGCCAGCGGAAACAGGGGGCGGGGCCTACCCTGGACCGCGAGGCCGCGGGGCGGGGCGAGGCCGCGGGGCGGGGCCGGACGAGGGGGCGGGGCCGGACGAGGGGCGGGGCCGGACGAGGGGGCGGGGCCGGCCCGGGAACTGGAAGGCCGTGGGGGCCCGATCTGCCGCGCAAGGGGTGGGGGCGGGGACTAAAGCCGGGAGCTGGCGTGGGCACTGCGGGCGGGACAGCGGGTACGGAAGAGGTGTGCGAGGCTGAGCACGGGGACTGGGGCCGGGGGCCTCCAGCAACCCCTGGCCGGATCCCCAGCGTTGGAGCTGGAGGAACCCACGGGCAGGACAGGGCCGTGCTGGGCGCGGGCGTCCCGGGCCAGATGTGGCTGCCCTCCGGGAGTCTTCCTGCCTCCCCGCCGCCTGGATCGGCCGCTCCTCCCGGGCGCTGGTACGACCCCTGCCCCTGCCCCAGGGGCTAGAGCCGCAGCAGGACCAGAGTGTCTGGGGTGGTCAGGGCCTGGGAGTTCGCGCCTCTGCTCTCGGCGACCAGACACCGGCCCAAAGCCGTCCGGTCCCGGCCAGGGTCGCAGCCTTGCCTCTGTGGCCTCCCGCCTGCCCGCACACCTAGGCAGGCCTTCCCTGGCTGTGTATTAGGGACCGCCTCCCCGGAGAGGCTATTGGAGGACCCGCTGTCCACCTCCCCAGGAGTAACAGCCTCCAAGTGCTGGTAAAGGGCACCGTGCGTCCGGAGGACCTGAACTGCACTGGGACAAACTCAGGTTACGCGTCTCCCGCCCAGGGCTTCCTATAGGCCTTCCTTTCTGGGCCTGGACTCCCTTCCAAAGTGACCACTGCACAGCCACCTCTCCTCTGTTTCATTACTGTCATGCAAATGTGTTCTGTGCTTCCCACCTGCACCATCCTGCACTAAGTGTGATTTGAGACAAAGGTTTTTAACCTGACTAATCACCAGGGTCCCCTTGGCCTTTCCTAGCTGGATGGCACTTTCTGCTCATCTCTTGGGCCCCCTCCTCTCATACACACACAATCTTGTTTTTGTCCATTAGACTTAACCCAATAATCCACCCCCCTCACTCCTCTTTCTTTCCTTCCAACCCTTGTTCAATGCCCCCCATAAAGTCTTCCCAGGCTGACCCCTAAGCCCCATTCTCTCCAGTCACTGTGGAGCCATTACCACATGCAACTAACCCTGCCCAGCTTGCAGAAGAGGAAAGTGAGACCCAGAGAGGCGAAGGGATTTGCCTGTGATGTCCGCTGTGGGAGTCATCTTACTGTAAAAACACTGGGAGGCAGCCTCACGTGGTAGGACAGGGCTTTGGAGCCAGCCAGACCTGGGACTGAACTCTGGCTCTGCCTCTTATGGGCTGTGACCTCTCTAGGCCTCAGTTTCCTCACCTGTGAAATGGGGTTTCATAATACCAATCCCACAGGGTTGATGGGATGGCCAAGATGACTGAGGCAAAAGCACAACATTTGATGCATGGTGGATGCAAACATTAGCCTCTCTCTGCCCTTTAATGGGAGATAAGCAAATCTGAAATAATAGGACAATGGAGCCTTAGGGTTGGAAGAAACCTTAAAAGAATCCCCTCAATAGAGCCACAGATGTAGAAAACAAACTTATGGTTACCAGGGGAAAAGGTGGGGGGAGAGGGATAAATCGGGAGATTGGGACTGACATATACACACTACTATATATAAAAGAGATAATCAACAAGGACCTACCGTATAGCACAGGGAACTCTACTCAGTACTCTGTAATGACCTATATGGGAAAGAATCTAAAAAAGAGTGGATATATGTAAATGTATAACTGAATCACTTTGCTGTAGAACTGAAACGAACACAACACTGTAAATTGACTATATTTCAAGAAAATTTTTTTAAAAAGAAGAAGAATCCCCTCAGCAATAACCCAGAAAGTGGCCACACAGCTCACCCTCCTCTGACACATCCAGAGATGGAGGGCTTGTGCCTTTGAAGGGGTTTACAGCTGGGAGAAAAGCCATAGAGGATAAGGAAATATTCAACATAGAGGAGGGCAAGGTGCCTCGAGGTCTGTGGGGCAGACACACTCCCACCGTGTCCACCGAGGACAAACTCAAACAAATGACCTGACAAGGAGGCAGGACACTCTTAGGGCAGAAAGACACCTGTGGGAGTTAAGACATCCCCCTAAGCACAATGTCACAGTTTACTGTACTGGGCTCCTTAGGAGTTTCTGTCCTGAGGATTCTGAAAATGATGAGGAAAACCTCCCATAGATGGGGTGTCCATGTCCAGGATCTTGAGGTACATCCCATGTACTCCTCTTGTCCTGGCACCGTTATTAATGGCCCCCCTTTCACTCTCAAAATACCTTGGTTTGGACAATAAATTACGTGTCACATTAACTCTGGACAAGGGCAGCACTCCAAAGAGCTTCTTCCAGCCCTGGACGTCAGCAATTCTTCTGGAATTTCTGGATCCCCAGATACTTCAAGAGATAGTGTGTTAGTTTATATCCCCTTGAAATCACCAAATCAAATCAAAAATGATAATAAGCAAAAAGTCAAGCTAAGGGACAGGCAAGACCTGCTGAATTGCGACCCCTAGTGGGGAGACTTCACACTGCTGCTGGCTGGGTTTGGGGGACACTCCATGTTTGGCCGTTGGTCTCTTCAAGTCAGCTGGTAAAGCAAAGAACAACAGCTAACATTCGCCAACTGCTGTGTGCCGGGCACGGTTCTAAGTCCTTCACGTGTTCTGATTCGTTGAATCCTCATAACAGCTCCATGATGTAGGGGCTGCCGTCATCCTTCCACTTTACAGAGGAGGAAAGTGAGGCTCAGAAGGGTTAGGTAATGTCTTCCAGGTCATTTAGCTAGGAAATGGGCACAGGACTGTCTCCTTATCCAGTTTCCATCAGCTAGATGCTAATTCAGAGGCATCTCCCATCTAAGATGACTTCAACCACCCCTCTGACATGGAGATGATACAAAGGGACAGTAAGAGGCAGAGTGTAGGGATTTCCCTGGCAGTCAGTGGTTAAGACTTCGCCTTCCAATGCAGGGGGTGCGGGTTCGATCCCTGGTCACGGAGCTAAGATCCCACATGCCTCGAGGCCAAAAAACCAAAACATAAAACAGAAGCAACATTGTAAAAAATTCAATAAAGACTTTAAAAAAAAAAAGAGGCAGAGTGTACCAGGAGGTCTATTTCCACATCTACCAGGAAAGTGGTAGTTTCTGCATCTACCAGGGATTAAAATCAGGGCATTAAACCGGACAACAAGAAAATGTATAAACCATCCATTAAATGCACAGTGGAGCTGCTCATTTAAAGAAACACTTTCCAGCATGAAAAATGAAACAGCTCCATCCCTCCCCAGCCCCTTCAACAACATTTGCTCATGAAATGTGAAGAGTGGTTACCGGTCACTGCAGCCTGCCAGCTGCCCCCAGGGGACCCAAACCCAAACCTCCCAAAGTTCTTACAGTGAGGAAGGAAGAAGTGACCAATGACTTTCTTCTGCTTCCTTTTCACGCTCTCTCTTGTAAAGGACGCAGATCATCCCCAGGGCACCTCCTTCCTTCAAACTTCTTTCTCTTCCCAAGCTAAAGTGAGGCAGGGGTGGCAGGGCTGAGGGAGCCTTAGACCACAGGCGTCTTGTACAAGCCTTTGTTAGAAGGTTGCCAGGTGATATTTGGGACATGCTTATTCTAAATGAAATATTCATCACTTATCTGAAATTTCGTTGTTTATCTGAGTGTCCTGTATTTTTAACGGCTGAATCTGGCAACTCTACTTTGTTATTGATTGTTGCTGAAGCAGTTAGAAGACATAGACAATCAGAGGTCTGCGAACTTCTTCTGTAAAGGGCCAGCTACTAAATACTTTAGGCTTTGCAGGCCATACGGTCTCTGCTGCAAGTACCCAACTCTTCCACTGTAGTACGAAACTCAGCCGCAGACAACAGAGTGAGCGAGCACTTAGTGTCCCACTAAAGCTTTATTTACAAAAACAGGCATCAGGCCATAGTTTGCCAACCCTTGGACCAAATTAGGGCCTTCAGACTCCGGGCTATCTTCAGATGTGTTGTAGGGGCGAGAGTGGCTTGTATCCGAGTTCTCAGGCATGAAAAACTAAAAGAGACTGACCAAAATCACTAGCGTAAAACAGACACATAACTCGGAGTGGGTGTGCACACAGGCATGTGTGAGCCAAGGTGGGTTGGTGCCTGCAGAAAGCATGCACTTCTAGAGCAGGGTTGGTCTGGAGCTGCCTAGGTTCTGCAAAGCCTCGGTCAGCCCCCTGTGTGAAGAAGTGCAGCTTCTCTGCTGGAATTCCTGGTGGTCAGCACGCACTCTGTAAAGACAGAAAGGCACAGGCAACACCGTGAAATCAGACAGAAGGCACAGAGGCCAAGAAAAGCAGATCACCCCTGCGGAAGGCCTTCAGGTGAGCTAAAGCCCTTTGCATTTGCCCACCTGATGTGGCGCACTGAGAAGCACATGGTAACTGTCCGCCAGTGTGTGTGTGTGTGTGTGTGTGTGTGTGTGTGTGTGTGCACGCGTGCCACATGGACACCAGTTATCTGAACAGTGTGAGGAGCACCTGAGGAATTTGCCGGTTTGTTGGAATCAATAAATGTAACAGTAGTAGCCATACGTTTGTATGGCCGCATTTGCGTCGACTTTCTTAATGCTCTTCGAATAGTTCCGTATGCTTTCCAAGGACAGTTCCACGATTTAAAACCACACTTGAAATTCTGCCCTGCAGACCACAATCACATGTGAAAGGACTGTCCAGTTAAAAGCATTAAACCCAAACGTGAATTGGCCACGGCACAGGAAATGTAATGTGTCTGGGACAAGGGAGTTGTGGAGGTCACGGTGCAGGGTTAGGGCAAAGCATCACACAGGCAGCAGACTATGCTGGGTCACGCGAAGGATTTTGACGTGCAGGTATGTCCGAAGATAAGTAAGTCATCACTGGAGCCTTTCAGACAGGATCAGATTTGCCTTGTGAGACCTTCCCTCTGGCTGGAGGGGAGCAAGAGGCTTTAGCAGTGGTCTAGGCACGAGGTGAAGTTAGCTTGGTCCAGTCGGTGGTGGTAGCAAAGGGGGATGTGGATAGACTTGAGAGAGACCTTGAGAGAGGCAGAAAGCGACATGCACAGAGTGGATCTGAAGGACTGGGGGCGGGCTGGGGGGAAGCTGTCGAGAATGACTGTCAGGTTTCTGGCCAGCCTCACAGGACGGTTGGCGGAGCCATCACGGAGATGGGCAAGAGGGGAAGAGGACTGACGGGGCAGACGGTGAGTTCAAGGAAGATGAGGGTTAACAAGCATCCAGCAGGGACTTCCCTGGCGGTCCAGTGGTTAGTACTTGGCGCTTTCACTGCCACGGCCCGGGTTCGATCCCTAGTCCGATCCCTAGTCGGGGAACAAAGATCTCACACACTGTGCGATGCAGCCAAAAAAAACCCCAAAAATACCCATCAGCTACGGTGAGATTAAGGTCCCTGGGGGTCTTGGCAAAAGCCATTTCTTTGCAATAACGAGGCAGAAGCAGTCCTGGGGAGAGTTGAGAATGGGATGGAGGCTGAGGGAGATCGTGAGACAGCTCTTCCCAAAACAGGCTTCTTCCCACCGGGAAGAGACACAGGGCAGGTGACTGAAGGAGGTTGTAGAGCTTGGGAGGGTTTGGGGAATTTAATGGGAGAATGGAGCCTCTGTAAAACCTTGCGGGAAGAGTCCTACTTCTGGTGTAAAAGAATCAGGTCCTAATAGAGCAAACCTCCCACAAGTAATATCTATACACCCTGGACAACATACAAAAAAACAAAGCCAAAAAAAAACCCACAAAAAACGCAACAAACAAAACCCAAACAACACCCGCCGCCCCCAAACCCAACTACCTGAAGGCTCTGGAAAGGGAACCCAAGCAGGGAGATTTTGGAGGGGATTCAAACGTGGATGAAGCAACTGGCATGAGGTGATTTCTCAGTAAAATAAATTTTTTTACCTGTGCTGGCCACAGTCACTCTGCAGCATAAGATGGATAAAGTTGCAACAGAAAACCCACTGTCTTTCTGGCAGGAGGAACCAGAGGATGGAGCCCAGAGCAATTAAGGTTGCTGAAGAGTGAGGGGTGAGTCCTGGGAAGGAGAGAGCCAGAGAAGAGGAATCCAGAATTCCCTGTATTACAAACTGTGCCCAAGTCTCCCGACTCATGCCTGAACCACATCTGAGCAGGAAAAACGAAAGGAATCCCGGCAAAGATAAGAGAACCAAACTGAGACTTGAGTAGTTGCCTGCTACAAGGAAGACAATGTTTGTAGTTGACAATACCCAAGTTAATTACCTGTCAAAGGAAAACAGCAATGCTTTTCTAAGGGATAAAATAGAATCCAGGGCCTCCTCAAAATAACCTTCAAAATATAACCCAAAATTCTCGGCATACAAAGAACCAGGGAAATGTAACCCATTCTCAAGGGAAAAACAAACAGAGGCCAATCCCAAGATAACTCAGATGCTGGAATTATTAGACAAGGATTTTAAAGTAGCTATTATAACTGCATTCAAGGGTATAAAGAAAAATGCATTTATAATAAAAGAACAGATAGGAAACCACAGCAGAAAACCAAAGTAGAAAATATAAAAGGGAACCAAATGGAAGTTTTAGAACTAAATACCTGGAATAAAAATAATTCACTGCGTGGGCTTAATGGCTAAATGAAGATCCAGGGGAAAGAGAACATGAACTTGAAGATAGATCAATAGAAAGTAATGAATCTGAAAGAAAGGGGAAAAAATCAGAAAGGAAAAAGATGATAGAGTGACAGGAATCTGTGGGATAATATCAAAATGTCTAATATATGGGTAATTGGAGTCCCCGAAGGAGAAGAAAGGGAAAATGGGACAGAAAATACATATACATATATATTTAAAAGCTTATGGGGGTGGGCTTCCCTGGTGGCGCAGTGGTTAAGAATCTGCCTGCCAATGCCGGGGACACAGGTTCGAGCCCAGCTCTGGGAAGATCCCACATGCCGCGGAGCAACAAAGCCCATGCGCCACAACTACTGAGCCTGCACTCTAGAGCCCGTGAGCCACAACTACTGAGCCCACGTGCCACAACTACTGAAGCCCATGCGCCTAGAGCCCGTGCTCTGCAACAAGAGAAGCCACCGCAGTGAGAAGCCCGTGCACCACAATGAAGAGTAGCCCCCACTCACGGCAACTAGAGAAAAGCCCACGCTCAGCAACAAAAGACCCAACTCAGCCAAAAATAAATAAATAGATAGATAAATAAATTTAAAAGTTTTTAAAAAAAGCTTACGGGGGGGGATCCAGTTGAGACAAAGAGCTTGAACCTATGGGAAAGATAAGAGACCACAACTAGTAGATGTTTCCATAGAAGGAGGGAAGGAATTATAGAAGTATAGAAACTTGGTCTCTTCATTAGAAGCAAGTCACAGGTGCGTGCGCTCAAGGGGAGGCGTGAACACCAGGAGTCAGGGATTGGGGGACACCTTGGGGTCTGTCCTCCCAGAAGGGAAGGGGATTCGGGGCGTTGGCTGGGCACTGCGGTGCAGTGTGCTGGATGGAGGTGGCCGCTGGGTGAAGGCAAAGTGGCGAGCACTGGAGGGCAAGGGTCTGGCTGGGGATGGATGGGGTATCGGGGAGAGGGGCTTAGACTTTGATGGAAATTGTGTTCTCTGCCTTCTTCCATCATACGCACTACGAAGAAGAAATCTGCTTACCTACAAAAATATGTTGTGTCAAACAGGTTAACTTTGTTAAGTATGTATTGATTTTTATTTCCTCCCAAAGGCTGACCTCCTTAAAAAGCAGATGGTTGAGGCGCACACACTGAGACAACCTGAGAGAGGAGTCTTGAAGACAACAGGGAGAAAGAAAATGACAGCCCATCTCCAGCATAAAAGGCCGAGGAGAGCCAGAAGGCAAAGGAGAAAGGAGAGCGTCCCAGCTGATGCTTTGAAATTGGAACCCAGCCTAGTGAATTCCATAAGGTTGCAAGAGATGAAATTGTGTGACTGTCAATAAAATGCCCAGAGGACGGCGGCTGATAAGACAGGAGGATCGTACAAGTGAAGGGGGCCCTAGCCAGGACATCCAGGATCCAAGCTGATGTACATCCATGTGTGACATGAAAAAATTCATTATATTAGAATTAAAATATGTATAGCATGACATTAAAGAAGCAGCAGCAGCTGGTCGCTAAAAGCTGGAATTTAAAGGGGGGGATCAAATGAGAAGCTCTCACATTTAAAGTATATTTTCTAAAGGACAGAGCAAGGTTGGAGGTTATTGGACACATCCATGTGAACTCACTTTCCGGCTCTCTCACTGGAGTGGACTGGGAATGGGGAGTCCTCCCTCTGTTCTCACACGGATAACGCGACCCGCACCACGAGTGCCCAGATAGTGGTCACTTATAACATTCACCACTTAAAGAAACCAGGCCTCCCCGGAGAGCGGCAGGTTCCACGCCTTGGGGCAGAAAGGTCAAAGCAGGCCTAAGTCTGCTAGATGAGGCCAGAGCACAGCATTTCAAAGGACACGTGAGGTAGTGTGAAAAGGAAAAGGGACACAGCAAAACAAGGCAAAGCGGACGATCTGAGTATCAGAAAGGAATCAAAACTTACAAAAAGCCCGAGTCCCTAATGATACTGAATCCAGATTGCACTAAAAAAAGGTGTATGTGAGTTCCCAAAAATGTCAACTATTCCAGCAATGTGCACAGCATAGCCAAGGGCTGGTTAATAATTAAGCTGTGAATTTCTTGTGCTGTTACCCAGGCAGTGAGACACCCAGGGATGAAGGAGGCACTGGGGTGTCTTTTTTTTTTTAAGGTGAGGGTTTTAGGAATTTTGTTATCGTGGCAGGCAAAATTTGACGGCAAGAAGCCACTCCCACAGATAACTGCCAGGCTGGGTGACGTCCAGACCCCTCTCCCAGCCTCACCCAGTCTCCAGGTGGGCGAGTCTCCGTATCTGTAACAGCATGGCAGCTCCAAACACGGAGCTGATATCCCCGAAGTGTAAAGTGTATCCGAGTCCTAAACCTTCACTGCAGTCACCTCAGCACACCTGTGAGGCTGGTTCTACTTGTCTTGTTTAGATAGAGGCTTGACAATAAATATAAATGTGACACAAATATATATTAAAACTTTTGTGATGGGTTTAAGGATGTGTGTAACAGTTAATTATTGTAACCATTAGGGTAATTTAATTTATATTTTATCTGGGTTTGGAGAGTAAGTTGAAAAATATAATTTATTTTCTGTTGCGGTTGGTTGGTCGCGCCGTGCAGCTTGTGGGATCTTAGTTCCCCAGCCGGGGGCTGAACCCACGCCCTCGGCAGCGAAAGCATGGAGCCTTAACCCCTGGAGCACCAGGGAATTCCCTAAAAATATCATTTAAAATTTAAATGCTTTTTAAAAATTCACATAACATGAAATTAACCATTAACCATTTTAAAGTGAACAATTTTTCACATAACATGAAATTAACCATTTTAAAGTGAACAATTTTTACCTGCTGTTTACAGTGTTGGAAAAGTATAGAAGTATGTGATATATTCGACTTGTGAGGCTAGTTTAATACGGAGGTGGATTAAGTGTGAAGGTTAAACACCTAAATAAATCTGATTAGATCTTAAGTTGAGACTTGTAACGTTTCGTGAACAGCGTTTAAGTTCTTAGTGTTAAATGCTTAGTGTCTAAGATTTTGTTAGATTTATAAGTCTGCCTTGTTAGATATTTGAAGCGCTTAATTATAGTTTAAAGAGTCTAAGCTAATTTAATTAATCCAGTTTGTGAGAGTCAATGTTTAGAGAATTTGTAAGGTAACCGAACATTAATGAAACGAAAAGATATTTAACAAAAAAATGACTAGCCTTCTGAACCAAACGGCAAGATTTACAAGTTGAACTTAGTAAGATCAGGCTTTAAATTTTACAACTTTAATCAATTAAAAAAAACTCAAAATACACCAATAACATGAAGTAGTCTTTTCCATGCATAAAAGTTCCCCTCAGACATTAAAAACTCCATTGATAGTGACTTAGTAGTTTATAAACTAATACAAAGGTATAGAATGATATTTATTTGGTGAAATTTTGACAGTTGAAAATATTACGTCAAATGAAAAGGAAGCGCCCTTTTTTGAAGTTAATTTTTAAGTTCTATTTTTATTGATATTATTTTATTTATAGTAACTAAATCAAACGATGATGAGGGTGTTGCTCAAATGCATACCTTTGCCAGGGGAGGAAGCCCATCACCTGCTCCACCTCCGAGAAGGAGGAATGATCACAGATTGGTCCCAGCTGGGGGGCGCAGCTTTTCTCTGCACCTGGTCGAAAAGCCTAGCCTGTTGCTTCTCGCACTTTGCTGTGCATAGGAGTCACCTGCAGATTTTGATTCCAGTAGGACGGGTGTGTGGGGTGAGAGCCCCTGGGTTCCGGGGATGCAAGGGAACCACACTTTGAGCCAGGAGGGCATGCTTTCTCCATGTGAGCACATGTGGACATGGCTCTTTTCCGGGGTCCCAGTTACCAAAGGCCAACACTGCTCCCTCAGCCGGATGGGCCACGTCTATCTCTCTGTGGATGGGACAGGCGGTCTTGCTGTCATACGGTCGCGGGAGAGGGGAGCCACTGTCTCCTCTAAGGAGACATGGAGGCAAATGCCCTCCGTTGCCCTTGACTCGCACTCCCCGATTCACAGAGATCGTACCCTAGACTGTCTGCGTACGGCTGTGGTGGGAGAGGGGATAAGCAGGACAGGAGGCCTGGCGCAGTTTTGTTTATCTGTCGTGTGATTCCCCCACTACTGTGTAAGCTCTCCCAGGACGTGGACTTTGATTCTATTCACTGCTGCATCCCCAGGAGCCAGAACCGTGCCGGACACATCCTAGGTGCTCAGCAATTATTTATGGGATAAATGAGGCCTGTTTGGGTAGTAGGCGTTCAGGCCAACCCTTCTAGAATTCGACACTGGGGTCCGAGTCTCACCTGATAAAGACAGTGGTACGTGCCTGGCTGAGCCTCTTGCAGGCATCTCTCTCCCTCGAGGGGGAAGAACTGTGACCGAGAGAAGGATCTGGGTCTTCTTAGGCCCCTGGCCACAGTGCTATCTGAAGGCCGCTTCCATCTCCGGCCCAGGCCGGGGGCAGAGCACGCCTCACTCAAGACCGAGAGAGGACACAGACCAGAGGCAGGAACAGGGCACGGGGTGAACGAGAAAACCCGAGGCCCAAAAAGCTACAAGGGGAATGTGATGAGTTGCCAAGTCTGAGGCAGCAGCAGCAAATATCAAAGCCAGGGACCACGGCCAGGAATCCAAGATTCAGTGAGACGAAGGGGAAGGGCAAGTGGGCCTGTGGTACGTGGGGAGGGGCCGGGCCGTTCCCTGGAGCAGGCATGTGAGGCTCGCTTTAATGTGCCTCCAGCAGTGGGGCTGGGGAGGGTCCGGGCTTCCCTGGTGGCGCAGTGGTTAAGAACCCGCCTGCCAATGCAGGGGACACGGGTTCGAGCCCTGGTCCGGGAAGATCCCACGTGCCGCGGAGCAGCTAAGCCCGTGCGCCACAACTACTGTGCCTGCGCTCTAGAGCCCACGAGCCACAACTACTGAGCCCACGCGCCACAACTACTGAGCCCACGCGCCACAACTACTGAAGCCCGCGCGCCTAGAGCCTGTGCTCTGCAACAAGAGAAGCCACTGCAGGGAGAAGCCCGCACACCGCAATGAAGAGTAGCCCCCACTCGCCGCAACTAGAGAAAGCCCACGCGTAGCAACCAAGACCCAACGCAGCCAAAAAATTCAATAAGTAAAATAAATAAATTTAAAAAAAAAGATTAAAGGGGGCCCTGTGTGGGACGGACAGAACGGCAGTTCCCGGGGGCTCTTGGTTTTCTAGGAGGCAGCATGTGGTCTTACAAGTCCCAAGGCTGGCTTCAAGTTCCAGCTTGCACTTCCCTACATAACCTCAAGCAAGTCACTCAAAGTCATCTCAACTTCGCAAACCCTTAGGAAGGTGCAACCCATAATCAGCTTAAAGTCCGTATCTCCCCAACAATCGCCAAGCGATCAGAGGCATACACCCGCCACAAAGGGTCTACATCAGGATCAGTGGGGATTTAGAGAGAGAAATTGGAAAGAAGTCAGCAAAGTAATGACCGAAGAGGAAAAGCAGAAGGAGAGAAGCGTGCCCAACTTCAAAAGTGCTGGGCTCGGCCTCTGGAAGGGAGGCTGCAAAGAGAAGCAGATCCCCTTTGATACCGAGAAAACATTTCCACGGTCAGAGGACGCTCCGCAGACTCTTGCTCTGAACGTCTGACTGCTACCCAAGTACTTCCAAAGTGGGATCGCTCGCCTGCCAGCTGGCAAACACATTTCCCTCCAGTGTTGGTGGCTGTCTGATCTTTACTTCTCTAATTATCCAGCACAGTCTCCACCCCTGTGGAAATAGACACATTTTCCCTGAGAAGTGAGAAAGCTTTCATTGCTGCCCTTGAAGGCCAGTGTCTCCCGGGGCCTTCGGGGCCAGCTCCCAGCTCTCTGCCCAGCACCAGGCAAGCTCTGGGGCAGAACCTCCTACGCATTCACAACCCACTGTCCACCTACGGTCACCAGCACCGAGGAGGGACCAGAGAATCCAGGTCGAAGTACACGATCTGCGATGTAGTAACCAGGCGCCATGAGTGATTTCTCTGCGCCTCAGTTCCTTCATCTAGGAAGAAAATGTCTACAGCATCACAGAGCAGCTGCAAACGTGAAGCAAGACGGTGGGTTTGAAAGTGCTCTGGAAACTGAAAAGTGCTCTAAAGAGTCAGGGGTGGGATTATTACTGTTGTTGTTGTTACAGCTGTTCATGCTTCAGACACTCTGCCTCTGTGTTTATCACCAGATCCCAGGAGGTATCGATGAGAAATAAGTTTGGCTGCGAATTACAAAAAAACCCCACAAAATACAAGTGACTTAAAGAAGATAGTTTATTTCTCTCTCGTATAAAATCTGTCCAGAGCTGTAATGGTGGTCCGTGGAATCAAAGACCCAAGAGCCTTTTATCTCGTTGCGTTACCATGGGTAACTTCCATTCTTAAGGTCATCTCAGAGTCCAAAATGGCTGCAGGAAATCCAGCCATCACATCACACCCCAGTCAACTGAAAAGAAGGAGAGGTGAAGAAGAGCGTGCCCTCTCCCTATTAGGACACTTCTGGAAACTGCAGCTCTGTTTATCTCCATTGGTCAAACTTAGTCACAAAGCCACGTCTAGCTGCAAGGGAGACTAGGAAATATGGCTTTTATTCTGAGTGACCATGTGCCCAGCTAAAAATGGGGGATCCTATTACTCAGGAAGAAGGGGAAACCAGGGCGTATCTGTCACAAGTGGTAATTTCTCTGTCTTCACCTTAATCTACGCGCCAGTAGCATTTCACCGCTGCCCTGGAAATGCTTTCTTCTCCACTACTGAGAAGAAAACCACTCTCTCCTGGTTTCCCCTCTCCTCTACTCTCCTCTCCCCTTCAACGTTGGAGGGACTCAGGGCAGTCCTGGGGACACCTCCTCTCCTCCTAAGTGATCTCATCTAGTCTCAAGACTTAAAATACCAGTCCAGGCGCCCGTGAATCCTAGACCGAGCCCTGACCTCTCCCCTTCATTCCAGAATCACACAGGCAGCTGCTACGGAAGGCTCCACTCAGAGGTCTAACAGGGATCTCAACTCAGCTCTGATCTCCACCCACATACTTGCTCCTCCCCAAGCCTCTCCCACCACAGTAAACATGTGACTTGAGCCAGGAAACATGGAGTTAATCTTGCTTCCCCACCTTCCTGCCCTCCCTGCACCCAAAAGCCTCAGGAAGTCATAGTGACAATCTTCAAAACACATCTCAAGGTCACTGGCTTCCTTTCCTCTCCATCACTAACCCGTGTCCAGGGCACGTCGCCTCCCTCCTTGACTTTGCAGTGACCTCCTAACTGGGTCTCCCTGCTGCCACTCACCCCTGCCCCTCCTCTTTTCCATCACAGCCAGAGCGACATTTCAAATAAGTGAGTCAGGACAAAGGTGGTGGATTCAACACATACATCTATTTTGATCCCTCTTGAAACCCTTCTAAGATGACCACATAAGGATTTTTTTAAAGCTATAAATCCTAAAGGACAAAGAGAACAGGAGGATAGGGACAAAAATTCGGAAAACAGAAGGATGGGTGCCAGCTGACTTAGCACACCAAGAGAGCTGAACCTTACCCCCAGGGACAGCCAGAAAGAAACATAGTTTCTACCAACGAACTCGCCACGAGTCAAGAGCTGACAGCACCGGGCGTCTCTGGAAGTGGAGGTGGGGACGGGAGGGCGGCTCCGAAGGAGGTGACGCTCTAAATCCTCTCCTGACTCCACACGCAGCTGGGGGGTGCCCCTCCCTACGCAGGCAGAAGCTGAGAGTTCTTTCCCTTGGAGAGGATGATACAGAGTGTCCCCAGGGTGGGGGACACCAGGTCCAGGGGAACACAAGAGCCCCGTGCAGAACAGGGGGTCCGTACTGAACACTGGGGGTGGGGGGGCAGCACTTTTCTCCCACTTGGTTCCCAGGATGCTGGTGGCCGGATTGTTCTCCACAGCAAGAAACCGGGGGAGCCCTTTCCATGGAATCTGACCTGGCCAGGAAGCCCTGCCCGAAAGAAATCTGCATTCTAACACGAGAGCCCTGCCAGGTGGCCATGGATGCAGCCGGCCTCCCAAACCTGCCCACCTGCTCGGAGTCTCCCATGAGCGTCAGTGCCAGTCTTAAGTAGAGACGGACGACCGACGGTGACCTTCTGAGCAAAGGCTCTGGCGCAAACGACAAAGGCCAAAACAGACCCAGAGGAAACAGATCAGGTTGGGAGGAGAACCACGTCCCTGAAACCATTGCTACCCGCAGGTCAAGCAATGAAGATGTGGCCCATGAGATAGGGATGGGACGTTACCCCAGCTGCACCCCGGTCCCTCCTGCCCCTATTCCCACCTCAGCGCCCTCAAAGTGGAGGCTCGCTTCCCTGGGTCGTCTCGTGGCTACTCTTGCTGTCACCTCGGAGAGGCCTTCGATGGCCACCCGCTCCGAGGAAGCCCCCCCCGCCCCCCCGTGTCACTCCCTGACTCAGGAGTCGGGAGCTTTTCCTGGAAAGGGCCACCATGAGCCGAGTATGGTTTCCGCTGCCACCTCCCCGCCCTACATCGTAGCTCGAAAGCTGCCTCGGACCCCGGGTCATAGTGACCACGACCTGCTCCAGCGACACTCGATTTACCGACACTGCGACTGGAACCGCAGACCACTGTCACGGGTCACGGTGCTAGTCTCCTTTGGATTTTTTTTTCAACCATTTAAAAACATAAAAAGCATTCTTAGCTCCCAGACTCTACAAAAGCAGGCCCGCTATGGCCAAACCCTGTTCTAAGACATCCTCCTGTTTTCCCTTCATCAAAGCACTAACTGCTTCCTGCTCACTTCTTTTTTCTTGTTGCTTACTGTCCATCAGTCTCTCGGACCAGAACGGAAATTCCGTGAGAGCAAAGACCCCTGCACACCCCTGGTCCCACCTGCCATGCTCACACCCAGAGCCGTGCCTGGCATACAGTCTGTGCTCAATAAATGCTCGCCGTGGGCCACACCAGCCGCCCTGCACCCGCGGGACAAGCTCTGGGGGACAGCTGGGCACTCCCAGCCCGGCTCGCCCCTCACCCCCTCCTTTCCCAGTCCTTCCCTCTCTCCATCCCACACCCTAAGCCCCTCGGTGATGCCAGGGCTACCCACGAACCTGAGCGCCACGAAAAGCCCACGGTCAGCGCTGTCCCTACATCTCCCTGGCCTGAGGGGAGGGCGTAGTGTCAGGTGGCTGGCAGCCGCCACCTTTGGGATGAGACTGGTAGAGCAAGGCCCCCGTGGGCACCACTCAGAGGGAGAGAGCTGGGGGGATTTGCTCCGGGCTAAACAGGGACGCACAACGATCCCCTATGAACCCACAACCAGTGAGGATGAACGGAAGTGCTCGTTAGGGTCTGCGGGATCCCACTGGCCGAATGCTCACAGGCATCATAGCTTCTCAGCACCACGTGCTGGGACTCGTGGTGACGGAAGAGGGGCCACCTCTCACCCAGAGAAGAGGACCCGTCGATCCTCGGATGGGAGGATTCAGGCGCCCAAGGTGCAGACGGGGCCTCACACGCTCACCACTGCTGGCACTCGGTCCTTCGAGGTCACTCACGTGCCCGCTTGAACAGACTCACCAGCCACCGTCTGCGGGTGACCTGGCTTCCTAGAGAGGAAGGGCCCCCAGGAGGAGGGCAGGTGCTGACACACGTGCCCTGGGTCCCGGATCCCGGGTCCCGGGTGCAGCGCTGCTCAGGCGAACTGGTAAAGTGGGTTTGGGCCCATCAGTCTGCTGCAACTCGCGGTTCTGATTCTGGCTAGCCAGTGCCGTGGGCCCACTCACTCCCGGGTCAAGGGCTCAAATCAAGTTCCTAGGAGGCCAAAGTAGGGACCACACCCTGCCAGGCGCGGCCGGGACCTCCTGCTTTGGTGGCTCTTCAAATCCAGGGGGGTTGAGTCCAGTTGTTGCTTATTAAGCACCTAACGCTCTGCGTCTGAAACTGCGGCGCTCACAGAACCCGGAGCCTCGCAGGAGCTGGGAGGCGACTGACTGGCTCGGATGGCAGCCAAGGCACATCCTTCCAAGGGCTCGGACTGGCTGGGACGTCACCCCGCGCGCGGCCCCTTCTCCTGTCCTCTCGGGAGGGGCCGTCAGCTGGTGGACGGCTCTGAGACGCTGCTCCCCCCGGCCTGGTCCAGACTGGACGGCTCTGCAGCGGCTGCCTTGTGCTCCACCAACAGCGCCTGGGGCTCCTTCATTTCCATACAAAGAAATCACTCGCACAAAGGCCTTGGTGTGTGGAGCAGACTTTACTGAAGACGTGGAGACAAAGGGGGTTTACAGAGCAGAATACAAAAAACTTAAAGTTGAATCAGACATCCATGAGCTCAGAGACACGGTTTTCTCCCGCTGGGCTCCAGCCTTCCGCGAAGGTGCGTGCCCACCACACCCGTCCTGTCTCAGGAAGTAACACAAAAACCAAATTCAGGACAGTTTCTTATTCGGAGTGGCTTGGCCCTCCCTTTCGAGAGTTATTTTCTCAATGAAGAACACCTGCTCCCCTGTTTCTGCCCCCCAAAGCGAGGAGGAAAGTCTGCCCGACCCGGAGCCCCGAGGCCTCCTCTCTGCCTTTCGAGGGGCATCGGAGCAGAGCTTTTGCCTCTCTAACGATGAGCGTGTGTGTGTGTGTGTGTGTGTGTGTGTGTACGTCTGTGGTGAGTGTGTGTAGGTGTGTGGTATACGCGTGTGTGTACGTGATGAGTGTATGAATGTGTGTAAGCGTGTGTGTGTATACGCTGTGTGTGTAGGTATGTGTGGTGCATGTGTGTATATATGTGCGTATACAGTGAGTAGGTATGTGGTGAGTGTATGAGTGTGTGTAGGTGTATATAGTGCGTAGGAGTGTGTGTGTGCGCCTGTGTGTGTGTGTGTGTGTATTCAGCGTGTGTGAGTGCTGTGTGAACACGTGAGTGTCCGTGGCCGGGGTGGGACGGTCCTCTTCGCCCGACTCGCTGCCCCGCTGCGCCCCACGGGCCAGGTGTGGGCCCGCCCCCTCACAGGTGTCGACCTCTCCCCTCACAGGTGTGGGCCCGCCCCTCACAGGTGCGGTCACCTTCTTCCTCCCCGCAGTCAGCTCACTTTATTCCCATTTCACACACGAGGTTACAAAGGTTCCCGGAGGGTAAGTCACTCGCCCAAGGTCACACGACTTGTAAGAAGCCAACCCTGGAAGCCTGGCTCCGGGGCTTCCGTTCTCAAGAACAACTTATCTGGAGTTACCTTCTCGTTTCGTGTCTTGGGCAGTAATGTCAGAAGGGGTCAAACGCGGTGACCTCTGGGATGAGGGGGAAAATCAAGCCCGCCCCCGCTCCAGCTCGAGTCCCTCCTCCAGGCAGGTGCAGCCCAGGTGTGCACTGGTGGCCCGGTCCCTGTGGGGCTCCCTGCTGTCGCCACCCCTGCTAACAAGGGACACCCGGGCCCTGCTCCACCCCACTGCCCTCTGAGCCCCGTGGGCGGGCCAGGGAGCAGGGGCCCCAAGCTGGTACACACAGCCCCGCGCTCCTCAGCCTGGCTCCGGTCCCAGAAGGGCGGGGCCGCGTCACACGCGCCTCCCAAACTCCTGTCGCATGCAGGTCACCCACCCTATGGAAGGTCATTGGTGGTCACTGGGGCACTGTCTGCTGGGCCATCGGACCCCATGGGTCAGGCACCCATCCTGGTTCCACATCCCCGCCTGCTGACTCCTGATGTCAGCAGAGTCCTATCCCGCAGGCTCGGGGACACCCACCCATCACCCCTCCCAGGCCCAAAAGGCACGGGTCACACACCTTGCACACGGGCACCCTTCAAACGCTCATCAGGCACCTGCTGTGTCCCAGACGTGGGTTCAGGTTACAGAAAGTGACAGAGCAGGGCAGCTACGGTCTCCCCAGCCAGATGCTGAGTCCAGGGGGCGAGGCTGACTCGGAAGCAAGGACGCGCACTGCTCTGTGGTCCACGGCCACCAGTGCTGCTTCCCAGAAATCAGACCCGACAGTCTCACTCCCTTGCTTAAAACACTTCCAGGACCTCCCATCACACGCAGAAAAAGCCGAAGCCCTTCCCGAGCGTGGGGCAGGGCCTGGGCGGGATCTGGGCCTGCGTCTCTGCGTTCCTGATGTGGCTTCCCTGCTGTCCCTGGGACACGCGTCACGCCCGCCCCCCAGGCCGCGGCCTCGGCGCCCTCTCCTGTCAGCACCCGTCAGTCTGCACGTCCTTCACCCGCTCACTTTGTCTTCCCTCCTCAGTAAAACGCAAGCTCCCAGGGACCCCGTCTGTCCCGGCCATCAGTACGTCCCGCGCCTGGCACAAGCAGAAGTTAAATAAACGTGTGTTACGCGAGTGGATAAACGCATTCAGCCTCAGGCGAGTCAGCCGGCCTCTCCAGACCCCACCTTCCTCATCTTTAACATGGGGAGAGCACAGCGCCCCCGGGTGAGGGTGGAAGAGGTGACACAGGCCCTCTGTCCAGGGACGCGTGGCAGGTGCTCTGACGGGTTGCGAATGGAACGCTTTCTCCACGCCAGGACAGGAGCAACCGGCCCTTCTGCGGGAGAAGACGTGGCTCCACGCTGGCTCTTGAAGAATGAGTGACAGTTCTCCAGGGCCAGAGCCGAAAGGCGGGGAGGGGCGCAGGGGGGTGTCAGATGAGGCTGCAGGAGAGGCGGGGCCGGGTCGGGTCTCCCATTTGCGGGCCCCGAGGGCCGCGGTCTGCACGACACCGCGGGGAGAGGCGCCTGCACCTGTGTTCTCCGTGGCTGTGACCGGTTTGGACTTTCCAGCTCTAAGTAGGTTAGTGTCCCTTAGGCTACTGAGGTCAGTTCCTAAAGAGAAGGGAAGACTCACAGCCAACACGTGGACCCGACAGCTGCACTGGCAGCCCTCACCCACGATACAAAACGAGGGACCTAGTGTGTGCATCCGTCCCAGGGCCCAGAGGCTGCTCACACACGCTTCTCAAGCCCTTGCTGGAAGGGTCAGTCGTGCTGGGAGGGCAGGCGTCACGAGCTCCCCTTATTCTGACAGCCCCGGAAACAGGGGCTGGGAGGGGGGAGGGCGGGAGAGCCTTAGCAGACACTAACCAGAGGAGGACGTGTGAGTGCTTCTCAGGGACCCCAAGGCCCCCTCCACAACACATCATCCACAAGGGGGAGCTGGGTCCCCGCACGCACGAGGGTCACACAACTTGGCATGGAGCCTAGCAGCCGTCCACAGGCTGCTTACCTAGACGTTGCCCCTCTTTCAAGGGGCAGCCCCTCTCAATTTCCCCCTCATCCCCGAACCTTCCACGCCCTGCCCCCTCCCACCTCTGAACTCCAGCTGCTCTGAGGACCGCTCACCCCACTTAAGAGTTTTCCAGGTTGACTTCTCAGATTGCAAGGAGTCAGATGCTATGAATAATAACGCATGTGTATCGAACACGCTTGTGTGCTCGGCACCGTGCTAGGCACTCTGCATACACGAGGTAGGTACTGTTGTTATACCCATTTTACAGACGGGGAAACTGAGGCACAGTGAAATTAGGTAGCTTGCCCCAAGGCCACACAGCTAGTCTGTAGCGGAGCACCAGGATTCCAATCCTAGCAGCCTGACTCCAGAGCCCTTGCTCCTAACTGCTCCGTAACACCTCCTCAACGTCGTCTTACTCGCTTCTTATCCCCATACATCTCCCTGAGTGCTGGGCACACACACCACCTGCAGGTTGAATCTTGTTCCCCTTCGGCCCCAGGCTCCTGGAATTGCGGTTCCCCACCAGAGAAGGTGATACCAAATGGCCGCTAGATGGCAGCAAAGAGCCGGGCCCCGAGAGCCCCGAGGGCAGGGATAAGGGGATGATGATAATGTTTACTGTATCTGGTGCATCTTGCACCAGGCCCTTTACCGACATGATCTTTCCTCCTCACTGCGCCCATCCCCCTTTACAGGGAGGAAGGACACTCACGCTGAGACAGCTCGGGCAGCAGGGAACACGAGGACCGAGGCCAGTTCCCAGGAGAAACAGACCAGGGAAATCCCTCCGCGGGTCCCCTCCAGGCGCAGCGGAGAGCGGGGCACAGAACCTGACCTTTGGGGAGGGAGTGAACTTAGGGACGGCGTGGACGGCCTGGGCTGCTCAAAGGCGGCACCGGCAGGCTTCTTGGCTGGGAGGGGTTTGCGGTGAGACTCACAGACCATGCAGACTGCGTGGTCTCAGAAACCACTGGTCCACCGCAGACCTCTGACCAACTGTCTTGGCCTTCCCACCACAGAGGAGGCCGCGTGACTCTGGCCTCACCGCCCACACTCAAAAGCTGGCTGCACCACTGCACTCCCACACTCGCTGTCTCAGGCTCCCCTGACCTGGGACCCACCCCACCCCGGGCAGCCAGCGTGGCCACGGAGCCCATGCCTGGAGACGGATGAAAACTACCTAAAGAGCTCTGACTGCGTCCACTTCCAACCTCCCGAGAGTTCAGTCACCTCCACACCTGAAACCCACCCCCCCCGGGACTGGGCCGCGCCTCCCTGCCGGCTGTCCTGGGGCAGCAGCAGCAGAGGTGGCCAGGGCGGATGCATCCGGCACTCCCAGGTGGCCGAGGACCCACGCCCCCCGCAGGCCTCCCAGCGTGGCCGGCAGCGGCTCCAGTGCAGCGCAGGGGCTGACCCATCTTGAGCTTCAGCGTCTGGACGTTCCTGGCCGAGTCCACTGGGGCCTTGGCTTCAGGACGGCACCCCGGGGCCGCTTCCGGCCCGTTTCCCAGCCAGCCGCCTGCTCCCTCAGCCCCTCCCGGGGCTCACACAGCCAGACGGGGCCTCCGAAGGTGCCCAGGTCTTGCGTTTATTGGGCTTAGGCACTGCGGGTTCACGTTCCTGGTAGAAGAGTCATGACCTCCACTCTCCTGGCGCTCGGGGGGGGCTGCCCCCGCGGGTCCCCACCCCGCGTCCCTGCGCACACGATGTCTTGCCCCCCTCCCTGCTCCCCGGTCTCTTATTCCTTCACCAGCCGGTAGATGTGGTGCTGAGCCCCGTGCTCGCTGGCCGACACCTCGAAGACGTACGCGACGCACAGCAGCGTCTCCTGCGTGTCTCTGTTGGTGACCACCTGCAGGGGTGAGGGGAGGAGGGGGTCGGGGCCAGGAGACAGCATGCCACCTTCTCTGCCCACCGCCCGCTCTCAGCCCCACCCCTGCACACACCCCTGCGCACACCCCTGCGCGCACACCTGCAGGATGGTGAAGTTCTCCAGCACGCTGTTCATCATGTACTTCTCGGGCAGGTGCTTCAGCTTGTGGATGAAGTTGATCATGTACTCGCAGAGCGGCGAGCGGTGGATGCGGTAGGAGTAGTGGCCGTTCTCGTAGCGCGCGTACTCAGTCTGCGGGGCCCGGGGACAGTGGGGCTTAGGAGGCCGCCACCCACGGCCAGCCTGGCCGGCCCCGTGAGGAAGCTCTACAACCCGCCCGGCCTTAGGTGGGAAGGACGGGCAGAGCCCAGGGAGCCCTCGAGACAGAGCACCCCCCACCCCCTGTGACCCACACGCCGGGTATCGGAGGAAGGAGCTTCAAGGCGTGGAGACGAAGACGGAATGACAGCTCAATCCCGGCTGCACGTGGGGGACGGGCCACAGGGACCTTGTGGCCACGGAACCGTCACGTATGGGTAGCTACACATCTGGGTGCACACACACAGGCATGCACACAAGCGAGTGCGTGTAAACGGACGGAATCTGACTCGGGTTGGCGGGCTACGTCGGTGTCAACAGCCAGGTTACTAATGGTCCACTCTAGGTATGTAAGATGCTGCCGTCGGGGCAACTAGGGAAGGGATTACCATTGCACTTGGAGCCACAGCGACCTCAAAATTAAAATTTCGCTAGAAATAACTAACTCAAAGAGCTTCTCAGAGACCGCTGCTGCCCGCAACCACCCGAGGGGTCGTGGGTTAAGAGCCGTAGGGGAGCTCAGCTCTGGGGCGCTGGAACGGCTCCCCGTGACCTGACGGGCAACAGGTGAGGCCCACCAGGATGGGGAGGGGGGGCAGGTGCTCTGCTTGTGTTGGACGGGAGGTGGGTTGTCAATGAAGAGGCACGGTGAGGGTCAGACTGCATTCATTCAGACATATCTGGGCACAGAGGTGAGAAGCCCGGGCCGCAGGGGCGCGACGGTCTGGCGCCCAGGCGGGCGAGCAGCGGCGCGTGCTCACCTCCAGTTTCTCCACCACCTGCTTGCCAAAGGAGCAGACCTTGGTGGAGCAGGTGATGGTCATGTTCTCAGGACTCTCGTACTGGCTGGACACCCCGTAGAAGGAGCTGCCTTCGTCCTCGATGTTGGTGTTGAGGTCTGCCTGGAGGGAGACAAGGGGAGACCAAGGAGGGGCGGTAACTCACAGGGGCCCTGTTGGGGGCGGCACTGAGGAGGCCTCTGGGGCCACAGCCCAGGCCCCAGGGCCAGGACGCCATCAGGGGGCTCAGAAAAAAACGTGGACGCAGGACCTCGGAAAGCTCCCTCGTCCATCCACACGCAGGCCTGGTGCAAAGTCAGGCCGTGTGCCCCAAACAATGGCAAGAACCTGGGCCTGCATCAGCTCCCGGCCCTGCTGCCCACTGGGTACCAACAGCCCAGCAGGCGGGGCCCCAAATCGGTCTTTAGAACATTAGGGCCCTGCCAGTGTCCCTTCAGCGGTGGCTCTGGGGGCCTGGCCTCCCGCCATCTCTGGGGCACCGCGAGCCCGGCCACCCTTGACCTTCTGCATCTCTGTTCTGCCTCCGGACCAATCTCCCCAACACCGGCCTCCTTCCCCTGGGCTCCTCTGCAGTTGCTGAGAGCTCTGTGCCCGACAGAAGTCTGGTTAGCACCCTCTCATTGAGCCCGTTTGCCAAAGGGAACCCCTCCCCAGCCTGGCGTGGGAGCCCCCGGGCCTCTGATCAGCTTCGCGCCTGAAGGCAGGGTCCAGGACGCCTCCTGCTGCGTGTTGGGGCGATTTGAAGTTGCCCCCCCAAGGAAAGGTGGGTAATAAGACTCATGACTTCACACCCACTCCTTGCGAGGGGGACAAGGCAGGACGGGGGCCTCAGTCTGATCTCAGGCTCCCCGACCGCGGGCCTTGCCCAAGGCCACAGAGCGGATGAGTCACGGGCCCTGGGTCCTCAGGCTCCGGCTCTGCTGCTTCTCCCGCCCAGACGAGAGACGCTGGGTGAGGCTGTTTGGTGCCTCGGCGAAGCCCCCAACCATTGAGGGGTCCCCACTCCGGAACCTGGGCTCCACAGCCAATCACCCCGTTTGAGGGGCTAACAGAGCGGCTTCAGACTCAGAAGCAGTGTGCAAACATCACAAGAGGATTATTCTTAGGGGGAAGCCTCTCCTCCCACCCACACAACTCGTCCCAGATCACTGCCCAGCGGGACCCAGACTGCAGCCCCACAAACGCAGAGGAGCTCCTGACCGCGATAAGGATTCTGACCCCAAGGACTCTTCTGCACAAAGTTACAGGGAGCCCCAGAACCCTGGGAAGTTTCCAGCAGGATTCAGAGCCGGGCCCCGGGCTGCTCTGCCCCTGGCCATCAAAGTCGTTACTTTTCTCTCCTTTGGGGAAAGAAGTTTTCCAAGAGCAAGGAGACCCTCTAGACTGGCAGGGGGGCAACTGTCTTGGGCACAGCAGAAATATTACAGAGCCACATACCGTGTCGACAGGGACCTGTATTTACCATTGTGAACTGACTACAACATAATGTTGAGCAGAAAGAAAGAAAAATGCAGGTCATAAAGCAGAACGAGGATGTGTTACTTTTTTTTTTTTTTTGCTGTATGTGGGCCTCTCACTGTTGTGGCCTCTCCCGTTGCGGAGCACAGGCTCCAGATGCGCAGGCCCAGCGGCCAGGGCTCACGGGCCCAGCCGCTCCGCGGCATGTGGGATCTTCCCAGACTGGGGCACAAACCCGCGTCCCCTGCATCGGCAGGTGGACTCTCAACCACTGCGCCACCAGAGAAGCCCCGAGGATGTGTTACCTTTATGATGAAAATAAAGGCTGCTTCCGTGTTGACCTAGATGGCATACATTTCAGTGTGCCCAGCAAGGGCTTTCATGGGGCCGTTAGGAAGAAAGAAGAAAATGAATTACAGGGACGTCCCTGGCCGCCCAGGGGTTAGGACTCTGCACTGGCACTGCTGGGGGCCTGGGTTCAATCCCTGGTTGGGGAACAAAGATCCCGCAAGCTGCACGGCGTGGCCAAAAGAAAGAAAAGGAGAAAAACCAAACTCCAAAATGAGCAGCAGTCTCCCGCATCTGTGGTGGGCGTGGGGCGGGGCAGGGGCGCCCAGGGGCCCGCGGAGGTGGGCCAGGCCTGCGGTGGGCTGGGAATTAATTGCTGCTGTGACGGGCTGTGCAGTTAAACCTGGCCCCGGGGACAGCACCAGCTCTCTGTCTCCTGTTCTCTCTACTGAGTCACACGCTTCTCCTCGGAGACCCGGTTCGTCGGACGTCCTCAAAAAGGCCTGGGGGACAGTTCGTGTGTGCTTGAGACACATGAGCGCAGGGCAGGAACGTGGACCGTGCCTGGAAAAGAGCTGGCAGGGAGCCCGGCTCCTGGGGAGGGCAGGCGCCCGGACGAGGGGGCGAGGCCAGGACGTGAACTGATGTCTCCCGGATGCAGCCACTGCCGTCCTCCCCCTGATTGATGCTATTCACGTCCCACTCTCCACACGCCCCACTCCGCCCCTAACGGTTTCTTTCAAATCAACTCATTCTTATTCTAAGCAGTCATACCCGTGACATCAGGGATTCTGTTTCTCCTAATAGACATGAAAACAGTCACCTAACTGTTAATGAGGAAATGTGAATCCATGCACTGTGCCCCGGGCTCCGGCAGGGCTGGCATGGCCCCTCCAGGCTCTCCCCAGCGCCCCGCGGGGATGGGACGTGCCCGTCACCACCCTGTGCTGGCAGGGCCTGGCCTTGCCCCTTCCACATGGTAAGCACGCTCGAGGTGGGAACCAAGCTCTCCCAGGGCTCGGGCCTGGCACGCGGTGTGCCTTCCACAGGGTGACACGGGGCTGTTGGAACTCTCCCCTGTCGGCGGCTCTGCGTGCGGAGCGGTCCTATGCTCACAAGGGGGGCCTCCACCCCCTGCACCCCTGCCAGTCCTCGGAGCCCCGCCCCGGCTCAAAGACACTCCAGGGGCTTCTGGCATTGCCTCCCACTCGCCTGGTCCTTCCAGTCGCTCCGTTGCCCGTTTATCCTGCCTGGCCCAGCATGGCCAGGACAGGGGGCGCCCAAAGAGGCTGCAGTGTTGTCTCTGCTCTCATGGAGTGTGTGACTTTTGGGGGAGCAGGTAGAACAGGTGAGCTGGTGCTTGAGAGAACAAGAGAGAGAGAGAGAAGGAGATGGGGCGGAGATGAAAGTCTCAGACGCCTCATCTGTCTCAGACGTTGGCGGTCCAGTGTCTGCCCCAGAACCGACCCTATGGTCCCACTGCTTGGTCCCGGGGGACCCCGGCCAGCGAGAAGCGCGCACCCCACAGCACCTCACCACCCTCGGTGCCGTCCTAATTACGACCCAGCACCTCCTGCAGCCCCACCGTGTACCCCCCAATCTGAGAACCTCCCCGCACACGCTCAGTGTCTCTGCCTTCTCAGCCTGAGAGCAAAGCTGCCCCCCACGCTACCCTGAGAGTGCCCCCGCGGCCCCCTGCCCTCCACCCTATTCATAGCTACGGTGCGGTGGCAGCTCCCAGGCTGGGCCTGGAACAGGTGCAGCGGATCGGGTGGCTGACAGATGAGCCGGGACAGCCGGGCCCGGGGGCCAGGGGGCTCAGCTTCATTGTTATGGGCTGGTATGTGCCTGGGAGAAATGTCAGGGCCCTTCGACGGAGGAAGGTCTGGGGTACTGTCCTCCCTGCCCGGCCTCGGCCCAGCTCTGCCCGGCATTTTCAATCTGCAGACTGGAGTTCACGGCCATCAGCGTGTAAGAGTCCCCTCTCCCACTGCCTAAGGACAGAGGTGGCCTCTGCTGGTCCCACATGTCCTGGGGGAGTTGGGAGCTTCTCAGCCCCTGCATCTCACATCCACGGAGCACAGCCTGACACCCAACCCCTCCTGCCCCCAATGCCACCGCCAGCTGGAACCGATGAGTCCCGGCGGCCCACGAGCCGGCCACTTACTACCCATCCCCACCAAAGAGAACAGTACCATCGGCAGGAGGGGGACAGGAGGCCGAGCTGGGACATCAAAGTCCTCCTCCCACTCCAAGCGGGCTCTGACCCACTCCGCAGCCTGTGTGCCCAGGGCCTGGGGCCGGACCAGAAAACCACCAGGCTTTTGGGCGGGGCGAGGTGGGTGTGTGGCGACACTGTCCTCTCCTGGCAGCATCCCTTCCTAATTGTGTGGTCAGTCTCACACCAGCTACAGGCCAGGGCGCAGGAGAGGAGGGTTCCAGACGGCTAGGGCGCTGGGGCTGCCTGGGAGGACCCCAAGTCCCGTGGTTAGCACGCAGGAGACCTTCCTCTCCCACATCCCAGGTCTGTCCTTCCCTGGCGCCTCTACCTTCCCCACGCAGGAGGAGAGGGACCGGATGACAGCCAAGGTGCCCTGGCCGCCCACGTGCCCACCCTCCCACCCCCAGCCGACCCCACTCATCAGGGTCCTCGGACACAAGCCCCTCGCAGGCCCTCCGGAACAAAGTACTGACTTTTCAGGTGGAGAAACAGGGCCCACAGGAGCCGAGACTCCCTCGGGACACAGCTCTCCAGCTGGGCCCTCTGCTGCCTGCCTCGCTCTCCTGACACGCTGGGAGGGCTCACTGGCAGCCCACCCCCTCCCACACAGAGCAGGCGGGACCTGCTCTGATTCTCCCACTCGGAACGCAAGCTGTGTGCGCAGCCTGTGGACGGAGCACAGCGGCCCGGCGTGGAACCTGCCCAATCACACTGCCCAGCACCACCGTCTCCACCTTCTCTCCTCCCCTCACCCCCACCTCCAGCCTCCCCAGACTCAAGAGGAAGCAGAGGACGAGGCCCGCGAGCCAGGTAGGAGAAGGATCCTCTGGTCCTCCTTTCCACCTGCCAGCTCTGATCTCTAGGCAGGACAGCCCTGCCCATCTCCTGGAAGGGAAGCCTGGGCTCTAGAAGCCCCAGGAAGCCCCAGTGCCCGGCTTGACACTGAATGCACAGCTGAGACTGCTCTCTCCCTGCCCCCACTAGCTGCCCTTCCTCGGGGGCGCAGGGCCCTTTTTAGGCTACCCAGAGCCTTCTCCACCAGAAGCAGGGGGAGCACGGGGCCGCACGGGGGACCCCAGCCACCCGGCAAGGCAGGATGGTGCGGGGTGACGGTTCCGAGCACACTCCCAGAGCGGGGCTGGCTGGCACCGATCCTGCTTCTGTCACTGCGGACTGGGCTGCCCGGCACATTCTTTCAATCTCTGTGCCTCACCTTCCCCTGTACGGAACGAGGCTGTCAGCTGCACCTCCCTTCAGGGGTGTGGCAAGGATGAAACGTGCTAGTACAAGTCAGGCTGTGAACAGTGCCTGGGGTGACCTGCCGCCGACTGCCTTGATCTACCTCGGCGTGTGCCTCACAAGAAGGACTACAGGAGCAAGGCTTGCCCACGCTGGGGGTCTCAGAGCCAGACCCTTGCTTACTCCATGCCTCAGTCTCCCCATCTGTGAAATGGGGGCCTAGGATGGCTCTCATCTGGATGGTGGCTAGAAGAATACAGAATACTGTCACCCCAGTATGCTATCTGCCACGACCAGGGTGGTGTTCCCATACGCCTCCTGCCAGCCAGGCCTCCCTGGTCAGGGGTCACCTTAAATTGAACCCTGGGGTAGCTGAGCCAGGGTCGTACTTGCGAGTCAAGACTGAGCCTGGACAGGCTCGGGGGGTGGGGGAAGGAGTGGGCGACAGAGGGCGGAGGCTCTCCTAAGGAAAGGCCAGGAACCTCCCTGGACACACGCAGGCGGTGGGAGTCGCCACCGCTGGCCGGATGGTGCCCGTGCTAGTTGGCTGCTGTGGTTCCAACTCCCACGCTCAGGGCTGGAAGGGAGAAGAGGGAGAACGAAAAGGGAAGTGAGATGGTTTAAGCCCTTCCTGAGAAAAGGGAGCCTGGCATCCTGCCTCGTACATCAGACTCTAAAGCCAGTCTCTCCACCGAGGCCCTAAGGAGGCTGAGGTCTCTCTCTCGGCCTGTATTGCAGCTGTCAGTCTGGATGGCTAATGCATGTAACCAAGCACAGCTCTGGCCATGCCCCATTCAACAACCTTCAAGGACTCCTCATTTCCTAAACAACGGGATGGTAAACATGTAGGCAATGCACACTACCCTCCCCTGCTGCACCCATGGCAGACATTACCAGTCAATCCAGGAAGGCCTCCCTCCGGATCTTCCTCAACCCAGCACTCCAAACAACTGCTACCGATCCATTAGCGGTGGCCCTCGGGGACCTCTGGTTAAAATGGGAGACTGGGGCTTCCCTGGTGGCACAGTGGTTGAGAGTCCACCTGCCGATGCAGGGGACACGGGTTCGTGCCCTGGTCCGGGAAGATCCCACATGCCACGGAGCGGCTGGGCCCGTGAGCCATGGCCGCTGAGCCTGCGCGTCCAGAGCCTGTGCTCCGCAACGGGAGAGGCCACAACAGTGAGAGGCCCGCGTACCGCACAAAAAAAAAAACAACGGAGACTGACTGTACAAGTTCACATTTCCCTGTCCAGAGAGCCAGCAGGGTGAGCGCAAAGACCTTTTTTAATGCGTTGTACCACACACCCGAAGAAACGGAGGAAGACCAAACGGACAGGAGAATTCAACAAATTCCAGGGGACTGACAGCTGATCTGAGCTAGGATGGCTTCTGCGGGGAAACGACGCAAGAAGAGTTACAGCCTGAAAGTGCCTCAGAGGGGTGCCGGGTGGGAGTCAGCGCCACCCTCGGGACGACAGGGGCCCGGACAGTGATGGCCAGGGGGCCGCAGGATATGACACAAGGAACCGGCTGAAAGGCTGTACACTGGGTGGTCAGGCCTCCGGGCCCCCACTCTTCACACATCAGGAGAAGAAATTAAACAGGAGGGCGTCAGGTCTTCGGGCCCCCAGGCATGTCAGGAGAGGGGGTGGGAGCCAGGGCATGAGGTGAACGCTGCTTAAGAAACGGTCGGCTCCCCTAGCCCTCGCCCTGCCCCGCTGCTAGAATGTTCGTTTGTCCCTGCCAAGGGGTGGGGGGACAGTAGGAGTCTTCTTTGGAGAAACTGAACCACTTCAGGAAAGGAAAAGGTCCAGTAAATATGCTGACATTTACTAGTGTCCTCGATAAAGCGGCTGGTTCCCCAACCCCGACCACCTGAAAGAGAAGCCCAGCAGGTAACAAGGCCCACACCTTGTCCACAGAGTTCCCAGTCACTGGACACGGACAAAAGGCCCAAACAACAAAAGGAAGGATACACTGGACCTCATCAAAATGGAAAAGGTCGTGCTTCAAAGGACACTGTCAAGAATGTAAAAAGAGGGGACTTGCCTGGTGGCTCAGCGGTTAAGAATCTGCCTGCCAATGCCGGGGGCACAGGTTCAAGCCCTGGTCCGGGAAGATCCCACATGCCGCAGAGCAATTAAGCCCGTGCACCACAGCTACTGAGCCTGCGCTCTAGAGCCCGCGAGCCACAACTACTGAAGCCCACGTGCTTAGAGCCTGTGCTCTGCAACAAGAGAAGCCACCGCAATGAGGAGCCCACGCACCGCAAAGAGTAGCCCCCACTCGCCGCAACTAGAGAAAGCCCGTGCAGCAACGAAGACCCAACGCAGCCAAAAATAAATAAATACATAGTGCATGTGATCCGGCAATTCCATGCCTAAGTATCTACCCAAGAGAAATGAAAAGCTATGTCCACACAAAGACTTGTATATTAAGTTCATAGCAGCATTATTCACAATGGCCCAAAGGTGGAAACAACCCAAATGCCCATCACTGACGGATGAATGGATAAACAAAATGTGGTCTATCCAGACAGTGGGATATTACCCAACCATAAAAAGGAATGAAGTCCTGATATGTGCTATAATACGACTAAACCTTAAAAACTTAACATTAAGTGAAAGAAGCCAGTCACAAAAGACTATATGTTGTAAGATTCCATTTATGTGAAATATCTAAAAATGCTATAAAGACAGAAAGCAGATTAGGGTTGCCTAAGGCTGGGGGTGGAGGTGATAACTAATGGGTTTGGGGTTTATTTGGGGGTGATAAAAATGTTCTAAAATTAACTGGTTGCACAACTCTGTGAATACACTAAAAATACTGAATTGTACACTTTAAGTAGGTGAATTATATGGTAAGTGAATTACATAACAATAAAGCTGTCAAAAAAATAAGGACCAAAAAATCTGGCCAAGAATTATAGACATTTGAGAAAATCCTCCAACTTGAAAGACAAAGACCCAGACAGGAAATGGGACAAAAAGGAAACAAAGGGAGCAGAAGAAAAGTTAAAAAATAGACATGAAACAAGATCAGGATGCAATCAAAGAAGAAGAAGGAGCTCTTAAAAATTAAAAACGTCATGGTCAAAATTAAATATTTAATACAAGGGGCAGGGTGGGGGTGGGCAGAGAATGCCACCATATTCCGTTAATCTGTTTCACCACTAAATGTACAATGCACCAAGATTTTACAAACAATTAAGAAAAAAATGCCATCAGTTAAACTACGACACATCAACAATTGAAAGAGTCGTTCATTTTCTGTAGTAAGAGAACCCTGATTTTATTCAGAATGGCAACTTACTCAACTAAAAGAGTACATTTCCCTGGCTCCTTTGCAGCTACATACAAACAGACAACTAATTGAGAATTGTGTGGGACTTCCAGGAAGGCTCCTTAAAGGGAACTAAGTTGGCTTTCCCCCTTCCTGATGCCTGAAAAATGGATGTGATGGCTGGAACCCCAGCAGCCTTGACCTTAAGGACAGAAGCCACACACTGAGGATGGCAGATAGAGAAGAGTAGGGTCTCTGGTAATTTCACGGAGCTGCTGGACCAGACCTGGACACTCTATCTCCAGACTTACTTTACATGAAAGAAGAACTATTCATTCATGCCAATGTTACTTTGGGTTTTATGGAATATTCACTCAGATTCACTCTTAAATTAGAAGATAAAGTTAAGAAAGTCTCTAAGAAAATGAATTGGAAAATAAATAAATGGTAAAAATCAGAGAGGATAGGTCCGGGATATCCAACATCAGACTAACAGGGGTTCCTGGAAAAGAACACAGAGAAAACAAAGAAAAAGAAATAATATAAGTAAAGTTACCAAATTGAGAGACTCTCATCTCACTGCCTACCAAGTACCTGGCTCAAAAATAGGAAGAAAAACAACACAGATCCCCAAGGTCATCAATGTGAAATTTAACGTAGGAACAGAGAGGAAACGCAAAACTCCTAGAGGCTAAAAACAACCGAGTTACATAACAAAGAACAGAGAATTAGAATACTACCGGACTACTCTCGTAAGACATCGGAGCAACCAAAAAATGATTCTTGAAAACCACTTCTAGGGAAAATCACTTACGATGGAGATTCTGTACCCAAACTATGAATCAGGTACTGAAAAGAAATGACATTTCAAACAGGTAGACTTAGAACACTTATCTACCATGAACCTTTTCTTAGGAAGGGACTAGAGAATGTATTCCAGCAAAATGAGGGGGGAACACCAAAAAAGAGAGAAATAGGAGATCTAGGAAACTGTAGATTCAAAACAGAGGAGCAGTAAACAGAGGTCTCGGGACAGCTGTTGAGCAGGCCTGGAGGAAAACCGGTTCAAATTGGAGCAGAACAGAGGCATCCAGAAGGAGAAAGGGACAAAGGATAAATTCTCTGAGAGGCCTGAGCACTGCGTGAAAAACAAGTTTTTAAATATTATATGTTGGTTATGATAGAACAATTTGTAAAATTTTAATAGTCGGTTTTTCAGAAATGTGCAAGCGAAAGAACCATTTATTTTTAGGAAAAAACAAAAAGTTGCACAGAAATGACATGTAATCATCACACACTCTGGTGGCCAATCTACGTTGTCACAAAATCTAAACACTTTATCGCTTTGACTAAATTACATAACCTACTGGGATGATGAGGGGGAAAGTGCTATAATACAGCCAGTGTTTTTCTACCATAAATACACAACACATAGTCGTGATATCAAAGTGTAGCAATATAAGCAGATATTCAGAACTAAGGAGATAAAACCCAGAATAAACAGTGACATTTTACAGTGATTGCCTCTCGGGATTGGGCTTGGGGTTGGGAGGAGGCGGACGACAACCTGACGGTTTTCATTTATAAGCCTTTTGGTATTAATAACAATGAACGTGCACTGATTTAAAAATAAGATAAAGTAAAAGAAACTACTACCTATTTTTCATCCCAGCAGAGAATCAAATCCAGACCTTTGTGGGATCAGGACCTTCCAGGATCAGACTCACCTCTCCTGTTTTACTTTCTGCGGTTCCCTCTCTTACACGTTTACCCATGACTAGCCCCCCTGGAGGCCCTTCCCCTTTTCCGCCTAACTCTGCCCATCCCTGAAGGCCCAGGGCCAACCCCCTTCGGCTCGCAGAGCAAGCTGTCCTGCAAGGGCAAACACTGAGCCTCGTCGGGATCCGGGCCCTGGGTCTCCGTTCCTGCCTTTTCTGTAGACAGCCAGCCCCACAGATTCAGTCGCGGATGAGGGCTAGGCTAAGAGCTCCTAGCCAGGGACCAGTAAGCCACCTGGAACTGCATGTACGCTTTCGTGTGAATATGCCCACTTCTAGGAAGAGTACAGCTTTCAGGTTATCAAAGTCCGAGACCAAATAAAGGCCCAGCTTCCGGGCTCTGAGACGATTCGGAGGCTCTGACCACCAGCCAGAAGGATTTCCTGCACTTCCTCCCGCTGGCTTCTCCTGCCCTGTCCCTCTTCCCGGCATCCCTTTTCTGTGGGTGCTGGGCCCCTGGAAGAGGTCCTGTGCCTCCTGGTCTTGGAGGAGGTTTCGAAAGAAGGAGGCTCTACCCACACAGCACCCATGCAGGGGTGAGCTGGGGAGGGCGGCGGAGGCCGAGCTACAGGCTGAGCTCTTGGAGAAGCTCGGTGTTTCTTTGGGGATGACCCAGCCTAAGCCTACCGTCCACTTCTCCAAGCCCCACCCAGCCCAACGGCTGCCCCGCTGCGGGCCCGGAAACCTTGGCATTGAAAGCCTTGGGTGACTACCCCTCAGGTCTCCTGTAGGTCCTCTCTGGTACTACAGACCCCTTGAGGCCGCACTTCTGCCCGGGCGTGACCATCACCCGCCATCAGGAGGGGGCCTTGCTCTGCGGCACCAATGGCCCCATCTGGTCTGAGCTCCCGGCACCAGAGGGCCGCTCTGTGCTGGCCCTTCGCTCTTGTCCTGCGTGTCCCAGGTCCCGCCGCCGCCAAGGCCCACCCCTCCTCCTTTCTCCCTGCGGTCATCGACATGCTGGGGTGGGAAGGAGGAGGTCATCCAAGGCTTACCCAGAACTTCACGAGGAAAAAGGCGTTGGAGGGTCCCCGTTCAAAGAGCTCCTTGAGACCACCCTTCCTCTCGGGGAACTTGTCGTAAATCTGGCGGATGTCCACGGCTTCGAGGTAGGGGTCGCTGTAGCTGGGGCTCGACTGGCCGATGTGCACGAACAGGTGCTTATTGTACTGTGGACAGAGAAGAACTGGTCTGAGGGGCCACGGGGGCGGCGGGGCAGACAGACCAGACAGACCGGGGCTCGGAGCCCGGCCAGTGGCCCAGAGCAGGGACGCCACGGCGGGGGCCTGTTTCCCCTCTGGTAAAGCGGAGCCGGTAGAGGGGCTGAGTGCACAGCAGAGTCGGCGGGTGCCCAGCACCGGGGGCAGGGCGACCCCCGCAGGCGCCTGGCACTTTCTCGTCGCTACTTGTACTGAGTCTTGACTCTGTCGCCAACACCCTTAGGCGACTCAGTTTCTATCTCTGGACCCCCGTGATCTCGTCTGTGATGGAAGACCAGCGGCCCATACGAGGGGTGCTCCCCCCCGAGGCGGCGGCTGCGGCCCCTCGCTGCGGCTAAAGAAGAGTTGCTTCTTTCGTGGTCCACGCTGGGTTCCTCATCTAAACCATAAGCTTGAACATGTCAAAGTGAAATGGTCAGTGAAGTCCCCACGACTCTGGCATCCTGTCCACCTGGCCAGGTGCTCCTCTGAACTTTGCAGGTGACGCCGGTCACCCAGGACGGAGACACTGAAGGGGGAGGGATGGGGGTGGGCTGCTGCTCCTGCTGGCGTCCCCGAGGACACGGGGCAGACAGGAGACTCCTCAGAGCCACAGGGCCTGCGGGCAGGACTGGGACCAGTGCCTTCAGACGGAGAGGTGGCTGGACCAGGAAGAAGGCGGACATGGTGGGAGCAGGGAAGGGACAGAGCCTCGGGGCACCGGGATGGTACGCAGGAACCGAGAGAGGGCTTGGGGTGGGGAGCAGAAACAGAGCCAGGGACAGAGGGAAGGTCCAGTGAGAAGGAAGCGGGGAGGGAGAGGATGGAAGGATAAGGGGGGATGGAAAGCAACAAGGACCCTAAGCTCGGCCCCAAGGTGGAGCGGGGCAGAGAGCAGGGCGAGAAAGCCAGAGCCAGAGGAAGAGGAGGTGGGGGAAGCAGGGGAGCCGCCACCCCGGGAATGAGCACCAGGCGGGAGAGCGGCCAGAGGGAGGCCAGGACCTACCGTTTCGGGGTCTTGCTGCCGCTCCAGGAAGGCAGAAAACTCCAGCATCCAGAGCTTGGGGCTGGCCACGCTGCGGCCCTGCCACGGGGGTGCTGGGGGCGCGGAGGGCGACGGGGAGGCTCCTGCGGGAGACTCGAACCCTGCACACAGTGGAAGGCACATGGGAGCCGGTCCACAGGGCCTCCCTGCCGCACCCTCTGCCAGGCCCCCGGACTGTCTGCCTTATCGGGGTCTCCCAGCCGGGGGGGTGGGCAGGCAGAGCACTGGCCAGCGGTCCAGGGGCAGCCCTGGCAGGGAGCTCAGCCTGGAACAGCTCAGCCCCCTCGGGCCCCTGCACGGAACTGCGTTCAAGGGGGACTGGATGCTGGCTGGGGTTGGGGGGTGGGATGGCTGCTGGACCCGGGGCTTCCAGGGCAGCCTCCACTTGGTTCTTGCCCTGGAGAAACTCCTGGTCCAGCCAGGGAGACGACCGGATTGTGTCCTGAAGGCACCAGGAAGCCACTAACAGATTCTAAGCTGGAAGCAGCACGGTGAGATTGATGCTTTAAAAAGATGATGGATGGACTTCCCTGGCGGTCCAGTGGTTAAGAATCCACCTTCCAATGCAGGGGACGCGGGTTGGATCCCTGGTCAGGGAACTAAGATCCCACACGCTGCGGGGCAACTAAGCCCACGCACCACAACTAAGACCCGATGCAGTCAAATAAATAAATATTAAAAAAAAAAAAAAGATGACAGGTGAGTTACAGAGGGTAAGAGTGGGGATGTGACTGCAGACGGGGTGGGGGAGCCGTGAGGGGAGAGCACGGACTAGAGGGCGTGGGAGGCCCCCGAGCAACCGTCAGGAACCTAAGGAGGGTGGCAGGGCCCGCTCTCAGAGCAGGAAAAGCCAGGCCACCGGGCAGGCAGGAGCCATTCCCAAGCCAGGAAAGGAGGGTGAGGGCGAGGATCCTATCTCGCCCTGCAGAGCGGAAGGTGGAGGGACCTTCCTGAGAAAGAGGCAGGGACAGAGCGAGTCACGTGAGCGGGGAAGGCGGGAGCTCCGTGCTGCCCAGCTGGACCTCCATCTGCCTCATGCCAGGAGCCTTCCCTCTGCTAACCAGGGGCTCCAGGCTGGAAAGCCATGCTCTGCTGGACCCCCGCCTTGAAGGAGAGGATTACAGTGTCACAGGGGGAAGCCATCCCAGAAGCCAAGCAGGACAGGGCGCACATGCAGGTGGAGTGGCCACCCCGGGGCGCAGGCACTGCCCCTTGAGCTGTGCGCACCCTGCCAGCCTTGAGCCTCGCTGGGGAGGGGCTTGGGGAGGACGGGCAGCCCTGGGGGCGCAGGGGGCTTGGCTCCTGGAAGAGGATCGAGGTGGAGCTGGGAGCTGGGGTGCACGGTGCGAGCACGTGCCGGGGCAGCATCTAAGGGGACTGCTAGGGGCATCTAGCGGTCAGGGCCTGGGACTCGGAGCAGGAACCACAGGGGTGTGGTGCACGAGGGAGGCAGAGCTGCTGACCCACCTGGCAGAGGCAGTGACGGCTGGACAGTGTAGGTTTGCTGAGAGAAAGGTTTCACACTGTGGGAGACGAGAGAGGACGCGTGGGCCTGGGGGCAGGTGGCAGCCTAGAGCCTCGGTCAGGCTCCAACGCTGTCTTCAGTGAGGCAGGCCCGGGTGGTCAGTGGCTCTGGCCTCCCGCTCCCTCGGGATTCTGGCCGACCCACAGAAGCAGCGGGTCTGTTTGGAAAACCCACCCCTCCTCCCTCCCTCCCAGGCCAGCCACAGGGCTGGTTCCTAGCCTGCTCCCCTCGGGGTCCTGAGCTCGGGTTCTGCTACGCCCCGGATAGACTGGGGCTTCAGCAAACGCCACCCCAGGGTGCCCGAGAGCAGGAGAGCCTCATCCGTAAGCGCAGGGCCATCCGGAAAGGCTGACCCCAGACTGCGGCTCTCCCACACTCAGGCCTGGGTCAGCGGCACGAGTTCACGGGCTCAAGCACAGCCCAGGGAGCAACGGGGCAGCACGGTGGCCATACTCACTCGTGGGACGTTCCGGCGTGGCCCGGCAAAGCTCCTTGCCAAAACTGAGGAGACAAAAGCACAGAGTCAGCAGAGCCCAGTGTGCGCGGCCAGCGGCGTCGAGAGAGAGACCGGGCAGGGGCTCCGCTGGAGGGCGAGGCCGGGCCTGGGCCTGGGAAGGGTGCCTGCCTAGAGCCAGGCAGCACGGCGTCCCCGCGAGCGCTGCAAGGACCTCCAGCCTCTGGAACGCCTGCCCATAAGGGGCTCCCAAGAGAAGCCCCCAGGCTTGCAAACACGGCACTCGTCCCCTTCCTCGGGGACAGATGCCTGGTGACAGTGGCACGCAGGACTCTCAAGAGATCTGGAGTCAGGCATCCTATTGAGACTTGAGTGCCCGAGTCACGTGTGCACTCGTTTGTCCCGTCGTCCTGTCCACTCAACGCCCTTCCGGACTAGCGGCCTCTGGACACACTCGGAAAAATGCTGGACGAGAGCCTCCCCGGACACAGGGCCTGGGGCGGTGCGTCAGTCCCAACAGCCTACAACACCCTGGGAGGACTCAGCCCCGGGGAGGAGGGGCCTCTCTGGACTGTTCTTAGAGCGGGACCCACGTGGCCACGGCCAAGAGACCCATTCTCAGTTTAAACTTCGAGAGGACTTTGTTCCTGGACATCAGCCCTTTACCTGGAAGGAGCCCCTGAGGGCGGAGGGGGGACGAGGCTGAGCCGGGGGCGGGGCAGAGCGGCTCCTCAGAACATGCCGGCGCCGCCCCAAAGCCCGGCCTCAGCCTCCTCTTCTGTAAACGGGGCCAACTCTGCAGAGCCCCCAGGTGGCCGTGTGACGGGGCGGCTGCACCCTTGTCACTGCCGAGGCCCCCAGGAGGGCGGTCCCAGCGACTGCATGGCCCCTCGGTCCTTGGTCTCTCCTTCCCCGGCTCTCCTGGCCCGAGACGACTCAAGTGAGGACTCTGGTGTGGCCAGTGCCTTGGAAGGGGGAGGAGTGAGAAGGACGGGGCAGTCCAGCCTCCGACTCCAGGCAGCCCCACTTACCCCTGAGACCGCCGGGTAGCCTGGGCCCCGGGTGAGGGCCATTTTACTGTGGAAGGCTGTGGCAGAGATGATCTGGGCGGACGACATGGCAGCCATGCTCTGCAGGGCCTTGTCCTTAGCTGCCTGATCCTGGGGAGACATCGAGGGAGGCCTCAGTGTGGGCACCGTGGCAGGTCGGGAGAGGCGGGTCCAGCTGGTGACAGGGAAGTCAGACCCTGGACTCGGCCCTGGGGACCAGGCTCACGTTCCTGCAGGGCTGGGAACCGGTCCTGTGACTTGAGGAAGTCACTCGGTGGCTCTGATCACCCTCCTCATCCGTCCAAGGGGCACATCGCTCGCCCTGCCAGTCTCATCAGGGTTTAAAGAGACTTGGAGGCCACCTGCCAGACCATGGCGCTCCTGTTGCCAACCTCAGGGACACAGGGACCACCCAGGTCTTGCTCACCAGTGGTGGCTGGGGCCTCACCTGGCCCTCGGGAGATGGTGCATGAATATCTGTTGGGCAGGGGTCATCCTCGGTCACGTGGACGGTGACAAGGGATGGTCTCCCGTGGCCCCCGTCTTAACCCTGGCCTGTGGGTCTCTACTGTACCACGGGCAGCCATGGCTCCCGGACCTGTTATGTGTCAGGATGCGAATACCAACCATCTGCCCTCTATGGGTCCCCTCTATGGTCCAAAGACCCCCTCCAAAAGGGGTTCACCCTGCAGGGGCTCTGAACAAATCAGCAGTATGACCTGCTTATAATAATAACAGTAATAATACTTGGTTACTACTTGTATTAGCCAGTGGTCCCCCATCCTGAGCTCTCCAATCCCAAAGGTCTTCAAAACCAATAAGACAACATACTGTATGTCAGAAAGCCTAGTGGGTCCAAAAGAAGACCACACATCCAGACTGAACAGCAAGTATTATTCAGTATGGGTAGCATTATTGGAGACAAAAGGTTGGTTTCTGTCAACTCGGGAGCTCTGATTAGAAATTCTGTATCTTTATGATGAATTACTTTTTAAAAGGGAAAAATAAGTGGGCCCTTTATTTAATAATCAGATTGGGGGACCCAAATCTGTCCTGAGTATTAAGCAAGCTAATTGCTGAGGGAGGTCCTTTCAGCCCACAGCTGGTTTTGCATATGACTTCACTCGCCCGGTGGGTAGCATCACCACGGCGTCAGGCCCGAAGGGTCCAGGTGGTGCGCCCGGCATCCTGCGCGATGAGGTCTGGGGCCAGGCCCTTCCACTCGGCTTCTCAGGGACCCCTTACGCTCATGGGGCACACACGAGACGGCCCCCGGAAGGCAAAGAACGCTGTCTCACTTTGGTTCTGAACATCTCAGCACCCCCGTGAGGCTGGCAGGACTCGTAGGCTCCCCATTCTAAGATGAAGAAACTGAGGCTCAGAGGACTTAGGGGGCTTGGGTGTTGACAGGGGTCACGTGACAGTAGCCCCTTAAGGTCCGTCCGGGATGGCGCATCCGTGACCTCTGACCTCTGCAGGCCCGGGGGGCTGAGCGAACCAAGGAGGGGGCACGTCAGGATCTGCCGGCACCCATCCTCAGCACAGAGGGCCCGGGAGGCCGTGCTGAGTGGTGGGACTCCCCAGCCCACTGTCCTTTTGGGGCCAAACTCGGGCCTTGCTCTGAGGCTGTCTCTGATAACCAAAGCATTAGGCTGTCTCTCCCCAAGGGCTCTGCTGATGTCGGGAGGGAGATGCCATACGTGCCCAGGCCCGCTCCCTCCAGGACACGAATGGGGTGGCAGGCCACGCCCCAGGAGGCCCACAAACCTCTGTTAACAACTGCAGTGGTGGGAGGGCAGAGAGCTCCAGCCCTGTGTCGGCAGCCTGAGTCCCTTCCTCCCGATGAACGGCCAGGGACCAGCGAGTGGGACAGGAACCAGGTGGGAGTGCGGGGTGACAGCAGTGACCAGGCTACTGAATTTTGCGGCTGGAGGGGACCTCAGATACCACCTTGCTCAACCCTGTCATTTTACAGGCGGGGAAGCTGGATGGAGCTCGAGGCAGGTGGGTGACATGGCAGAGGGCCCACGGCCCAGGGCAGAGCCAGGCCAGACCAGACTTCTACCTAACCTTGCCATCCACCAGGGAGCTTAACTACATTGGGCCCCAGACCCTCTGGAGAATATGACAAAATCCTCAGACCAATCTTCTCCGAGAAATGCACATACGTGAAAACGTGCATGTTACTGAAGGGGTCCGTGGCTCCCCTCAAAGCCTGTCCGGCGGTCCAGAGGCTGTTCCCAGCCCCACGTTAGAGCCTGTGGACAGGGACGGGTTCCGTTCCTCGAGCACACATGAGCCGTACAGCCGGCCCCCACGGGAATGCAGAGCTCCCCTCGATGGCTCTAAACAGGACCCTGGACATTCGGCCCTCCCGCCGGTCCCCTACCAGGCCCTGGCGAGTCACAGGCTGACCAGAGCGGGGAGTGAGGGGCAAGTGGGCTGCAGGGCCAGGGATGTCCGGGCACACATGTGCTGGCCTGAGAGGGAGAGACCAGCAGCTGCGGCCCAGCCAGCTGTCCCGGGGACAAAGGAGCGAGGGCTGGGCCACAGCTGTGAGGGGCGGGGGACAGCTGGGCTGATGCAGGAGGAATGGAACCTCCTGGGAGTTCCCACCCACGCCATCAGAGCCTCCAGTGTCAGGGTCACGGACAACGGGGCCAGAAGGGGCCTCCATGGTCCTCTAGTCCAGGGGCTTTTAAACTGGGTTCTGGGATGCTTTCGGGTTCAAGAGTCATGGGGGCTGAGAGGTGACTAGCACGAAGGGTCCCTACCCCGCTTCTCGCCAACCTAGCTTTGACCAGAGTAGCTCCTCTGATAACGGATCGGGGTGATATTTAATTTGGGAGAAAAACGAAAGGGCTTCCACTGCTTTAAAAAATGTTTGTGGGGAATTTCCTGGCGGTCCAGCAGTTGGGACTCCGCGCTTTGACTGCCGAGGGCCCGGGTTCAATCCCTGGTCGGGGAACTGAGATCCCTCAAGCCGCATAGTGCGGCCAAAACATAAAAATAAAAATAAAATTAAAATGCCTGTGATTTACTGGTCTCAGCCCCGAGTGCTGGCTCCTCCTACCAAGCAGCCAGACTCTTCTGTTACACCCACCGTGATGGGTGGCCTGCTCCCTCCCAGGGTCCAGCCAAGGGCCCCTGGGTCCAGGGTCCAGGAGGCCCGAGTCCCGTGGCGAGGGGACTCCCACCAGCGGCTGGCCCCCCGTGTAGCAGTCGCCTGTTGGCAGACAGGCCTGCAAGGTGGGGCTGATCCAGGGAGCCCCACCAGCCCTTCCCCCAGCGTGGACCCCACCCTGCAGGCCTGCCACCCACGGGATCTGGGTGACGGCAGTAAGGGGCCACACGGTCCGCAAGAAACGGGGTCTGGAGGGCAGTCCTGCTGCTCTAACCATGGGACTCAGGGTGTGCCCGGTTCCTCTGGGCTGCAGGGGGCAGGGAGCACAGTAGGAGACCGGCCTGTATCTCCCAGGATGCTGTGAGCCCGGCCATTCACACACAGACACATAGACACGGCCCGCAGTCAACATCCTCTGTGCAGGTGGGAGAAAGGTGACAGGCTGAACCCCACTTTCCTCAGCACTGAGAAGCTCATGGCTCCACACATAAGCAGTCAGCCCCCACACCCAAGGGAAGACCTTTCCTCCTGGGAGAAGAGCCCCAGCCCCGGGAGGCTGGCCCACCCGAGCCCTCCCGCTGCGGCCCTGGCCTTACCTTCAGCTTGGCCTGGATCTCGCGGGCTTTGCGCCGAGCCAGAACCTGGATGTGGCTGGACACCTGTGGCGGGAAGAGGGGTTCCTGTCTCCCCGACGGCCGGTTCCCCTGACCCTCGGCCCTCCACAGCCCCCCATCCCATCACAGACTGAATGGACGAACGAATGAATGAAAGGCTCAGTCACTGATGGGACCTCGGGCCCACCTCTCCCAGTTAAATACAAGTGCAGTCGGATGGGGAGGGGTCTCCTCCCAGGCGATGGCAGAAGGGACCCCAAGGAAACTGACCATCTGTGGCACACCCAGCAGAGGACCCCTCCCAAGCTGGCCCCTAGAGCCCACACCCAGTCCTGCGGAGGGCCGGGCCACCCTGGGAGCCGACCAGTGCCAGGGTACCTGCCCCAGGGCCCACCTGCTTCCTGGTGCGGGTCTTCCCTGTCCGCAGCTTGATGTAGCGGGCGATCAGCTCATTCCGACCTGCAGAGACGCCAACATCCACTCAGCGGGAGGACCAGGACAAAGACAGGCGAACTCAAGGGCCCCTCACCGGCCCTCCCCAACCTGAGCGGCACTTGGGGTGAGGATTCTGCGGGGCCCCTCCCGCCCTCCTGAGAGCCCAGGGATCTCCCAGCAGCGAGAGGAAGCCGAGGCCTCGCTGGGGGACTGCTAACCTGAGAGCAGGGTGACAGGGCTGTGGATCTCTGGCCGGTGGGCGCACAGCTCGGAAAGCCCCCTCAGAGCCTCCCCCACCGCAGCCTGGCAGCCTCCTCCTTGGCCCTTCCCCCGGCAGCTCCCACGGTCCCCACCACCTCCATCAATGAGCAGGACCTGACAGGATGTCTGCCCTGTCTGTGGGCAGCAAGGGGGACAGGGGACGCAGGTGCCAAGACACAGAGTGTCTCCAGAGAGGAACCCGTGGCCCTAACCCGAACACAGGGAACCCAGCCAAGCACAGCTCCACGGCTCCAGCTAGACCGTCAACGGGTCACACGAGTGCTTGCTGTGGGCCCAGCCTCCTAGAGGTGATGCTGCAAGATCCCCCAGGACGACCAGGCCCCGTGTCCTCCCTTACCGTAAATGAGATCAGGACAAGGGGTTCTCTGCTTTCCAGAGCTCACCCCCCGGTGGAGGAGAGAAGTGTGCCCACATGACGGCCCTGCGGGACCATGCCACGTGCTCAGAGGAGGGGCCCGCTCAGGCTGGGCGGCCAGGTGAGCCTTGAGCTGCATTGACCACAGGTAGGATTAGACCATAACGAGGGCGCTGGTGGGGAGAGGCAGAGCCAGAGGGCTTGAGCGGGAGTTACTACCTCCTTTTTCCACCTCCGGGAACTGCCCTGTCCTGCTGGGCATGGCTGAGCCCAGAGGGCCGCAGCAGTGGGAGTGAGGGAGCTGCTGATGCAGGGAAGAGGCGAGACAAGTGGGCTGTCAGCCACCTGGGCTGTAACCAGAGAGCACGGCCAAGGCCACATGGGGCCCCCAGCTGACCTCTCCCCACTGCCAAGGCTGAATCAAGAGGCCACCCTCAGAAATCCTGGTTCAAGATGGCGGAGTAGAAGGACGTGCGCTCACTCCCTCTTGCGAGAGCACCGGCATCACAACTAACTGCTGAACCATCATCGACAGGAAGACACTGGAACTCACCAAAAAAGATACCCCACATCCAAAGACAAAGGAGAAGCCTCAGTGAGATGGTGGGATTTATTTTATCACAATAAAATCACATCCCACAACCACTGGGTGGGTGACTCACAAACTGGAGAACACTTACACCATAGAAGTCCACCCACTGGAGTGAAGAGTGAAAGCTGTGAGCCCACATCAGGCTTCCCAACCTAGGGGTCTGGCAACAGGTGGAGGAAATCCCAGAGAATCAGACTTTGAAGGCTAGCAGGATTTGACTGCAGGACTTCGACAGGGCAGGGGGAAGCAGAGACTCCACTCTTGGAGGGCACACACAAAGCAGTGTGCACATCAGGACCCGGGGGAAGGAGCAATGACCCCATAGGAGACTGAACCAGACGTGCCTGCTAGTGTTGGAGGGTCTCCTGCAGAGATGGGGGGTGGCTGTGTCTCACCGTGAGGACAAGGACACTGGCAGCAGAAGTTCTGGGAAGTACACCTTGGCATGAGCCCTCCCAGAATCCGCCATTAGCCCCACCAAAGAGCCTGTAGCCTCCAGTGCTGGGTCACCTCAGGCCAAACAACCAACTGGGAGGGAACCCAGACCCACCCATCAGCAGACAAGGGGATTAAAGTTTTACTGGGCTCTGCCCACCAGAGCAACACCCAGCTCTACCCACCACTAGTCCCTCCCATCAGGAAGGTTACACAAGCCTCCTAGATAGCCTCATCCACCAGAGGGCAGACAGCAGAAGCAAGAAGAACTACAATCCTGCAGCCTGTGGAACAAAAACCACATTCACAGAAAGAGAGACAAGATGAAAAGGCAGAGGGCTATGCACCAGATGAAGGAACAAGATAAACCCCCAGAAAAACAACTAAATGAAGTGGAGATAGGCAACCTTCCAGAAAAAGAATTCAGAATAACGATAGTGAAGATGATCCAGGAGCTCGGGAAAAGAATGGAGGCAAAGATCGAGGAGATGCAAGAAATGTTTAACAAAGACCTAGAAGAATTAAAGAACAAACAAACAGAGATGAACAATACAATAACTGAAATGAAAAATACACTAGAAGGAATCAATAGCAGAATAACTGAGGCAGAAGAACAGATAAGTGACCTGGAAGACAGAATGGTGGAATTCACTGCTGTGGAACGGAATAAAGAAAAAAGAATGAAAAGAAATGAAGACAGCCTAAGAGACCTCTGGGACAACATTAAACGCAAGATCATTCGCATTATAGGGGGTCCCAGAAGGAGAAGAGAGAGAGAAAGGACCCAAGAAAATATTTGAAGAGATTATAGTTGAAAACCTCCCTAACATGGGAAAGGAAATAGCCACCCAAGTCCAGGAAGCGCAGAGAGTCCCAGGCAGGAGAAACCCAAGGAGAAACACACCGAGACACATAGTAATCAAATTGACAAAAATTAAAGACAAAGAAAAATTATTAAAAGCAACAAGGGAAAAATGACAAATAACATACAAGGGAACTCCCATAAGGTTAACAGCTGATTTCTCAGCAGAAACTCTACAAGCCAGAAGGGAGTGGCATGATAAACTTAAAGTGATGAAAGGGAAGCACCTACAACCAAGATTATTCTACCCAGCAAGGATCTCATTCAGATTCAATAGAGAAATCAAAAGCTTTACAGACAAGCAAAAGCTAAGAGAATTCAGCACCACCAAACCAGCTCTACAATAAATGCTAAAGGAACTTCTCTAAGTGGGAAACACAAGAGGAGAAAAGGACCTACAAAAACAAACCCAAAACAATTAAGAAAATGGCAATAGGAACATACATATCAATAATTAACTTAACTGTGAATGGATTAAATGCTCCAACCAAAAGACACAGGCTTGCTAAATGGATACAGAAACAAGACTCGTATATATGCTGTCTACAAGAGACCCACTTCAGACCTACGGACACATACAGACTGAAAGTGAGGGGATGGAAAAAGATACTCCATGCAAATGGAAATCAAAAGAAAGCTGGAATAGCAATTCTCATATCAGACAAAACAGACTTTAAAATAATGTTATAAGAGACAAGGAAGGACACTACATAATGATTAAGGGATCAATCCAAGAAGAAGATATAACAATTTTAAATATTTATGCACCCAACATAGGAGCACCTCAATATGTAAGGCAAATGGTAACAGCTATAAAAGAGATCGAGGGGCTTCCCTGGTGGCACAGTGGTTAAGAATCCACCTGCCAATGCAGGGGACACGGGTTCTTGCCTGGTCCATGAAGATCCCACATGCTGCGGAGCAACTAAGCCCGTGTGCCACAACTACTGAGCCTGCACTCTAAAGCCCGCGAGCCACAACTACTGAAGCCTGCGTGCCTAGAGCCCGTGCTCCGCAACAAGAGAAGCCACCGCAACGAGAAGCCTGCGCACCGCAACGATGACTTGCCCCCACTCGCCACAACTAAAGAAAGCCCTCGCACAGAAACGAAGACCCAACACAGCCAAAAATAAATTAATTAATTAAAAATAAATAAACAAACAGTTTTGGGAATTCCCTGGCAGTCCAGTGGTTAGGACTCAGCGCTTTCACTACTAGGGCCTGGGTTCGATCCCTGGTCAGGGAACTAAGATCCCACAAGGCATGTGGTGCAGCTGAATAAATAAATAAGAGTTTAAAAAAATATAAAAGAAAAAGTTTAGGCGCCTGGAAGGGGCCCACGCAGGTGAGGGGCCCCGAAGTGTGAGCCTCACTGACGTCACAGGAAATCCGACCTCCCCCACAGAAGGGCAGGCAGGTGGAGACACTGAGCCCAGAAAATCCCACTCGGTTGGGCCACCGGCAGACCTAGGGCTAACACCCGGGTCTGAGTCCTGGCCCAGCCACTTGGAAGTGGCACAGGGCCTGGCAGAGAAGGTGATCGGTCCGCAGTAAGTCCACTCCCAGTCCGGGTGGGCCTCCTGGCTGGACGCAGTGGCGTGTCCTCTGTAGCACCCATTAAACAGCAGCTGGGAGGCCCCCGCCCAGCCCCAGCTGAGACCCTTACTCCACATGTCACAGATGACCCCCATGTCATGAGGACGGAGCCCCGCCCAGCCCCGGCACCACCTCTGCCTCTGCCACAGGGTCCAGGAGCTCTGCCTACAGACAGGCCCTAGGCACGGCCTGGGCCCTAGGCACGAGGCCAGCAGTGGGGTCACAGGAGCCAGACCCAGGGTCCCAGCCTGGCTCGGCTGTCTTTGTACGTTGGAAGTTGTGCTTCTCTCCTCTCGGGAGAGGCCTCCTCCTCTCCCTTGCAGGCCCCTCGGACCGTATTCCAGCCAGGCCCGGCCTGCTGCTCAGCAGTGGAGGATCACCTGGGTGGGAGTGGAGCCCTGGGTTTCTCTGCGTGTCTGCAGCCAAGGGGGGCAAACAGCTCCCTTCCTACCCCCTGAGGTCCTCCCGAGGTCGACCCGGCCATTCAACTGCCTGCAAACCAGCTGGCCTCTAATCCAGGCCTTATAGAGACACAGGGAACTGCTGTAGTTTCTTTCACTCTCGTGATAACAGTAACAATAACGACCGTCTGTGGAGCACGTACAGGCACCCGTACAAACACAGAGTGAACACGGTAGGCTTTACGTGTGCGCACACGTGCGTCCTCACAACAGCTCGTGCAGCTGCTCTCATCTTCAGTCTATCCGCAGCGTGGTCCTAGAGTCTATCTCCTAACTTCTCTTTAACACAGGATTGAGGGGATGGACCAGGGGGCACCAGGGGTCCTAGCTAGCCTAAGTGAGAAGAAACTAAGGCCCAGAGAGGGAAAGTGATTTATTCAAAGTCACATGGTTTATTACTGTCCCAAGGCCACAGGAACATCCGTTTCTAAGGCCACACCCAGGGCTTCACAATGGCTGCTTTTTCCCCACGGATGTCTCCCCTGGCTGGGCTGGGAGTTTCTTCTGCCAGAGACCATTCTGCTCCGCCTCTCTGGACCATCCACACCCCTCCCACCCCTGGCCGATTCCCTGGGTCTCTGCGTGAAGTGAGTCCTTAGTGATGTCTCACTGCTCCTGGCCCTGACCTGGCCCTGGCCCAGGTCCTGCAGGGAGAGCCAACTATTTGGACCAAGAGCCGGTCCACCTGTTTTTGTTTTAATATTTTTTTAATTTATCTATCTATCTATCTATCTGTCTATCTATCTATCTATTTATTTATTTAGGCTGCATCTATCTATCTATCTATTTATTTATTTAGGCTGCACCAGGTCTTAGTTGTAGCATGCATGCAGGATCTAGTTCCCCGGCCGGCCAGGGATCGAACCCAGGCCCCCTGCATTGGGAGCACGGAGTCTTACTCACTGGGCCGCCAGGGAAGTCCCAATGCCCATGTGTTTTCACTCTCTCCTGGACAGCAGTACTCAGAGCCGTAGGAGCCAAAGTGCCCTGGATGACTGAGACGCCAGGAGGCTCCCAGAGCTGGGGGAGAAGCAGAGAGATGTAAGGAGTGTGCAGAGCCGTGAAGCCACAGTGAAGGCAGCAAAGAGCAATGGCAGGGGAGCTCCCTGGTGGCCCAGTGGTTAGGATTCCGGGCTTTCACTGCCATGGCCCAGGTTCAATCCCTGATCAGGGAATGGAGATCCCGCAAGCCACACGGCGTGGCCAAAAAGAAAAAGAGCAACAGCAGGAGGAAACGAGTAGAAAATCCAGGTGAGCTGGTGGGAAGGCAAGAGCTGCATCCTCGTCCCAGCTCTGCCACCAGCTGCGTAACCCCGGGCCTCCCACCCTCTGGAGGTTGAGATCCCGGACCGGGGCAGGAGGCCAACCTGGACCACGTGGAGGCCAGCTGGGCATTGCAGTGTGGCAGGTGGCCTTGGCCAACCCCAGAGAGAGCCTGGGTGGGACTGGAAAGGACATCCCACCAGACTGTGGCCCATCTGTCAGAGGACATGTGTCCAAAGCCCCCAGCTCACACCCACAGCCCCACCCACCATGGGCTGAAGGCGGGGCACTCCCAATGCAGGGTCCACACAGAGTGACGACCACCCTTCTCCAAACCCCACACCCAGGGTCACACGTGTCCTGCCAGCCACCCCAGGCTCTTTCTTCCTCAGTCACACAGGAGCACGAAAACCCCATCTGCTAAATCCTGTCTGGGACAGGCCTCTTCTGTGTCTCATTTCCTCCCTGTACCAGCCCTACCCCAGGGCCGTAAACATATTCAGGGTTTATGCCCTTTAAGAAGGGTCATCAGAGACAGTTCTTTTGCTAATATTGTTGATAAGGTCCTATTAAACTAAAGCTATTAGTTTTCAAAGTTGAAAAGGGCATGAGCCTCCCGCAGGTAGACAGATCTTCGCTTCAGCAGAGGCCTCACAGGGTGCCTTTACAGCAGCTGACATCTCACCCCTGCAGGCAGGGCTGGGGAGGAGGCCAGCCCCCGCCAATGCCCACGGCCTGGCCTGGGGGCGCCCTGGCTAGGGATCAACTGAAGCTATAAACACCTGCAGCTGGAGGAGAAGGCTATTTGTGGAGAAGAAACTTTTCAGGCCTGACACCCGAGCTGTTACCACCATTGTCCCTGGAGGGCTCTGAGGCTTCTGGTGAAATCCTACGCCATCTTCAAGGCCACTCCCGCCTCCAGCCCTGGTGCACAGGGTCTGTGCCTCCCTGGGCTCAAGTCATTTGAACTCCTTAAGGGCAGGAAGAGGTCCCCTCCAGCTCTGCAGCCCCACGCTGTTCACTGGTACCGCTGTCCCAGCAGCTACACTAAAGATGGTGTCTTCTTTCAATTAGTACATGAAAAGATGCTCGACATCACTAACCTTAGGGAAATGCAAATCAAACCATGAGACACCACCTCACACCCGCTAGAATGTCTACTGAAAAAAATAAATAACAAGCGTTGGTGAGGATGTAAAGAAATTAGAACACTTGTACGTTGCTCGCAGAATGTAAAATGGTGCAGCCACTTGTGGGAGGTAGTCTGGTAGTTCCTCAAAAAGTTAAACAGAATCACCATATGATCCAGCAATTCCACCTCTAGGTATATACCCCAAACAACTGAAAGCAGGGCCTCAAAGAGATATTTGTATACCCAGGTTCATAGCAGCGTTGTTCACAACAGCCAAACGATGGAAACACCCACATATACATCAATAGATAAATGGATCAACAAAACGTGGTCCATCCACACAATGGAATATCGTTCAGCGACTGAAAAGAAGAATGACGTTCTGACAGAGGCTACAACATGGATGAGCCTTGAAGACATTGTCCCAAGAGAAATAATCTAGACGCAGAAGGGCAAGTACTGTATGATTCCACTACTGTGAGGTACCCAGAACAGGCAAATTCATGATCTACAGAAAGTAGATCAGAGGCTACCAGGGCCTGCGGGGAAGGGGGAACGGGGAGTTACTGTTTAATGGGTACAGTTTCTGTTGGGAAGAACGAGAAAGTTCTGGAGATGACGGTGGTGACGGCTGCACGACAGTGTAAGCGTACTTAATGCCGCTGAGCTGTGCACTTACGAAGGGTCATATGGTGCATTTTAAGTTCTTCATATTTTCCCACAAAATATATAAGTTGGGCTTCCCTGCTGGCGCAGTGGTTAAGAATCCACCTGCCAATGCAGGGGGACACGGGTTCGAGCCCTGGTCCAGGAAGATCCCATATGCTGCGGAGCAACGAAGCCCGTGCGCCACAACTACTGAGCCTGCGCTCTAGAGCCCACGAACCACAACTACCGAGCCCAGGCGCCACAACTACTGAAGCCCATGTGCCTAGAGCCCATGCTCCACAAGAAGAGGAGTCACTGCAATGAGAAGCCTGCGCACTTCAATGAAGAGTAGCCCCCACTCACCGCAACTAGAGAAAGCCCATGCACAGCAGCGAAGACCCAACACAGTAAAAATAAATAAATAAATTTATTTTAAAATATATATATATAAGTAATAAATAAATAAAACCAAAACCCCGCAAAAGGTAGTATCATTATTATCCCCATTTTTCAAATGGGGACATTGAAGCTGAGAAGAGGTAAACAACCTGCCCAACTGGCCACTGGACAGAGTGGATGTGAACAGAGGGGCCCATCGTCAGGCCTCCAGAAGCAGGACGCCAGGGCTCCAGGCCAGAAGAGAGGGACACGAAGCACAGGGCGGCGGAGGGCTGAGGACCACGGTGAGGAAGGGGCAGCAGAAGCTCGGATGAGGCTCCGTAACCTGTCCCATCGCCTCAGTGACCAAAGCCCGACCTGGTCCAGCCCCTGCTCAGCCTCTCGTTAGCTAGTGACTCACCTCTGATGGTCCCTTATCACAACATTTGCCCAGATCCCCACGGGGACCCCCAAACCCAGCAGGCAAAGCCCCGCCTCTGGAGCAAGGCTCACTCCCCCCCGCCTTCCTCTGCCTGGCCAAGCTCCACTTCCTCCCAGAAAGCTTCCAAGATAAGCCAGCCCTCCGCTGACTGGCTACATACAACTTAAGGGCCCTCAGTTTACTTTCCAAAGATGTTCCTCCTGTCTCTCCTTCAACCACGCAGCCACAGAGAGCAGAGACCACGGCCCCAGCCCGGCCTGGTCCAGAGTGGTGGGGCCCTCGATGAGAACCGCCCAGCGGCTAACAGGAAACGAGGCGCCAGGGAGACAAGGGAGAAAGGAGAGGGCAGAGACTTAGGAGATTCAGAGCAACCTCCAGGAGAGCCAGGGCCCTGGCGGGCAGAGGCGAGGAACGCCCAGAGCAAGACAGAGCCAGCCCCGGGCCGCGGCAGCCGGAGGGGGAGCCAGGCCGCCCGGGCCAGACGGGAGCCACGCTCACCTCCCGCCACCTGCCAGGGGGGCAGAGCCAGGCTGGGCGACGAGGTCAGAGAGACCGGCAGTGCCAGGGCGAGGGTCACACCGTGACGGGGCAAAACCGAAGGCTGCCATGAGCCGGGGAAGGGGCAGCCTTGGCCCGGGAGCCGGTCCACGGGCGGGGAGGCTCAGTGCGGATCTGTCCTGCGCCTGCGTGTCACCTGCATGTCTGCTTGGCCCTGGTGGGTGACCCTGATCTGGGTGTGTGGGGGCCGAGCTGGGGGCAGGACTGACCCCTCAGAGACTCCGGGGCTCAAATCCTCCTCTGGGCAGTTTGCTCTTCCTGCCTGAGGCCAGCTGCCCACCTGGAAACCAGCTGAGGCCTCTGGATGTGGGGCGCAGGGGAGGGTAAGGACCAGGGCTCTCGGGGCACAGAGGATGGCAAGGGTGGGTCCCTGAGAGAAGCAGGGGTGGCGAGCAGCCTGAGGGAGACCAAGTCTGAGCCAGCTTGGCGGCTGGTCCCTCGACCGCCCCTCCCCCGCCCGTCCCACACCCGGGCTGAGCTCAGAGCTATATATACCCCCCAGCAGGGCTCCGCCGAGCCCCCGTCCACTCCGGCAAGGCCCTGCCTTGGCTCTGCCCCTGAGCCGGTAAGACGAGACGGGGCTAAGCCAGCGTCTGGACCCCAGCGGGACGTGTACTCACAGAGGACAGGTGCCACGGGGGTTGGGTCGGTCGCCAGACTCCGCGGGGCGCCCCCCAGTCCTCCTGTCCAGAGCCTGACCCACCTGAGCTGGGGCCAAGCAGGAGGCAGGCTGGCTTCGCAGAGTTCACCAGGGCCACTTGGGGTAATGGGGAGCGCTGACCACTGCCCCACCCGGCCCCCACTCCCACTTACTACCTGAGCGACTCTGGGAGAAGCCCTTGGCTTCTCTGAGCTTCTCTCTCTGCATCTGCACAGGCTGTCACCCCTCCCCCATCACTAAGAGGCTCCTGGCCTCGGCCCCTCCCCCGTCTCTCAGCACAGGGAAGGAGAGCCGCAAAGGACGCAGGCAAGGCCAGGACAGTTTGCCAAACACTGTTTTCATCTTGCTTCCCTCACTCAACGGCTCCCCTCCTGCCACACACAGTTCCACCCCAAGGCCTGCTGGAAGTGCACAGCCTTGCCTGTCCCAAACCCTGCTTCAGTCACAATCGCCAGGGGCCCCAAGATCAAGTCTCTTAACCCTATACCCTCCTATGTGAATACGGATAGAAGTATCCACCCTTAACGACTGAAACAAGCAAAGCCACCAGATGTCCATCAACTGGGTGAACCGATGAACACCATGGCGTCCATCATATGACGGAATGTGACTCAGTCTTCAAAAGGAAGGGCTTCTGGGCTTCCCTGGTGGCGCAGTGGTTGAGAGTCCGCCTGCCGATGCAGGGGACACGGGTTCGTGCCCCGGTCCTGGAGGATCCCACATGCCGCGGAGCGGCTGGGCCCGTAAGCCGTGGCCGCTGAGCCCGCGCGTCTGGAGCCTGTGCTCCGCAACGGGAGAGGCCACAACAGTGAGAGGCCTGCGTACCGCAAAAAAAAAAAAAACCAAAAAAAAAAAGGAAGGACTTCTGACACCTGCTACGACACGGAGGAACCTTCAGGACGTGATGCTCAGTGAAACAAGCTGGACACAGAAGGACAAACACTGAGTGACTCCACTTACGTGAGGTCCGTAGAGGAATCACAGCCATAGAGACAGAAAGTGGATGGTGGGCACCAGGGGCTGGGGGAGGGGGGAGTGAGGGTTTAATGGGGACGGAGTTTCAGTTCGGGAGGATGAGAAAATTCTAGAAACGGACGGTGATGATGGTCTCACAACAATGTGAATGTACTTAATGCCACTGAACTGTACACTGAAAAATGGTTACCACCACACACAAAGAAACAGCTGGCCCACGGCGTCGCTCAAACACTGTCTGCTGGCTCTCCACGGTCAGCGCCTCCTGGGCCTTCCCCACACGGCAGCACCCTCGGCTTTCTCCCTATGCTGAGCGCCTCTTGCCCACCTGTGTTTGCCAGACCATTTGTCCCCTTAAAGCAGGAAGAGGAACCCTGAGAGGCGCCCGGCCACTGATCACCGCCCCACCCAGGGACAGGACAGCTCTCCAGCCACACCCGGGACCCGCCCTACCCACCCCTCCCCCTCACACCTCAGCTCCTGACCAGCACGCACCCCACTCCCCACCAAGGCGGCGGGAAGAGCCCAGGATACCAGCCCCGCCTGCCCAGCTCCATCAGCAGCCCCACCCCGGACACACAGGCGCTCCGTACACGGCGGCTCTCTCCTCCACGAAGCTTCCGTAGGGACCAAAAGTAAGAAGCAAACATTAGAGCAGGAAGTAGTTAAGCAGGGAGGCCTGGGGGGCCCGACCCGGGGCGTGGAGGCCCACAGAAGTGGGGCCCCAGCAGAGCCACAGCAGAGGGGCTGGTAAGGAAGGATGAGAGCTTTAACTGCTGACCAAGGGGCAGACCCAGGGTCTAGCTCGAGAGGACCCTGCTTCCCCAACAAGCAGGAGAGAAGGAATCCCTTGGCCCTGCAGGGAAGGGGTAGGTAAAGGATGAAGTGGGCGGGGCTGTGCAGCTCCACCGACTCCCCAGACCAGTAACTAAGCAGATTTGAGTTTGGTCCATTGAATTGTGCTGCTGTCCCCCCAACATTCACGTCCACCCAGAACCTCACAACGTGGCCTTATCTGGAAACAGGGTCTTCACAGATGTAATGAGTTAAGACGAGGTCATACTGGAGTAAGGTGGGCCCTAGATCCAATGAGTGGTAACCTCGTACAGGTGTCGTGCAAGAGGAGGACACAGAGACACAGAGAGGACGGCCATGTGACAGCAGGGTCGGAGATGCGAGTGATGCAGCTACGAGCCATGGACACCAAGGGCTGCCACCCGCCACCAGAAGCCAGGACGCAGGCACGGAACGGATCCTCCACGAGGAACCAACCCCAGGGACCCCTTGAGTTCAGACTTCTGGCCTCCTGACCCACGAGGATACATTTCTGTTGTCCAAGGCACCCCTTAAATTTGTGGCAATTCTTACAGCAGCCCTCGGAGGTGAGCTGGGTCAACCCCCATGGGCCCCCCACACAGCTGACAAAGCATCTGTGCTGGGGGAGGGGCACCCGTGAACGGGCGGTCGCCTGGCCTGGAGCCATCTCATGGGGGGGCAGGGCGAGACCCTCTGCTGTCAGGGACTTCAGCCAGTCAGAGACCCCCTCAGCTGCCCAAGACCCACGTTTCAAGCTGAGGGTCCTGGTGGGCTTTCCAGTGTCAATGGGGGCTGACCTAAGCCTCTCAACAGCCGTTCAGTGTTCGTTTTGTTCCCCCAGATACCCTCTCTTCCATCCAAAAGTCAACACAGCCCCGGGCAGACCGCTCAGTCCTTCCCACGGGGCTGCTGGACATTGTGTCTCTGTATGTTCCCATCCTCAGCGGCTCAGGAAGACTTCGCCTTACCTGATGGCTCTCGGCTGGAGAGGACCGTCCCTGAGGGAAGGGTCCTCAGCCTCTCCGGGGACACGCCTGTCTGCCTTGTGTACAGTTACGTGTGCTCACCCTCACCGAGCTGTGAGCAGGGTCTAGATCTGCCCCACCCTGCCTGACACACAGTAGGCTCCTGCATGGGGAAGGGAGGGAGGGAGTGAGCCAGGACAGCCTTCCTAACCGCCTACACAGCCAAGGTGGGAAGCTGGGAGATGAGGCATTTGCCTGGGGGATGGCTGGAGGGACTTACCCAGCCTGCCCCAGGGGGATGTTCTACCAGTCTTCCAGTACCACATTCTCACCATCCTCCACATCCACCCAAAGGCGTCTCCTCCGAGGCCCTCCCATCCCTTGGGAGCCCAGGACAGAGTAAAGCAGCGTCCACCTGGGAGGAGCGCCAAGAAGTCACCCCGCTCCGTCACTTGGCAGGAGCGTGGTTGCTGTGCTGAGCCTGTTGCCAGGCCTGGACCGTGAGCTGGGGGGCGCTGCTGGCCAGGCCCGACAGCCTCCTTACCATACATCTTGCCTTCGTCTGAGAGGATGATCTTGCGCCGACCGCAGGGCGGGTAGATGGCCAGGGCCTCCTGGAAGCTCTGCTCGATGTCGGGGCTCCACACGCCCTCCGCGTCATTGTCGATGGGCTTGTCCAAGGCCTGGCTGCCCCCAGAGACGTTGCTCCCCTCGGGGGAGTTGGGAGAGCTCCACTCGTTGGAGGTAATGGTGCCGGCCGTGCCCTCCAAGGCTCCGCTTGGAGGAGCGCCCGTTGGACCTGTTTGGGCAGAAACCACGGCATTGGTGGGTGAATTTGTGGACCGGGGTCGGCGGGGGGAACCCAGGCAGCACCACCCCCAAACCAGGTGCTCCTCCTTTCCTGGCGATCAGGGCACAGGACCTCAAAGGGAAAGGCCGGGGATCCCAGGGAACGAAGAGTGAGGTGGAAGATTTGGGGTGTCAAGGGCAGGTTATTTCCCATCCATAGACCTCAGCTTCCCACCCTGTCCAAGGAGCTCGATGACCAGGCTCCCTCTGATCGTGGCTCTAAGAACGCAGACGGAGCTGAGAAGTTGGAGACGAGGACCAAGAGCCAGGGATGCTCTACGTTAAATCCAAAAGGGGCAAAAGGATGCAAAATACTGTGCACCATTGGTGGGAACAGAAAATGGGGCAACCACTAGGGAAAACAGTATGGAGGTCCCTCAAAAACATCCAAATAAGAGCTACCATATGATCCAGCAATTCCACTTCTGGATATACACCCAGAAGAACCAAAAGCAGGGTCTCAAAGAGATTATTTATACACCCATGTTCCCAGCAGCACTATTCACAATAGCCAAGAGACAGAAGCAGCCCAAGTGTCCACGGATGAATGAAAGCATAAACCAAATGCAGTATCTCTATACAGTGGAGTATTATTCAACCTTAAAAAGGAAGGTTGAATAACATGGTTGGACATGTTATAACATGGATGGACTTTGAGGACATTATCCTAAGTGACATAAGCCAGTCACAAAAGACAAATACTGTGTGATTCCACTTATATGACATCCTTAGGGTACTCAAAGTCATAGAGGCAGAAAGTAGAACGGTGGTTACCCCGGGCTGGGGGAGGAGGAGGTGGGGAGTTGCTGTTTAAGGGGTATAGGGTTTCCGTTTTGCAAGATGAAAAAGTTCCGGAGATGTGTTGCACAACAACGTGAATATACTTTTTTTTTTCTGTTTTAAGTTTACTTTTTATGTTTTATTTTAATTTTTATGGAAGTATAGTTGATTTACAATGTTGTGTTAGTTTCAGGTGTATAGCAATGTGATTAGTTATACATATACATATATCCACTTGTGAATATACTTTTAACATTACTGAACTATACACTTTAAAATGGTTAAGAGGGGGCTTCCCTGGTGGCACAGTGGTTAAGAATCCGCCTGCCAATGTAGGCGACACAGGTTCGAGCCCTGGTCTGGGAAGATCCCACATGCCGTGGAGCAACTAAACCTGAGTGCCACAACTACTGAACCTACACTCTAGAGGCCACAAACCACAACTACTGAGCTCACGCGCCACAACTACTGAAGCCCACGCGCCTAGAGCCCATGCTCCGCAACAAGAGAAACCACCGCAATAAGAAGCCCACGCACCACAACAAAGAGTAGCCCCCGCTCGCTGCAACTAGAGAGAGCCTGAGCGCAGCAACGAAGATCCAACGCAGCCAAAAATAAATAAATAATTTTATTATTTTTTAAATGGTTAAGATGATAAATTTTGCACCATAAAATTATGGTTTAATTTCAACCATAATTAAAATATGAAACATGCAAAGTAAAATTCAGGTCACCATTCTCTTACTCCATCCCAGCTCAGGCTCTTTTCAGAGGAAGATTCTAGCCCTGGCAGATTCTCACATGTTGGGGATATGGCAAGGTTGAATGGCTGGTACCTCCAGCAGGTGACAACACAACCTTATTCTAGTCACTAGCATGAGACAAACCCAGTGATCTCTTGGCTCCAACTGTCCAAGCTGTGAATTTCTGGACATGATTCTCAGGAGTTTGGGAAGAAGCAGTACATACTAGTACTCTTAAGGCAGCTTTTGGATTATGAGTACCAGGTGGGTACCATTTGCCTCCCAAAGCCCTCCCAAGGTCCCAGCATCCCTCCTCTCCCAGCCACCAAGTGCATCTGCAAAGGAGGACCCCTTCCCCATCACACGTCACCCCCTCCCCCATTGGCCATGAGAAGCAGTGTGGTCCAGCAGCCCAAACCCAGGGCCAGGAGTTGAAACATGAGCTCCCACCCACTTGCACCCAGGACCCTCTGAGATAAGACCTCCCCAGAGCACCCCTCACTTTCTCTCCCTTCCCCAGGCCTGTCAGAGGTACACATTGTTCACAGATAGGTGGGTATGAGGGTGAGCGTGGTCAAGTTCACATGGAGGAGCTGAGTGGGGGGCAGCACATCCTGGGAGGGGTTGGAGGTTCCAAGAAGCTTGTCCTGGCTGCTGGCACAAACATGCAGTCGGAAGAAGGTTAGAACCACTGAAATTCAAAGTATGAATCCTCTCAGCTTGAGGATGGGGACACTGAGACCAGAAAGGCCTAGGGACGTGCCCGAGGTCATGCAGCAAATCAGTAGTGTAGCTGGGTCTGGATCTGCGCCCTCCAGGGTCCCAGGTCTTTTAGCATAACAAATGTCAACTTCCTCTCTGTGGCTAGTTAAAATAAGTTTTTCCTGAAGTGTGTCTGAGGGGGTCACTTGATCTGGAAGAAACTAGCTTATTCTCTACCAGAAATTCTGGTCTTGATCCTATTGTGAATGTTGAAACATTTTTCTGTACCTTCCAAAACAAACTTCTTTAAAGAGTTCCTAACTTTAATTTCTGGCAATACGGTAGATAAGATGGTTTTTAAAACTCACTCTGTAAAAGAAATCTAGAAACGATAAAACATAAGAAATACGCTTTTAAATACATAGCTGACTTCAGAAGAAAGTAAAGAGGCCCCAAATGAGACAACTCACACCTATAACAATAGGCAAATGAGCTGTTACTACAACCCCAGGAAGCAGAGGATGAAGCTGATCTTAGTCATGAAGACACTGGGTTTTAGTGGCCACCCAGAGACCTTACACCTGAGAGACACAGGGAGGTTGGAACTGCGAACAATACCTCAATCCTCAGAGAAAAGGTAGCCTATTCACAAAATAGACTAGGAAGATTGCCTGTCTTGGCCTAAGCCCTGGGTACAAAAAAGAATTTTCTTTCCTAAGAATTTGTAGCCAAGGGCCTGCCTTTAAGTGGATTTGAGATCTGTATTTTATATTACGCAGGAACCCCCAGCCAATTCACAAAAATAAATAGTGATCCCAGGCTGAAAATCTCTGAGAAGACAATCTTAACTCAGACTGCAGAGATCCAAAGACTCGCTCAAGAATCTCAAAATCCAAAATTACAAATTATAAGCGGAAACAGTCCACCATGATCAAGATTTGATGGGATTAGATCCCCCAAGAACTATAGATAATTGAACAATCAGATAAAACTATTATATAATTGTATTTAAAGTGATTATTGACTTAAGGAATTGGAAAGATGAGAATTAGACACTATCAAAAAGTACAAAGAAGACTGGGAAAAGAACCAAATAGAATATTTAGAAATAAACATTTTAGCCACTGAAGTTAAAAACTCAACGACTGAGAGTAACAGCAAATTAGACACAGCTAGAGAAAGAATTAACAACCTGGAAGATATATCTGAGGACATTATTCATAAATGCGTTAAAAAGAATGAAGATAAAGAGCAAGAAGAACACAATAAGGCAGTTCAACATACCTTCAATTAACATTTGAGAAAGAGTATAGAAAATGAAATAGAACAACATTTGAAAATATAATGGCAAGGAATTTTCCAGGATTAATGAAATACATGAATCCTCCAATTCAGGAACCATACTAAATCCTAACCAGGATAAATTCAAATAAAATGAACAGATATTATAGAGACACTGAAGAATACCAAAAACAAAGAGTAGATCTTAAAAGTATCCAGAGTGAAGGGGCAGATTACCTACAAGGGAAAGATTATCATACTGATTGTATATATTGATAGTGAACTTGTCAACTGGAAAACCCATGATAACATCTCCAAATTATGGAGAGAAAAATAACTGTCAACCTAGAATTAGAAACCCAACCTAAATATCATTCAAGAATGAACATTAGGGCTTCCCTGGTGGCGCAGTGGTTGAGAATCTGCCTGCCAATGCAGGGGACGCGGGTTTGAGCCCTGGTCCAGGAAGATCCCACATGCTGCGAAGCAACAAAGCCTGTGCACCACAACTACTGAGTCCGCATGCCACAACTACTGAAGTCTGCGTGCCTAGAGCCCGTGCTCTGCAACAAGAGAAGCCACCGCAATGAGAAGCCCGAGCACCACAACGAAGAGTAGCTCCCCCCTCGCTGCAGCTAGAGAAAGCCTGCCCACAGCAACGAAGACCCAATGCAGCCAAAAATAAATTAATTTTAAAAAAGAAAAGAAAGAAAAAGAATGAACATTAAATAAAAGCATTTTCAGACAAAGATGGAGAGAATTTAGTAGTAATAGACCCTCACTGGAAAAACCAACAGTTTTGTTTCCTTTAAGAGGTATCTTTAAAAAAAAAAAAAAAGGAACTGGTATGAAAAGATATTACATACATGGAAGAATAGTGAGCAAGGTGACTGGTAAAAATGAGTGAATCTAAACTGTACTAACTACATAAAAACAATAACACCAGGGGCTTCCCTGGTGGCGCAGTGGTTGAGAGTCCGCCTGCCGATGCAGTGGACACAGGTTCGTGCCCCGGTCTGGGAAGATCCCACATGCCGCGGAGCGGCTGGGCCCGTGAGCCATGGCCGCTGAGCCTGCGCGTCCGGAGCCTGTGCTCTGCAACGGGAGAGGCCACAACGGTGAGAGGCCCGCGTACCGCAAAAAAAAAAAAACAATAACAACACTGAGGATCACTAAGTTTGGCCCCACAATACATACACACATGCGAATGCAGAAAAACCATATTTCTGAACCATAAGCTCAGAAGCCGCATTTGATACAAGACCCATTCACAGTAAAAACTCTTAGCAAACTGTAGAAACAAAAGGAACTTCCTTAATCTAACAACAGATTTCTTCCCAAAACCTATTGTGATATTTTGATTTATAAGAAGAAGTACACATTTGGTCTTTGTCCTGTTTCTGACACAGAGCCCCCAAAATCCTTGAAATTTCCTAAGTGCTGAGAGCCATAAAGGTATCTTTTGTTACGGGAATGAGGTGCACCTGAGGATGGGGGCTGGTGGCCAGGAGAACCACCCAAGTGATTAGAGGGTGGAACTTTCAGCCCCACCCACCCGAGCTCTGGGGAGGGGAGAGAGGCAAGAGTTGAAATAATCGCCAACAGCCAACGATGTAATCAACCATACCTCAACAGTGAAGCCTCCATAAAAACACCAAAGGAGAAGGTTCTGAGAGATTCCGAGTTGGTGACCATGTGCAGATATGGGGAGAGTGACTGCCAACAGGAAGGGCATGGAAGTTCCACGCCCTTTCCCTACGCCATACGCATCTCTTCCATCAGGCTGTTCCTGAGTTACATCCTTTTACAGTAAACTGGTAGTCTGGTAAGTAACATGTTTCTCTGCGTTCTGTAAACCACTCAAGCAAGTTAACTGAACCCAAGGGAGGGATTTATTGGAACCTCCAATGTATAGTCGGTGATAACCTGAACTTGCAGGGGTTCAGTCTTGTGGGACTGAGCCCTTAACCTGTGGGATCTCACGCTACCTCCCGGTAGATAATGTTAGAACTAAGTTGAATTGTAGGACACCCAGCTGGTTGGTGAGGGAAAAAAAACCCATTCACAGGTTGAAATTGGTGACCAAAACTTCTAATGATTAAACACTAAAAGCATTACATTTAAAGTCAGGAATAAGATAAAGAATGCTGAGTTTCAACACTGAACACTCACACTGTAATAGAAGTCCTAGCCAACACAGTAGAACAGAAAAAGAATTGTGAAGATTGGAAAGGAAGTAAAAGTGTCATTACGCCAAGGAAGGATGATAGAAGATTGAAAAGATGCTACGGACAAATCATTAAAAAGTTCAGCAAGACCAACATATCAAAACCAATTCCATTCTTTTATGCCAGAAATAAGGTATTAGACAACATAATTTTTTGTATTCCAGATACCCCATTTGGAAACCAAAGCCATAATTTATCTAGTAGTGATAAATCTCACAAAGATTTGTCACTTTACAGAGAAAATGGTAATTTCTTTGAAAGACGTACAATCCCTACATAAACGGAAAGGAAACTCTGTGTTTGTGGATGGGAAAACCCATCACCAAGAGGTTGAACCTCTCCAGATAAAGCATAAATTCAATGAGATCAGGAATAAAAATCTCACAAGGTTTTCCACAAAACTTAACACTGATTCTCAAAACACACGGAAGCCCAAGACGGTTGTCAAGTCATCTAATGGAGCGCCTTCACCTTGGGTCAGACCCTTCCCATACATGTCTCCCCATGGTTCCGACCTGACCTCTCCTCTTTAAACCCTGAACACACCCCTTGGGTGGGGGCGGGGGGGTCCTCACCCCTGGCTTACCCCTCACTATGATCCCCAAACCTGAATCTTCCCTGGGTTTGGACTGCATAGCAACCAGTCACCGATCCCCAGACGTCTCCAAAGCTCTTCCGACTCAACACGGCCAAAGTCCCGTCCTTCCACTTGTGGCTGAATCTTCCTCCTGCCCCGTCTCTCAGGAACAGACACAACCGTCCACCCAGAAGCCAAAAAACCCGACGAGTGCGTTTTGACTTTTCCCTCTCCTCTCCCATCAGAGATTCACGACCACACCCCGTCTTTCTCTCTTGGAGCCCTAACCCAAAGTCCCCAGGGCTCACCTGGACGACCGGCCAAGCCCCGTCCAGACGCCATAATCTCTTCACTGCAGCCAGCGACGCTTCTACCGCACACGATCCTTCCCCTTAAAATCTTCCCAGGGCTCTTAAATAATGGGATTTTACAGGGCCCTTTATCCGCCGATTGCGGCTCTCCATCCATGCCTTCCATCCGTCTGCACCACTCTCTCTCCTCCCTCTTCTTTGCACCCCCCTCCCAAGCCCCAAACTCAGTTGCCCAAAAGATACCCCAAAATGCCAAGCTCTTCCCCCGCACAGGGCAGAGCTGCCGGTGACCTTCCTCCCCAACCCGCTTCCCCCGGCCAACTCCTACCCATCCTTAAGGTCCAGCCAACATCTTTTCTTTTCCTTTTTTTTTTTAATTGAATAGCTGATTTACAATACTATGTTCGTTTCAGGGGTACAGCTGTTTCAGCTAAAATCCCCCTTCCCCTGGGAGGATGACCCCAAGCTCAGTCTGGGTGAGGCGCCCTCCGCGCTCCGGCAGGTCCCCGTGCTTTGGGCACCTCAGCGCCAGCTCCCAGGGTGACTGGTCCCCCTTAGCACACTGCAGACCCCACGAGGGCAGGGTTGGCCGTCTTTCTCAACTAAATCCTCCGCACACGCTGGGGACAGAAGGGTGAAGAAATCAATGGCTATTTGGTGTGCGTCTGTGAAGTAATGATTTCTCTGTGGGGAGTACGCACTGTTCTGTGTTTAGTGTTGGGAAACAGAAGGAAATCTCAGTAAATGTCTGGACTTGGGCACAGCAGAGGGAGAGCTTGAGTTGTATGTAAATCCCTTCGGGGTTTACTCTGGAGGCTGGTAAATGAGAAGGTGACATCTGGGAATCAAGACGCCGTTTCTGGCTCCAGGTCTACAAGCCGCTGTGACCGTGGACGAGTCCCTCCGTTTCTCTGGGCCTCAGCCAGATCACCTGTGAATTCTGTCCCTGGCAGGTCCCTCCGGCCCTGGCAGTGCCTGCGGCTCGCAGCCCAACCCCCTACTCTCCCAAGCGGCCTCTAAACATACCTTGCGGACTCTCGCCTGCGGCTTTGCTCAGAGGAGGCTGGAAACCGATCTGCCTTGGGGAGGCGTCCATGCGATGGTCGGTAGGACCAGATGTCAACTGCACGGGGCCTGACCCAGAGCCCGTGCTCGGGAAGAGCTACTCACGTCACCCTTACTATTACTAAGCTGCACGTAAAGCCTAGAGCCCTAAACAGACCAGTTAGATACATACACCTTAAACCCTAAAGCCTAATAATAATTAATACTAGCTAGTTAATATGAATACCTACGGCGTCGTGTCTCCTGGCTTCACCTAGATTTTCTTCTGGGATCTGACACTAAACACAGAAGGTGCTCCAGAGGCCAGAAAGTTAGGAGATGAAAAGGAGGGTGCCCCAACTTCCCTGACTCCACGTGGGCCCCTCGGAGAGCAGGGCCTGTGCTCCCTGGGCCCTTCCTTCCCCGGAGCTGGGAGCTGGGCTGAGCTGTGAGCTGGGCTGAGCTGAGAGCTGGGCGGGGCTGGGGGCTGGGCTGAGGGCTGGGCTGAGCTGGGCTGAGAGCTGGGCTGGGAGCTGGGCTGGGCTGGGCTGGGAGCTGGGCTGGGAGCTGGGCTGGGAGCTGGGCTGGGAACTGAGCTGGGAGCTGGGCTGAGCTGGGAGCTGAGCTGGGAGCTGGGCTGAGCTGGGAGCTGGG